>NW_023270889.1:3433017-3647959 GCF_011800145.1 Mirounga leonina
TCAATGTTCCCATTGCCATTACAGAAACTTCTTCATGTGCCTTACAAGGCCCTCTGGCCCCGCCTTACCTTCAGGCCTGTTGAGTAATACTGCTCCTTCTTTTCAGCCATATTGAATTCCATTTGATTCTTTGAACATGCCAAACTCTGTCTTTAATAACGTACCTTGAGATATTCCCTTTTCCCCTTTTGTGCCTGGCTCATCTTTCAGGGCTCATCTTAGGTGACATTTTCTCCAGGAGGCTTTTCCAAAGTGTGAATTATTTGCCCTTACTTCTATTGATTCTTGCTGTTTTCTATATACGCTATATTGTATTTTTTTTTTCCTCGCTGGATGCAGGCTCTCTAAGAGCAAGGACAGTGTCTTTCTCATTCATCTTTGTATCTTTAAAACAATGTTCATTGAGTCAATCATGAAACCCAGGGGTATTCTCTGAAGGGTAGAACAATAGTTTTTATTTTTGTCTTTCTACTTTTGTGACTAATTTTTCTGTGGTGAACATGCATTATCTGTCTTGTAAGACTGTGAACATTTTGAAATGAGTTAAATATCAAAAAATAAATTTTAAAAATCAGATCACTGTAGGAAAAGGAAAAAGGGTGGTAACACTGTGAGCCTGATATCTGTGCCTGGTATTTAAAAGGTGATGGAATTTAGGGCCCCTGGTTTTTGCTATCCCAAATGTTATTAGGATTTAGGTGTGGAGAATGTAGGGTCCAGCCTATTAAAAGCAGGTGGAATTAGAGAGGAAATGAGTTATGATTAAGGAAGGGGAGGATCATTTAGGAGAGACAGATGGGACCAGCTGTGTGTAAAAGTTCCTTGGAAAACTGGAAGAAAATAAAAGGGTTCCAAGTATAAGAAAAATAAGAGCTGCAGAACCAGGAAATAGGAGAAAGGCTAGAGGAATAAGAAGTACAAAGTTTAACAGAGAAAAGAGGGACAAAGGAAAGAAAAGAAGAAGAAAGGAATAGGGCTCAGGAGGGAAAAAAAAGTATCTGAAAGATATTTAGGGACTAGGTCAGGAAGGAACAGAAAGTTAAGTCCTAACCAGTGCAGGACATCTGGGCTCCTGCTGGTAGTAGATCTGCTTCGTTCGGCCCTCCAGGTGCAGCTGTCAGAGCCACACGGTCCTACAGGGATTTCTGAAAAGTCCCCTTCAGGTCACTCTTTTCTTTGGGAGGTTTTGTCTTCCAAACTTAAGTGCACTGGGCCTCTGGTCTGAGCCATTTATTTACGTTTTGAAATGTGAGCATTCCATGTGAACTTTCCCTACCCTGCTGTATCTGTGTGCCTGGGACAAAAGACATGACTTAGCTGTCAGTATACTGAAGTATGCAGCCTGCCTGTAGGTCAGGTCACAAAGCAAAGCTGTTTAAAAAGTATGGGGCTCCTCTCGGGAGACAACTGTGTGTCCATGCAGCCTTTGTCAGCTGTGCTAAAGATGGAATTGAGGACAGAAAGGAATATCCAGAAGAACACTATATGAATGGAAGGGCACCATGAAGTGTTTTAAACTGGTGTGAAGTCAGGTTTGAAGTATTGAGGTCAGAGGGTAAGTTCCCTTTCCTGTGGAGCCCAAGTCATTCTCTGGCAGCATTTCGGAAAACTAGTTGTGATAGGTACAAAATGGCTACCCTGAGACTCACTGACCATGAGTCTTCCTGCTAGTTTACCAAGATGAAGCCTATAGGCCCGAGTCCGGTGGTGAGCATATTTCCTTGGGCTTAGGAGGAGGTAGTAGTTGTACTACATCATTTGTTCTTTTATCTTGCCATAGATTCTCCTTTTATTCATGGATGGTTGGTCTTAGAAATGTATATTCTTGGCCTCTGTCCAGTGAGTCTGCTGACAAAATTGATCTTGAAGGTGAAAAGGCTAAGACGGGTGGTTAAATTGCCTTCATCATTCCGGGGGAGAACTTAACCTTCATGAGATGATTATATTCAATATATGGAACAAGATGGGGTGGGTAATGCAAAGACTTGCTTTCCCTTGTGGCCTTGAATTTATTTATGAGGCTGTAGAGATTATCGTTGAGTTTGGTTGTTAAATTTGTGAACAATCATGGGAAGTAGAGTTAGGCAGAGCTAGGATGGCCCACTGGCTCCAGGGACTCCTCCTCTTCTGTCTTTGGCATGGGTTGCAGGCAACTTTCCACTTTTTGGTATTGCTCTCCCATTGGAATGATTGTTTTATGATGCATTGTGGAAACTATTATGTTTGCAGATATGCTCATATGGAAAATATTGAGGCTCATTCATGTCTCTGTCTTCAGGAAACAGTTGTGATAATGTGGAAATGACATGGATTAGGAAGTGGGATAGTCCTAGTTTCAAATCTGGGCCTGCCACGTACTTACTGGAAAACCTTGGACAGTTTGTTTAACATTATGGCTTTAGTTTCCTTATCTGTAAGATGAGGGTAATAATATTTACTCATGCAATTGTTGTGAATGTTGAATAAGAAAATGTGTTTATGTTAGGGTTCTTAGTTAGCAGACAGCAGCACTTGCTTTCACTGACTTAAGCAGAAAGGTATGTATTTATTAAGGGATATTTGCTTAAAGAATCATTGGGAATGCAGAAAAATGGCCTCTAGGCCGGGCTTCCAAGAATCACACTGCAGAACTGGCCTGCTAAGAGAGATGCTTCCACAGTGAGTCCCAGGACCAGATTGCCTCTGCTCTGGTCAGAAATTGATAAATCAAAAGCTGTCATTGCTCTTGCTCCTGGATGAGCCAAATGCTTCCACCTTTGCACTTAGCAGAAAAGCTGGACTCATCTGAGTGCCTTCCACATCTCACTGTGCATGTCTCTCCTCCCACCTTTGGCCCTAATACACTCTGCTTCAAAGGGTTATGGCCATTTTTACGAAGATTACTTCCATTTTGCCTTCTGATCTTTTGTTGCTACCTTGTTACCCAGAATGGCCTTTCTCCTGCTCTCCACCCATCAAAAAAATCCTAGTAACCTTAAAGGTGTAACTACAGTTCTTCCAGGTGTCACGGAATTAAGTCACCTTTCTATCTTTCAGATTTTTAAAGTGATCTCTGTCTGATTACCCTCATTTCTGTGATACTGTTTTCTTTGCTTGTTATTTTAAAATTTTATCATGTGAGTTTTTAAATCTGCTCACCTCAACTAAACTCTCACGTGTCTTGATAGCAAGGATATGTATAGAATTTAGTGATCTCTATAGTAGTGAGCACATGGTATATATTCAACAAATATTTGCTGATAACAGATCCACTGGACTGTTAGCATACTTAGACCTGGCTCCATTAGGAACTGTAGGGGATGCTGTGATGAGCCTCACAGATCTCCCTTTGGGACTGAAGGACCTACTCCACCAGTTGCTTTACCTCAACTTGGGACGGCTAAGAAGGGGCCATCCCAGCTTCAGAGGTTCCTTTGGGGTTCGCAAAGGTGTTTGTTGAGAATATGTCACAGACCATCTTCTCCCTCCGTCCCATTTCTGAGTCCTTTCTCTTCCTTAGGTGCTGATCTTGAGAGTACTACCCCATAAACTTCCTACACATTCATCCTAGGGTGTATTTGTGGGAACTCAACTGCTATAGGAACTGTGTGATAAGATGAAAGCAATAAGCAATTTGAAGGCTCTAAGCTTGGTTTCATGTGTTTGAAAGAAAAAGAAGTGGTTCAAATTTTGGCAGGGTTTTTTATGCCTGCATATTTGAAATCGGGGGCATGTAATTATTATCATTTTCAAATGGTAATCCTGAAAACATTAATAACTAAGGTGTGTCTTTTCATTCAGGTAGGATCTGTCACTCTATTCAGTGTGATACATGAATCCACAAAGGGCAGTTTTAGCATGTATGTCTCAGTTCTTGTATGAAGAAGCTTCGAAAAATTACTAACAGGTCCTGCCTGGTGGAAACTGAATATATCATAATGTTGATAAAACACTTACTTATTTGAGTGTTCTAAATGAATTTAAAAAACAAATGAGATAAAATAGAAATAACAGCATAAATTTGTTTAAAAATTAATTGAATTTTCAGCAGCTTGCTGTCAGTTTGATAGAAGTTGCATTTACTAACTTCATTGTTTTGCAGTGAGAATTGTGCATTTTGGGAAGATATTAACTGTTACAGTGCTTCTATTTACAGACAGGACTATGTTTTTATACTATGTAATTATACTGCATGTATAACATGGCTGTTCCCCCAGGTTCAGAGTCATACAGCTTTAGAAGCAATCTTAGATTTTATCCAGCGAGTCTGTGTCTCTTAGCTCACATGTAAGTTTTATAAAGGAGATGAAAAGGAAAAAAAAAAAAAAAAAAAACATGTCCAGAGTCAAGGTCCGTCTGATAGGCCAGGTAGCTAATCTAGGATCTTCAAATTCCATTCCTTGTGTGTGGTAGTCCCTTTCTGCATCTGTCTTTTGGGGGATTATTTATGAGAATTACCTCTCAGAGCTGAAGGATGATTTTCCTCACTTGCATATTTTATGCTATGCAAAAACAATTGGAGCATTCAGATCAGAATGTCTGAATTCCATAAAATAACAAAAACTCACACAAGTTTAATTCACTCAAGAGATTGATGTTTTTGGCCTCCATAATACTTAGTTGATGTATTGACAGAAATATTTATTTCTCAAATTACTATTGTACATGCTAGGAAGACATTCTTGACATGAACAAATACAAAGGAAATGGACATGGGGCTATATCCTTCTCTACCTTAAATGTAATTAAGCTTAACTCAAAAGCTGAGGAATAAAAAAAGGATACATTTTTAAAGTATCTTCCACTCCATTCCCTCCCCCCCATCAGCTTTTTGCATCAACCTGGCCTGCTCAGACCCATGAACCTATGGCTTGTTCCTCTCACTTGAGGTTGAAAGTGTAGAAAACATCAATTTGCTGTAGGCTCTGTGGGTGGCTATTGTTTCTAGATTTGTTTAGAAACTTGGAATAGTTCAGTCTTCTAGTGGGAGAGCAGTGTGTCTATCAGATTAGCCTGGAACCAAAGACATAGGAAGGGTAATTGGGCCCAAAGTAAATGGCGATTTAGCTTTTATTTGACTAATTTGCTTCTCCATAGACAGCCCAGTGATCATATAAATATTTTGGCCATATTTGGTCATCTTCATGAATCAAATCTACCATGTACTCTCCTGTTACCTCTAGAAAGGTCAGAGCTATCCAGAGCTGTTTTCCTACAATCCATGTAACAAACCAAACCAAACCTGATCTATAACCAGAAAAAAAAAAAAGGCAAAATGGAAGTTATGACTATACATAGCCATTCTAAGAATAAACTCAATATTTGACTCCAATGAAGTTTAAGGTATCAATATCTAAATTCTTTTGTTGGAGTTATAATACATTTTGGGTAGTTTTGGGGCTCTGACTTCCTCATCCTAAATAGATCTTGCTTATAAATCTTATGCATTAGATGATAGAAGCTTAGTTTCTAGACCCTGATCCTCTAGTGACAACTACCTTATTAAATACAATTATTTCTTTAAGGTGAACTAAATGTCAGTGTGAAACTTTGCAGTTGAAGCCTGTCTTGGGAAGGACTCATTCCCTAGTTCATCATTCACATGATGATTTTATAATTATTCTTGTTCCCAACAGTCATCGATTACTGGTAGATAGATCACCCCCAACATGTCAGACAGAGTGTATATGGGTCCAAGTATATACTCTTTCTGCCAGTTTTCGAAGTTTTGACTTTTATCAGTAATACTCTATTATATTCAGAGATTAGCATTATGCATGGTGGGGTTTTGTATTTGTACTTGTGAGCCTCAGTGTTACACAAATCACAGAGGCCAGATCTATATTCTTACTGCTAATACTACTACAATGGCCATTTATCAAATGGTGACCATGTGCTAGTCACTGTGTAGAGGTTTTGTATATGTTATATTTAATGCTTTCTGTAACAGTGCAAGTTAGGTGTTATTATATCCATTTTATATATGAAAAATCTGAGGCTGGGAGAAATGAAATAACTTATCTAACGAGTTCTCTCTGGGTTCAAAGCTCTTAATTTTTCTTTTTTTTTCACTAGGAAACTAATATCTGTACAATGCAGATAATTTGGAGATGGATTAATCTGCTCATTTTCCATATAATAGTTTAATGCAGAAATATTCTGCTTTCCTTTTATTTTTCCTATGCTATGAATTACCCCCCTTTGTCTACAGAACCTAACATGCTAATTGTAATACTTAAACTCACAAGCCATCTATGATGGTGGTAAAGTATGCCTGGGTTGAACCCTATCTCAGCCATTTACTAGACATTTCACCCAGGTAAGTCACTCAGCCCAATCCCCAGGGAGCTCTGCAGCCTAAATTGCACCTTAGCTTTGTGCTGCCTTGAAGTAGGGGAGCTGGGCTTTCATACTCCCTCACCAGCCAGATATTGGCTAAGGGCCTACAAGAAAGGATGCAGAAGTCCAGGCACTGTGAGTGATCTGCGCCTGCGACAACGGGTGTTGTCTGTGTTAGCTCCTAAAGCTCTAAGAACCTGGGAAGGTAGAGCACACAGACTGGCAAACCAGGTCCCAGGGTTCTGGCCAGAGCACAGGCAGGATCCAATGTAGTGTGGGAATCGTTTCTCTATTTGTCTGATGCACTGTGGGCATATCCTGGACTGTAGGAATGGCTGCCTAGCAGTCCCACTCAGGATAGACCCCTTACTACTCTGTTGTGGAGCTGGAGCTGTGATTCCTGCTCTTCTCAAGGTTCCCTGGCATCTTTTTCTCTTTGTTTCCTCTTTCTGCCTGGATAACCAGAACAGTGCTCTTGGCCCCTGCTGCTGAGACATGGGGTATGCAAAGAGGAGTAAGGCAAAGTCTCTGCCATTCCAGAACTCACTGTCTTGTGAAGGAGGCAGCCATGTAATAGTTGGCTAAAATAGCTCTTCAAGACAATGACATTGGGGCTATGAAGAGGTAAAAACACAGTGCTGTGGGAACACAAGAGAATTCAAATGGGGGCTTTGAGGGCAAGCTTTATGGCGGCGGTGGCATTTCAGCCAGGCCTTGAAGGACAAATACCAGTAAGATTTTTAGATGGGCAGCAAGAGGGTATTACAGATTGAGAGAACAGCAGGAGCGAATACTTTGAGAAATGAAGCTTATCGTCTGCTCGGGGCAATGACTGACTGTTCCACTGGCCACGGGGTTACTTTATGGGATGTGAGTCAGGAGAAGCAGGGCTTTGATGCTGCGGAAACTTTGCCCTGGGGCCCGTGCTGTTGGGGGCGGCCAGGTTTTACAGCACATGCTGTTAGCACTGTGGTCTTGTTACACTGCATCAGAGGTTTGCTTCAGCAAACTGTTCTCGTAACGACTGCAGCATAAATGACTACAGCAGGTTCCAGCGGAAGTTTCTGTTGCTGCCCAGGAACAGCAGAAATAACGTCCCAAACTGAAGTTAAGAACAGGAGTTATAAGGCAAATGACTGAAAACTTAAAACCTTGAACCCCTCATCCATATTGAGGGCATAAAAGGGTTGAGGAGAGAAGTACTTTTGAAAGGGGATTTATGGAGAGCATTTTTGGGGAGAGTGGGTTCCAACCCAAAGGATTCCCCAAAGGAGTTTTTCCCCATTCTCTTCAAATAGAAAGCAGCTTCTAGGACACTGATGGACTTGCGTGTCCCTTTGAGCTTAGGGAATACAGTGTCCCTTTGAGCTTATGTGTGACATCACTGGACACGAGAGATGGACTAGCTGGTTGCTTTGAGCTGTGGGGTAAAGGAGAGAGTGCTGTGCAGGGGATTGATCTGCCCTTTCAGAGTTGTTGGGGCAGGTGACGGGGGTTGCAGCAAGAGATAGCTGGTGCAGAGTCTCTTTAAGTCATGTCTGAAAGGTCTCATGGAAGGGTATTCAGACCTCAGCAGACAACCTGGAGGTACAGCTGGGTTTTTTAGGGCTAAAGAAGGAGAATCCACCACGTGGAATAGAAATGCATTGTGCTGGTGGCAGATCCACAGTTATGGAGCATCTCCAAAGCATGCAGGGAAGTGCCCACAAGAGATTCATCTTTAGACATTTGCCAGGTCCTGAAAGTGGCAGTGCTGAAGTTTGTATCAGTTAAGTAAGAATGTATCCACCCTATTTCCTTTACTTCTTCCATGACTTCTGATTCAGAGGCATCAGAAAGTACGTTTAGCAAGTACTGGGCCATGGAGAGGGAAGAAATGTCTTTAGCCCATTTCCTGACCTTAGGCTTCTTGTATAAAATAGGCCCTCACTTGGGGTCGGAGTGGCAGGCAGGGAAAGAAGTTGTAACTTTAGAGTAAGACTGAAGTTTACCTGGAATTAGATATTTTAACTAATGGATTGGAATATTCATATTTCTTAAAGGTTATCAGAAAAGTAATGAGACTGCTCAGATTTTCACCCAAGGGTATCCACCACTTAAGCTCCACTGAGTAAGTCATTTTATGGCTAAATTCCATGAATTATACTTGTTTAATGTAATGCTGACACTACTAGTTATTCTTAAAATTGTTTCCTTGGGAAAAACTAATCCAGTTTCTAGAAGATGGAATATAGCACATCAATACTCCCTTATTTGTGCATGATGGTTTTAAGCATGCCAGCCAATGAATTAATGATTCTAATTTAAGAGCCAAATAAGTGACTTCCAGGCTCCTAGGATCACACGTAATCTTGAGTGAAATGAGACATGTCTTCAGTTGATCTGCTTGAATTAGTCCTGGGATCAGATATATGGGATCTTGCCACCAGGGTTGGGGCCTTCACCTTTCTTCCTCCAGGTGAACCACAGACCCTCCTCCATCAGTTCACTAGCTCCCACCATGACCCTTAACAGGGCACTGATCCTGCTGGTTCCCAGTCTAAGGCAAGGAGACATTACTTTTTCCACAGTGGGGTTCTGGTAGGCCTTAAGGACTTGAGTAAAAGGCAGCCCAGATATTAATGCTTAAGGAGTGACTACATTGTCTGAGCTCGTCTAAGAATTATGTGCTAAGCATGTAAAGAACCTGTGCATCGTATTCAATCCTGCGTTTTCTTTTAGATTGAGGTCAGCAAACTTCAACCCATGGGCCAAATCTGGCCCTCTGCCTGTTTTTCTGTAGTCCATGAACTAGTGATGGTTATTACATTTTTAAATGTTTGGGGAAGGACATTGAAAGAAGAATAGTATTTTGTGACATGTGGAATTATATGAAATGCACATTTTAGAATCCATAAATAAAGTTTTATTGGAATATGGCCATGCGTATTCATTTACGTATTTTTGTGACTACAATGAAAGTTGAATACATGCGAAAGAAACTGTATGGCAAAGCCTAAACTATTTACTATCTGGCCCTTTACAGAAAATGTTTGCCAATTCCTGATCTAAACTATTACACTACTCCCCATTTATAATTATATCTTGATCCAAGAAGGTTCTTTCTTCCATACGTTTCTTTCTTCTATACATTTCTTTCTTCCATATGTTTAGGTTGTAGTAATCATGGGGTTGCTGATTTAGAAAATAAATCTTCTCTTGCTAGGAGATTTCAGTGTAAGATAGTGGGCATAGCACTCAACAGAAAGTTAGGTCACCTGGGGTTTAGGCTGGGTTCTGTCATTAGCTTAGAGACTCTAGGCTGGTCATTTTACCTTTTTGGACTTTGAGGAATGAATGGTGTCACAGGTTTTCAACCTGTGCTTTGAGGAGTACTGGTCAGTCTTTGGGTCCTTTCAGGATCAAATAGAGAGGGTGCTCTCAGAACCCCACTACTTGATCTTCAGCCAGAGTCCCTGCAAGAGTATGGACTTTATATACAGGCCATTTGCATAAGATTTTGATGATAGAAAGGACTGGCTGCTAAGCATTTTTTTGAAAAGCCATTGAATTGGATCATCCCCAAGGTCCCTTATTGTCCCATGAGGCTAAGAGGAAGGAAGAGCTTTTGGGATATGATACTACTCAGAGGTTTAAGCCATAGACAGGAGATGCTGACCTTCAAATTCTAAATCCAGCTTGTTGGCATATTATATAATAGTCCACCTGTTTCAGTTTTCCCATCTGGATAACAGAAGCAGCACATTAACTAGGTTCTCTAACGCACTTGGTAGTTATGGCAATATATACCATTTGAGGAAGAAATGGTGGCCTGGTTAGTTTATTCAAATTTTTGGCTCACTAAAAACTCAGAAATGTGTATTCTACTGGGGAAGCTGAAAGGTGAGGAGCCCTTATGTCTTCCATGTGAATCCTCAGGGTTGACAGAGTTTGTTTTTTTAAAGATTTTATTTATTTATTTGACAGAGAGAGAGATAGCGAGAGCAGGAACACAAGCAGGGGCAGTGGGAGAGGGAGAAGCAGGCTTCCCGCCGAGCAGGGAGCCCAATGTGGGACTCGATCCCAGGACCCTGGGATCATGACCTGAGCCGAAGGCAGACGCTTAACGACTGAGCCACCCAGGCGCCCAGGGTTGACAGAGTTTTGATGAGCAGTTCTCTAAAAACAATTTGAAATCAGTGTTGCTTTTTGTACTTAAGTGTGGACCATTGTGGTTTTGATTGGTGAAACTCATGAGAAAGCCTAAAAAGGATGGAAATAATAAGCCACAGTTTCTTTTTACTCTCTACTGTAGACATGACTGGATATTTTTAGGTATATTATCTTTGTGTTGATAAACATTTTCAGTTATTATCTTAAGAAGCAAGCTTAACTGAATTTGCAGTCTACATTCTCTGAGTTTTATGCCCATTTGCAAATGACCATTCATCCGCCCACTTGAAATGATTAATGACAGAGGTCAGGCAAATTGCTTAAGGTACAGATTTGATTTATTTTTACTAAATAATGCTTAATAGTGGGTACATTGGGGAGATAGTGCTGATAATTTTTTCTGCAGTTAAATTTTGGAAGTACAAGTGAGTGAAGAGAGGTAGAAGGGATGTTCAAAGGCACGATAGAAGGGTCCATTAAATTTTATTTTAAATATGCACACTCAATTTTCTTTCCCTTCCTTTCCTTCCCTTCCTTTCCCTCCCTCCTCCCTCCCTCCCTCCCTCCCTGTCTCTTTTTGTTAGTTCTTTCCTTCCTTCCTTGAGTTTAAACAGCAGAAGTTTATTTTCTCCCATTTGGGGAGACTGGAAGTCTGAGATCAGGGTGCCAGCATAGTCCGGTTCCTGTGAGAGCCCTTTTCCTGGCCTGCAGGTGGCTGCCTTCTCACTGTGTATTCACATGGCAGAGAGAGAAAGAGGGAACACTCTCTGGTGTCCCATCATGGGAGCTCTACCCTCATGACCTCATCTAACTCTAATTACCTCCCAACTCCAGACATCATCACAATGGGTGTTGGGACTTCAACATATGAATTTGGATATGTTTTGGGGGGGAACATTCAGAACATTCAGTCCATAACAGAGGCCAAAGATACCTTTCTAAAACTTAGATCTGAACTTATCACTCCTTACCTGTCTCCTGCTTACAGACTTCCTTGGCTCCCCAATGCCTATGGGCCAGTGTACAAATTACTGAATGTGGGTCCTTCAGAATCTGGTTGTCCTATACTAATCCCCCAACTCAGCCCATGCCCAGGTCACAGTCCACCATCCTCCAAGCCTTTCCTTTCTCACTTCCAAGCCTTTGTACTTGCTAGTCCTTCTAGCTGGAATACACTTATTTCCTTTATGTTATCATGAAAAATCCCTTGATCTATCTTAGGCCAGTGTCTCAGAAGCACACCTTGAGGTGAGAATTCACGTATGCACTCTCAATTTATTCAATATAAGTTTATTAATCACCATACACCAAGTGCTGCTGTGGAAATGACTGAATTAATTAGAGACTTGCTGTCAAGGGACCTC
The DNA here is from genome assembly GCF_011800145.1 of Mirounga leonina. NCBI lineage: Eukaryota > Metazoa > Chordata > Mammalia > Carnivora > Phocidae > Mirounga > Mirounga leonina. Next base: position 3,444,852 of record NW_023270889.1, read on the forward strand.
TTGTCTGGAGAGGAGTTCAGGGGCAGAGTGGATCCTCTCTGTTTAACTCTGATAGCCCCATCCTCCCCTGGCCCACAAGCCATGGGCGACTTGAGGCGCAGCTGGCGGGGAGGGCTCAGCTTGATGGAAACATTGCATACATGAAATGACTAATTCTTTCCCATCTATCCCAATGTTCTTCCCCACTTCCAGTTTGGACAGCATCGATTTATGTTTCAAATCATCTTCAGATAAGAGACTTAAAGAGGCTACACAGGCTTACAGTCCTCCCCTTTCAGCATGAGGTTTGGAGCAGTATTTGCAATGGGGCATTTGGGAATAGAATTATGGAAGCTCTGAATCCAAATATTCCAACTGTGATGTTATACCATCAGGGTTCCCAGAGAAATCCTGGGATCTCACCCCTGATCTGCAGTTGAGACCAAATAGTTGGCTCTGCCCCTAATTGCTCTATCACTCCTGGACAATCACTTGATTTCCCTTCTCAGTTTCCTGGAAGGGGAGGAGGGCTGGCCTTTCTTCCTGCGGCATTATTGTGGTAATTCACTGAGAGTTCACTCTTAACTGTTTTTCACTGGAAACCTCTATGAAAGTATATGATCAAGATTGAGAAGGCATGATGGAATGAAGTATCCCAAGATTTCCAGTCATATTGGGGTGGCTAGGGGGATGGAGGGTGTATTTCAGATCCTGGTTCAATCTCCTGAGTTGGGAACTTTGAAAAGAACTTGGACTTTGGGGGGTTCAAATTTGTTAGTTCTTGGCCAAGCACAATTTTCCATTCCTAAGGAAGAAGTCTATAAAAAGGCCATTTGGACTTCAAAGAGATGATATTTTGATGCATTAAGTGTACATATGAATCAGAAACATGTGGATTAAATTTCCTGTTCAAACACATGGCCTTGACAATTTCAGGGGAAAGTGTTTGGCAAAGTCTGCCTGGGATTTGGATAGAGACGGAGCTTTTTTTATGTTTCAGAAGTTTTATCCTCTATGTACCCCCCCGTGATGTGATTGACATAGCCCTGATGTGTATTCAGAGGTTGGTAGGGGAAAAATTGCCTCTTGATGAATATATATTGAATATATATTGAGCTTACTAAAGAGGAGGAGGATATGGACCTTTGTTAGAAGGGTCACTGTAGTTTACAAAAACCCCAAACCCAACCAAATAATTTTTTCCTGGAATAAGGGCATGGGAAAGCAAGACACCAGTTACACTGGTGACAAGTGCTCTGGGACAGTTGGCTCTGTTTTAATGACTAGTGTCCTGCCCTCTCAGTCCAAGGCCACCATCAGTATTGGTGTGACCTTTGCTAGGCGGCCATTAAAGAACTCAGGAGGAAAACCAGCCCTTCTGAGCTTGGCTGCCAAGGTTCCAGTCTCCGCACAAACTTTGGTTCGTCTCCAGTTTGCTGGCTGTAGTATGTGTAGGATGCCTTCTTAAGTTCCCCTGGAATAGGCTGCCTGAGTCTAAGAGGAGCTACAAAATTGCAGTAAGTTCAGCTCTCCAGTGTGAATGGGTGATGCCTTCCATTCAAATACAAAAGGGTCCTCCGTGTGTCCTGGAGAAGCATATGGAGACTGAATCATGGTTTGGTCGAAGGTTGGGCACAACCTTCTTTCTTTCTTTTTGTTCTATAATGTATTTTTTTCTGAATATAAATAATTCTTGCTAATTGTAGAAAATTTGAAAAGCACAACTGTATAGAAGAAAATAAAAATCACCATAATCCAATAACTCAGTCATCATTAACATGGACTTTTTTCCATGCCATTAAGTATTTTTCAAAAACATTACTTTTAAGTTTTTAAATTCCACAGTATAGATGTTTCAGAATGTATTTGACTAGTCTCCTACTGTTAATATTTAGTTTGTTTTCAATTTTTTTATTATGATAATTCAGAGATAAACACTCCTGAATATAAACTTGTTTTTCCATCTCTGATTATTTCCTTAAGGTAGATTTCTAGCGAGGAGATTGCTCACTTGGAGTGAACATTTTTATACATTATGCCAAGTAGGTTTCCAGGAAGTTTGCATTAACTTATTTTCCCCCACTTGAGGTGCATTTGAGGGTCTCATCCATTCTTCGAAGCCATACCAGTGTTGGAGGGCACCCTCTTTATTCATACACAGACTCACGGATGGAGATATTTATGAATGCTTTGCATGCTGAACCCTCTGATAAGAATGGCAGTGACCATGGATGTTAACCACTGAGCCATGAAGGAGGTGAGAGCCCTGTGGAGCATTTAGAAAGATCTTGTTGGCTTTAGAGTATATTGGGTAAAGTTTTCTTCTCTCCAGGCCACCAGGGCTCTAATTATTCCTTCTTTTCTTTGAGTTGTTCTAAGAATCTGCATGGCTGCTTCCTTGAGGGCTCCCCGTAGACTGGTTCTAGATTGAATACATGGGGTGGGGATCCTCTTCCAAGCCGCTGTTACAGACTTTATCATTCAGAGACACAGGAGCCACACACTTGACTTTCCAACCCAACCGGGCTGAATGGGAGCTAGGATCTGGGACAACTAGGCAGTATATGGCCCCAAACCAGAATATCCTTCTCTGCATTGGCCAGGAAGGGTTATCCACTTTATTAGTTCAGAGATGCCTGAATTGTATTGTGCTATCAATCCTTCCTGGCTCCAAAAGCCAGTGGATTTTCACATCAAGGGTATAATGTGCCACAGGAGAGTGGCAGTCCTCTCTCCCAGATTTAGTGGGGGATGCCTTCCGGGTTCCATGATCCCAACCCACCACCTCTTTCCATATACCATTTAGGCACCCATTCTCCCATGGTTACTGTATGTTAGGAATGCAAATTAACATTAATATTAGGTTAAGTAACACATAATTTGGGGAAGTAAATTTTCTGTTAAGCAAGTCATCAATTAACAAATTCCAAAGTCAAAGACACCGATTTTGCCGTTATTTTGCTGGATTTTCTATGACAAAAATCCACTCTATTCATTAATCAAGTACTTATAGTAGACTCTGTGGAAATATTATGAAAACAATATTTTAAAAACATTTTAAAAACTAGAAATAAAAGAAAAAAGAAACCCTATGAAATGTCCATTTACTTTAGTCCACATAGTGTTTTGACAGGCATAATTAATGATATAATTTCCTGAGTGTCCATAGGACCTGTTTTTTTTTTTTTTTAAAACATATAACACACACATATAACAAAACACCAAACAGGTAATTAAAGTGCTTCCCATTTTTAACGAGTAAACCCTTCAGAAACCTGTCAGGCAACATCCGGGCCCCACCTCCCACTCTTTATTAACTGACATGTCAAAGAAGAAAGCCATATCATTTTTATGTTCCCATGGCACAGAAACTAATTTGGGGTATTTTAGGCCAGGGAGATTTATAGATCAGCATCAGAAACTTCTCTTGGGTTCCTGAGAGAGTAGTAACATTCCAGGAGTTGGATGGATTTAGTATCCTCCCTGTTTAAAATATGGGCTCCTGTCAAACCTATGGGTATCCCTGAGTAACCTTCTATTATGGCCCAGCTGTTCCTTAAAAGAAGCCATGGAAAATGTCAGCACACTGTGGCAGGTCTCCCCTCCTTTGCTGGGTCACCTTGGGGAGGATTGGGTTGAGCGGCAATTCTGCAGGAGGGTTCTTAAGTTCTCAGGAGAATCTCCTGCCAAATCCTGTTGGTGGTGGCCTTTGAAATTGGGCGTTTGGTGGAAAGGGAGAGAAAAGGTACCAGGGAATCAGCATTTTGGAGCAAATGCCAGGTCTTTCTTTAGATCAGCTTTCTCAGGGAGCCTCAGGAGGAAGGAAGTTGATGTTTCAGAGTATAAATAAAAAATTATATATGGCTTAAGTAGAGAATGCATTTGTTTTGATTTTTGGTGTTACAAGTTTTTTCATTTGTTGGCCAAGGAGAAATAAAAGTATAATTATCATTTAGCAGGATTACCTAGTTGATAGCCACACAAGAAAGCTTTTAAAACTTTATATCCATCTGCAACATTTCCCTCATTATTCTAATGGAGGTGATAACAAAATGTTTCTACTGAAATCCTTAAGCTACACCTGGATCTTCAAGTAATAGGCAGCTTTGAAATCTAAGAGGCTTGGATCTCAATCCTTCCAAGCTGTGTGACCTTGGGTAAAATTTTTTTTTTTAAAGATTTTATTTATTTATTTGACAGAGAGAGAGATAGCGAGAGCAGGAACACAAGCAGGGGGAGTGGGAGAGGGAGAAGCAGGCTTCCTGCGGAGCAAGGAGCCCGATGCGGGGCTCGATTCCAGGACCCTGGGATCATGACCTGAGCTGAAGGCAGACGCTTAACGACTGAGCCACCCAGGCGCCCGACCTTGGGTAAAATTTTAACGTCTTTGGATCTGATTCCCTCAACTCAGAGCAAGGCTAATCACACTCATTTTATAAGGTTGGTTCAAGGATTCAATGAGATAATGCAAGTACAGTTTTTAGTAGTGTCTGACACATAGTAAGCCCTCAAAGAGTTGGAGCCCTTAAAATGATCATCAGGGAAGCACCAGGAGAAATGGAAATAGATGGAACATAGAAAGGCTGACAGCAAGCACACAGGCACTGCCACCATTTGTACTGTAAGAAATCTGATGAAAGTCTGGTTACCTTTTAGCTGGTAAGCTCTGTGAGAATAGGTATACCTTGTTTTGCTCATCATCGTATTTCTAGTGCCTAGGGGTACATAGGGTATGACTATTCAGTGAATGAACGAACAAATGAATGAATGAATGAACACTCAGTCCCAGTTCAAGTTTCCTATTCTCCATGGAGATTTCCCTAATCCATTCTGATTTCTCTCTTTTCTGAATTTGACTGCCTCACCTGTTTTTTGGAAACTAGTACATTCTCCTTTGTACGATTACTTATTGTGTGTGTGTGTGTGTGTGTGTGTGTGTGTGTGTGTGACTATAAAGAACTCTGGAAGTCAGGAGCTATGCCTTGCACTTCTTCTGAGTCTTTTCCTGGCCTCCCCTCACCACTTCTGACACCTCAAACACACACATCCTTAGGCACACATTAGTGACTAAATACATACATGTTGAATTGAATTGAAATACTGCAGTGCCCTAAAAAAGAGGAATAAGTAACTGGAGTTCTAGATTTGCGAAAATTCACCATGTTGGAAAGTAATTATGTAAGAAAGCATAAATTTTATATGCTTCCCTAATCATTTCAGGAGTCTTGGAGCTTGGCATGTTCCCACTTGTCTTCTTTTGCAGAATATCTCCACCAGTCTAAGCAGGGTCATCATGTGGTTAGTTTCTTTATTGTCTTCCCACAAAATACATATTCTCAGAAAGTCCCCACTTTAACTTCAGTTGACAATGGCTTACATATCTATGCCAGCAGAGAAAATCTTGCTGCTTTGCAACCATTGACTCTGAATAGGCAAGCTGGGGATAAATTCATTGGTTTCTCCAGGACTTTGGTTTCAAAGTTGAACAGGTATGAGGAATATGACTCCTGTCTGATCATATTTCATGGCCACCACAAGTGGCTGCTAAGAGATTTTGCTTAAGGCTGCAGCTGGGGCCAGTTGGGTGCCTGCCAAGAGCAGGGGCATGATATATTTGTGTGGTGTATATGGATGTCTGTTTTCATAGGTATAATATTCATATATATTGCTTTGGGGATTGAAGGGAAGAGTGTGAGTACTCTGTGCTCTCCCACCCCCCTCCCCAGTGGTTTGGAGGTTGATTCTCCTTTCTGCCTCCTTGGCTTTCAGCAGGGTCCTAAAGATGACGAGTCCTCAGAAAAAGCCAGTACTCAATAGTGGTACCTTCAAGGAGGAAAATTATGTGTGCCATTCACAAGGCTAGGGTAGGTATTACACATAGGGGTATTAAGCCTTGTTGATACACAGTTGTCACAAATAACCAAATACGTTCCTACATTTTCTCTAGAAGCTTCAAGTTCTATTTTCACCCATCCCCTCCCTCATCAGCCCTCAGTCTGGATATCTGTATTAAGGGAATGGTTTGTTGAAGATTTCCAACAATTACTCTCCCCCTTATTTATTTATTTATTTATTTATTTATTTATTTATTTATTTATTTATTTGAAAGAGAGGGAGCGTGCGAGAGAGCACAAGTGGGGGGAGGAGCAGAGGGAGAGGGAGAAGCAGACCCCCTGCTCAGCAGGGGGCCCGATGCATGGCTTGATCCCAGGACCCCCGGATCATGACCTGAGCTGAAGGCAGATGCTTAACCCACCGAGCCACCCAGGCACCCCTCTCCCTTTCTTATTTAAGGAAGATTCTATAGAGAAAGTAGGATTTCAGGAACTGCTTGAATAAAGGGAAACAGAGGTCTTTGTGACTGAACTGCTTTATCCAATTCTGTTTTCCAATTCTTCAACATAAACTTTGCATCCATCTTTAGAGCACTTGGCATTGTGTTTAGCTTTTTATATATTGAGTCCTCTTTGAATTTTTTAAAGTTTGCATTGATTATAGTAACAAAGAATATCCTATATTGCCTGTACTTGTTAGAGAACTAGAGGTTGGAGGACAGAGGAAAGAGATTGGGTGTGTGTGTGTGTGTGTGTGTGTGTCTGCATGTACACATGCATGTGTATCTTAGATTCTGAGAAAACTGTGGATCAGGAAGCTATAACATGGTGTGTTGTGTACTTACCAGGTGCCAACTCTGTACAGTGGCTCTGCATGCGTCATCTCATCTACTTTTCAAATTCTCATAGTAGCCATGTGGCAGGTATTATTATGACTCTCATTTTATAGATGAGCAACTTAATATTTCAAAAGAGGAAGTAATTTGTCTAAGGTCACACAGCTAGTAATTGGCAAAGTTAGGAATCAAACTCGGGTTTTTCTCACTCAGCCCCCTGATAGATTAAAACACACACACACACACACACACACACACACCCCACCATCACTGTCACCACCAACTTTGAAGATTCAGGAGCTTTCTCTGAGCTGTGGAGATATTTGATGAGCAAAAGCTCCTGATACTGAAAGCCCAAATGAAGCATGTTTAGGGACTTGGAGGTCAGGTTTTATCAGTGGAATGGACTCCTGAGTGCCACCAGCAGCTGGGCCAGTGTGCTGTTTCTCAATTAGGTGTGACTTACGAAGAGGTTTGTGATCTCAAGAGCCATGTGGTTTTTGGGAGTTGCTTTCCTCTCATCTGTAGGGACCAGTCACATTTCCATTGCCTGGGTGTGGACAGTGGGGTCCGCAGTAAACTTGGGCTTACTGGATATCTCCTTGCCTTTGCATCTCCCTCTTCCTGAAGCTGCCTTCTTTCTTTGTTGATAGAGTGACTGTTTACTACTGAACACCCTGTTGGCAGGATGCCTCCTGAGTGTTTTGGAAAGATGTGTCATCTGTTGTGGAGGGCTATTTGCCTGGCAGTGTTTTTGCTCTTTCTCATTGTCTCTTTGAGTTTCCCCTGACAATAGCTACAGAGCATCTTGATGTGTTTTTGAAGATTGAGTCTGTAGCCCTGGTACCACTGACTGTAACTACCCAGGGCCCTAATCATCTTAGAAATGGACCTGGGATTTGGTTGAAATGTTCAGGCTAGAAACAGAAAGCCAGCTTAAATATCTCAAAGAATAGTTCATCAAGTGATTAAAGAAACACTTTGCGAACTGAGATCAATATCCTAAGCTCACTCTCAGTTAAAGTCAGACCACCAATATAATCAATTTCAGTAGGCATTATCCTGCTCCATCAAGGAGAATCAAGCATGCTATCTTCATGTGGGCTGCATACATGATGCATAATAGAAGTTTAAGTGAGTGGAATCTCAAAGAGAAGAGGAATCCCATGAATAGCTCATCAGTCACAGATGACAATAAAATGTCGACTGGCTTAATGGAGTTGATCACCTGCTGCTTCCAGGAAGCTGGTTAATTCAATTTGTCAGCTTTAGGGAGACGCTAGGGACCCAAGCTCATCCCTAGAACTCATAAGGACCTATATTGAATTCCGATGTCTTTAGTTTAGTGGCATGTACAACAGGATCCATTGGCCAAAAAGGTAGGTGATGTTATAAGGAGGCTACTCTGAACGGGCAAGGAATAAACCCAGTGCTGAAGAAAATTGGGTAAGCTATGACCTGGCATGGTCTTCCTATGACCTGGCATGGTCTTCCTTGTCAGTTTCTACAGTCCTAGAATACTGTGCTTGCTACAAGGAGACCCTTGAGGTCTCTATATGACTGGAGCCATTGAAGAGTAACATCTGACCCTGATGTTTACTTTTTAATATAGAATTCAAGAGTCATCTTGCTTCAAATTGAAAGACATTTTCTTTAGTGTATACCTAAATTCCTCATTAAGTCTTCCTTGATTGTGGAAGAAGAGGTAGTAAATTCTCCTTGAATCTATCCATTCTCAACAAAAAATAACTCCCTTGACTTTACTTCACAGATACGTTATCCCATGATAGATAATGTTTACTTAGATTTTTCCCCTCTGCAGGATGTTGTTTATATGGATATTTTTTAGAGATGTTTATAAGATGTTGAAATACAAAAATGAGGCAACATCACTTGATTTGGAACCTGGACATAAGAACTGTCCAGGGGTAGCATTATTCCCCCTCTTAGGGGCAGACACTAATGATAATGTGGCTGTGGCCTGACTTTCCCACCAAAAAACCAAAGTTCAGGAGAGCAGGATTGTTCTTAGGCATGACCAAGTCATTTGAGAGCACCTACCTTTTGTGAGTGACCTAATTAGCATTCTTGAGCTACACAGCTACAAGCAGTGGTGCAAAGAGTGTAGGTCTGAGTGCTTACAACGAGCAGGGTTATTTAAGAACTTTCCTGGGGCCCTGTGGCACTATTGAATATCCATAGCCAGTTCCAGGTTGGGAGCAGGGGCAGTGTACGTTACAGAAGGAGTGAGTGTTGACATTTTTTGTGCCTGGCCTGACATCCAAGCAAGCTGCTTGGGTAAACAACATCTAAATTTTATGGCTTTGAACATGTGGCACTCCATACATATTGGGCATTTGAACTGACTCCATACATATTGGGCATTTTGAATAAGCAGAATTTCTTGTTGTGTTCACTAGAATTTCCGTGTCATATGTTTTAGATTTTTAGAGCAGTGAACCAGGAGGCCTGGAGCTTCCAGTATTAAGGAACCAAATCTGAACAATGCCAAAGAGTAAGATTTTAGAACATTAAATGATCTGTGTAACACTGGTAATGCTTATCACTTTAGAAGGCAAAAGTCTTACCGGGGGACTTTTTGGCAAAGCTAAGTGGATCCAGTTGCTGCCCTCCTCCTCCTGGATTTGACACCATCTTGATAGTGGTTCATTTCTTACCTTTCTGCAGTAAGATTTTTAATCTTGTTCTAGAAAAAAATCTGTTTTCCTCTTATCTTGTCCCTACTGTCATGTCTCCCATTCCCAAGTGAAAGAAAGAAAGAAAGAAAAAAAGAAGAAATCCTAGATTAGCATAATGGGACCTCTGTATGTTTGGTTTAGGAGTTGGCATTAGTCAAATTTGAAGGTGAATCCAAAGGTCTGGAGACCAGGTAAATGGAAAAGTGGAGGACTTAGAATTTTCTCACAGTAAGTGAAATGAATAATGAGTTAAACAACTCCCAGAGGCACTGTAGGATGAGCATCGTACAAGTAATTCTACTAGCCCTTGTCTTCCACAAAACATACCCTAGACTTGTCTTGTTGGGCACCTTTTTCCCACCTCCCCTTTCTTTATACAACTTAAGTTACCTGGCTATTCCAGTTCCTGTCTCTGGATTCAAGGAGCACTTCTATAGTCCATATAGTTTAGAACTTATCCATCCCTGCATTGTGTTATCCATGTTAGTTTTTCCTTTTCTCTGGTGCTTGTTGTCTGGTGTGAGGAAAGCACCATGCCTTCCTCTACTTTTAAACCCACAGAATCTAGCACACAACTGAGCACATAATCATGCAAAATAAATATTTATGGATTAATTCAGTTTTTATATTACCTAGTGGAGAGGGACTAGGACCAAAAGATGCAAGAGTTCTGGTACTTATGCCTCAGTTTTCTTATCAATAGAATAAGGGTAATGAATTAGAGTTAGTGGTTTTCAAACTTTTTTAACAGTGGAACTTTTTCTTTTCCCCCCCGCATGAAGTCTTATTTTATTCAAAGCATCAGTAAGCATGAGTATATTAAAAGTTCTATTTTAAAAGCTTACATTTGTCATGGTTACTTATTATAATTAATTGGCATGTGCAAGGAGGCTTTCTTTATGGACACAAATCAGAAGTTATAGTAGCAGCTGGTGCTGTGTTTTGTTTAGGTTATACAATATTGAGAAACCCTGATTCACACAGAGGATATTTGGAGATAGGAGCAGTTTTCTTTTTTAAACAGAACACTGTGTCATTTCAGGGAATCCACCAGTTAAAACTACCAGAAGATTAAAAGAACGGGAAGACTTTTTTTTTAAAGATTTTATTTATTTGAGAGAGAGTGATGGAAAGAGTAGGAGTGAGGGGAGGGGCAGAGGAAGAGGGAGAAGCAGACTCCCCGCTGAGCAGGGAACCTACCGTGGGGCTTGATCCTGGGACTCCAGGACCATGACCTGAGCCGAAGGCAGGTGCTAAACTGAGCCACCGAGGAGCCCCACGGGAAGACATTTTTGACTGCAGTTTTAATCACTAATAACATTTAACACCTGACAATATTTATTATCTCATAAAAGTCAAATGAAGAAACACCATACTTTATGAATGTGAAAACTCTAAGATGTGATTGATACATCTCATTGTGTTACTGCAATCAACGATGACTCTACAATATGTATGCTTAGGACATGCAAATTAATGAATGTTAGTTTTACTAAACTATAAACATAAGCAGAAGGTAATTAGAAACTCAAGGAATAGTATAATTAAGAATTGTACATTTAAAACAACAAAAAAAGAATTGTACATTTTATTCAATGTAAATTTAACCTAAAAAAGGGAATAATACTGAATTCTGGCTTGAGATATGCACACTGAAGTGTCTAGGAGTGAAATGTTTTGATGTTTGCAGCTTACTTTGAAACATATCAAAGAAATAGATTGATGGGTAGATGGAGTTGGGTAGTTGTAGAGATCTATAGTAAAGCAAAAATAGCAAATTGTTGCTTGTTCACTATACAGTTCTTCCACTTTTCTGTTTGACAATTCTCATAATATTGGGCCAAATGTACTAGAAAGGCAAATCTATCTGAAATGGAAGACTGTCTATCAGATACATGTTATCTTAAATTCTTTCCTGATTCAGTAGGTCAGGGGTGAGACCTAAAAATGTACATTTCAAACAAGCTTCCAGGTGATGTTGATGCTGCTGGTTGGGGGGAACACACTTTGAGAACCACTGGCTTAAACAATAAGAAATTTGTTGTCACAGTCAATAAGAAATCTAGAACAATGGTTCTCAAGCTTGGCTGTACAATGTAACCAACTGGGCATATTTTTAAAAATCCTGATTATCATATCTTACCACTTACCAGTTAAATCGGATCCTCTAGGGGTAAGACCCAGACATCAGTATTTTTAAGAATAGTTGTTGGGGCGCCTGGGTGGCTCAGTCGTTAAGCTTCTGCCTTCAGCTCAGGTCATGATCCCAGGGTCCTGGGATTGAGCCCCACATCGGGCTCCCTACTCTGCAGGAAGCCTGCTTCTCCCTCTCCCACTCCCCCTGCTTGTGTTCCCTCTCTCGCTGTCTCTCTCTCTCTGTCAAATAAAATCTAAAAAAAAAAAAAAAAAAAAGAATAGTTGTTTACAGTGTGCTAGCAGGTTCTATAGGAAGGTCACTGGTCTTCAGAAGGTGAGGTTGCAGTTTTGGTTACTCCATTAGTCCAACAGTGTCATCATGGACTATGTATTTATCTTTTTCTTCTGCCTTCCTCTAGGCGTTGAGCCTTGTTGACTATTATTCCCTTCACAGTTGCAAATTGCTTGCCCCTATTCAGACCTCACCTCCTCTTCAAACACTCTCCAAAGCTCAGAAAAGGAGAAGAAAGCACCTACCTTCCTTTTGTGTTTTTAAACCTGAAGAAAACCTTCCTAGAAGCCTCCCAAAAGATGCCTTCTCATATCTTTGACCTGAATTAAACCACATAACCAACCCTAAGCCAGTCACTAATGACAGAATGAAATATTTGTGTTGACTTAGATCAGGGGTTCTCAACCACTGGTGACATTAGAATCACCTGGGGACTTTAAAAACTATTGGATGCTTGGACCCATGTCTGACCAATTAAATCGGAGTCTTAGGGTGGGACCCAGTCACCGGAATTTCTAAACCACTCCCCAATGTGTTTCCAATGTGCAGGCAGAGTTTAGAACCATTAGTTTTGACCAGTCAAAATTCACCCTCTTGGACTGTGAAGAAGGTCACATTTTAGGAAAAGACAGTCATCTATTGAACAAAGTCAAGTTTTTGTTAGCACGGGAGGAAAGGTAAGGGCTATTGGAAAAACAGCTCTCACTCACGGGCATCCCAATGCTGTATGGTTAATCATAATTGCCTAGCCTTATACTTCCAGTGAGAGCTGGACCCTGCTCCACTTCTTATAGTCTTAACAAGTTCTTATCTTAATGCCTTGCACAGAGTAGGTGTTTAGTACATTTTTATCTATTGTTAATTGCCTTGTCAGTCTGCTGAGGGATTCACTAATGGAGTGAAGTTCCTTTGCTGGGACATTTAAACCTGCCAGAAGGACTGCTTTCCCTCCCCCAACATCGAAGCCAGAGAAGACCTTGAAAGGTCCTGCTCTGCTCCTTGATTAGTGTATCTGCCTCTTGACCCCACTATGGTTTTATGTGACAGGGAAATTCCACACTCCCGGCATGAATGCTTGGCCTGACCGGAGCCATGCCAGGAGCTGCTGCAACGTTTATGTGTGCCTGCTTTTGTCTTCAGGGTGGTAAGGGCTAAAGTTTGTCACTCAGAGCTGACTCGGGCAAGTCAGCACTGGGGCTCTTTTGTGTGACAAGTACATTTGGATGCATAACTGAGAAACTTTTCCTCCCTCTGCAGAGAACTTGGCATTTCCCTATCATGGTTAGAGAATAAGTATTTGAAGATTGACAAGGTGAAGAGATAGGCCATCAACTGTAAATTAAGGGAGTTGACGGGGAGGGGGCTGTTTGTGACATTAGAAGCACAGATTCTTTTTTATTCAACAAAATCCTGTGCAGAGCTCCTCATTGACAACTCCTGCAGAAGAGAATGTTGAAGAAGAGAATGTTGCTCTGTGGAGGTTTAATTGGCGTATTAACCTGTAAGTTGTTTCATTTGGGGCCGAAAAGGAGGAGGTTCTAAGAGCAAGGTCGAAGACATAATCATTTGGAATTTTTTATTTCAAGGTGGGAGGAGGGTGTTCGATAGTTAATCACTACTGTCCCTGGAACAAAGTTCTGAAATAAAGACTTTGTATTCTGTTACACAAGACCCCATTCTCAGTGATTGTTGCTTCTCCTTTCTTTCCTTTCCAAACTCATAATTAGTCCGGCTACCCCCTATTAATTACTTGGTTCTTGGTAACCCGAGACGCTACTGGTAGGCTTGGACAGACTCAACTTGGAGGGCTGGCTCGCATCTAACAAGTGTTGGTATCAAATTCACTACATGATGAGCAGAAAGTGGCCATTCCTTTCTTATCATTTGCTCTGACCTGAAAAATCCTTGCATTACTACCCTCTTGCAGATGAAAGATTTTGCAGACCTTTCATTTCAGGGACAATTTTCTAAGGATTCGGGGAGGAGGGCGTAACTACTTTGCAGTCTGTTTGAAGCCGACGCTCACTATTCGGAGAGGTAGGAGAAGCCAGGCTGATTCACTTTGGAGGCCCACAGCTGGCAGTGGCCTGAATGGTATTGATTTCTCCTTTGTTTTCAGTAACGTTCTTTGAGAGCTCTACAAAGCCAGCCAGACAGCTTTACGGGGCCAGAGTAGGAGCTAACGTTTTTTCTTTGCCAATTGCCATTTCCTATAAATCTTACAGAGACCCTTGCATGCTGTTTACAAAAATGCAGCATCTGAGCGCCAGAGCAGGATCAGATTCTTTTTCCAAAACTTCATTAAGTACAACTTTCATCCTTCTTCCATGAAGAATTATTGTAAAAGTGAAAACTCTACCACATGCAGCTAAAGAAGGAAGCTGTGGAGAGTGTGTGTTCCTGGGCCCAAGACAAGTGCCTTTAATTTGCCAAGTTGACCGTCATCCAGGCTTCCAAAGAGAGGGTATAGCCCGGCCCCCAGTCCTCATCATTTCTTTCCTAAGAATTCCTATTAAAGTGTAAAATGAGTATAAATGTGTCTCAAATCTTAAAAAAACAAGAAAACCTCAGTTTGTCTTCCCCCAGTAAATCTCCTATTGCTGATTGGTTGACACCCAAGGGTGAGGAAGGACAAGCCCCACACCTGAGAATTTTCTAGTTCCTGGCCACACCTGCTTGGTGAATGGGGTAACAAGGAGGGGAGAATTGTGCTATTACTGTTTTTTCTTGGGAGGCAAGAAGAAGAGAGTGGGGCCAAGTTACTTCTCCATTCCCCACCAACAGCCTCCCTGCTTGCTTGTCCAATTCCTCGGGGTTTGGGGGAGGGGTGGTTATACTAGTTCTATGAGGATTTCTAAAACTCTGAAATGGCAAGCATTTGATCCTGGCTGTTCTCTGCTGCTGCTGAGTCTCCTCATGGGGAGGACAGGGGCACTCAGAGGAGGTGAGCTGCACCAAGTGAAGCTGAAGCTTGGGGAGCCCTGACAGGGAGCAGGCTGGTGGGTGTGGTCCGGGAGGAAGGCTGTACCCTGATTCTGGCACTCCATGTTGCTGCAGGTGATGGATGGATGACTTATTCAACTTTTATCCTCCTCTCTCGGTCTGGAAAATAGGGATGACACCATCGAACTACTCAGGGTTTCCAACACGTATGACTGTGTAGGCATTTGTCAATAGGAAATGTTGACTGTACTGACTGCATGAGCCTGGCTTCCCAGATAGGGGGGCTAACCGAAACGCCTCCATTCACGGAGCTTTCACCAGGCCCTTCTAGGCCTTTTGGTCTAAATCCTGAAAATGTCCAGACAAGATTTTTTGCAGGCTTGGCTAGTTTATTAGCTCTTTATGGGACTGTGAACATACAAAATGAAGACAGTCATGCGCATTTGCAGCTTTTTTCCTTGTGGAGAAGCCCAAGGTATTAACTAGAAAAGAAATGGAAGAGATGTTTTCACTTCTCAGAGACTTGGCCTTCTTCCTGGGTATTTCTTCCCCTTTGGGTGTCCGTTGCCTTCTCTTTTTTTTTAATTTAATTTTATTATGTTATGTTAATCACCATACATTACATCATTAGTTTTTGTTTTTTTAATTTAATTTAATTTTATTATGTTATATTAATCACCATACATTACATCATTAGTTTTTGTGTCCGTTGCCTTCTGACTCTGTCAGAAGAAAAGATACAGCATGCTAATTTGAAAAATCTTAAAAAAAATAAGGACAACCTTCATACATTGTAATTTGCCTGTGGGTTAGATATTCTTATCTTTTGGCTGACTCTAGTAGTTACCTTCTCTACTAGAAATGTGCTACAGTCTCGTGTGATTCAGTTAGAAACAGGCTTTCAATTCATTGGAGCATTTTCTTTGGTGGTCTTGAACCATTGCAATTAAAACATGCATTTTCCACTTGGATTGCAATTTCTTTGGAGATGGGCTGCTTTCCTCCAATGCTTTCAGATTCTTGCTGGTCCCTTTTCACTTGACTTGGAGGGCAGGAGCCTCACCTTACCAAGGAACTCAATAGTAGACATTAATGCAACCTTTTTATAATGCTTGGAACGGGATTAACATCCACCACAAAGAAGGCTGAGCCCCGTGATTTCTCATTCCTGTACTTTATCTGTAGCAAGGGACGTCCGTATCACTCAGGCTCCCACTGCATTTCTGGGTGTGTCCTCTTTTGATACTCAGTTTACTTCTAGCTGTGTGGCCTTTGCTGCCACTGCCATTCTCCCTCCAAGTCAGTTGGGGGAGTGAGATGGGGGTAGAAGATAAGAAAATGTCCCATTCTGTCCCCCTTCCTGTCCTGTGTTCCTCTAAATAACAGGGTGTTCCGTGGATGGCATTTCCCAAGAAGTCAGAAGGTGGGAATAATGCTAATGGCAGAAATGTCCTGAGACTCTTCCATTTCTCTTATTTTATTCAACCACTGTGTCCCTACTCACACCTTGTATATCAAGGGCTGAGTTACAGGGTGGAAAGGCAGATCCCTCCCTGACTATCTACCAGGCTGGTCACTACCCTGGATACTCAGTGTGGGTCTAATCCAAGTCAGTTCTCTCTTTGAGTCTCAAGAACTTTGTTCTGTCAGAGCAAGATCTTGGAGCCAGAGAATCATGGATCCTTGACCCATAGACCATAGTTTCTTAGAAACTTTGTGATTCATAGACTTTGTGACTATATCTCTAAGTAGAATGTACTGAAAGTTCTCTAAGGTTTATGCAGTGGATTTAAATTTCTGTGGTATTCCACATACCATGTTATTAGAGTAGGTATTGCTTTTCCATTTTACTGATGAAGGAAACATAGGAAGTGACTTAATTTTCAAGCCTGAACTGGACTTCTTAGTTCGGGAGTACCCTGAGAGACTGGTAAATTTTACAGAGAAGGAATTGGGCTCTGAGGGGGTTAAATGTGCTGTCCAAGGTGGATACAGCCAGTTGGCAGGCAGAGCTAGGGCCAATTCCATGTGGCCTTGACTCTGCTCTTCCTTGCACCATCCTTTCTCCCTACAAGGCAGTGAGTGCTCTGGGCAACAATTACCAGATTGAGGCAGATTTGATTTCAATTGAGAGAACTCCATTTTGTATATTAGCAAAGCTTGTGATACTAAAAATAGCCTAGAAATGTAAGTCTGTATTAATTTAAGATGCTAAGCAATATTGATACTTCTGAGGTGCTGTATGGAACACTTTTTGATCATTATCATGGTCTGTAAGTCTTGCTGTATTTGAGGGGGCTGGTTGTTTTATGCCTTAAGGGTGGTGTAGACTTTGTGACTCTCAGTAGAACGTACTGAGAGTTGGGGGCCTTTCTGAAGTCTTTCTATTTCATCTTTTTTTTTTTTTTCAGCTACTATGGCAGATAATGCCCTTCCTTTCTTCTTTCCTTCCTTCCTTTTTTCCTTCCCTTCTTCTCTTTCTTTTCCTCCTTCTTTATATCTTCTACTTACATCCTCCTTTTCCTCTGCTTCTCCTTCTTTGATAAAGGAATGGTTGAGAGTGAATTGTCAGGATGAAGGTGTAGGGTATGTTTATGGTTCAGTCAATGCTAATTGTCTTAAATCACGATATTTGCTGATACCCTAGACTAAACAAAACAAAACCGTAGAAAAAGAAGGTATATAGCAAAGTCATAAATAGGCATTTACCTGTGATTGTGAAATCTTCAGTTCCTAATGGCATTCTTGTGAAGAAAGTGTGGTCTTGGATGACATGATCATAGACTAGGTAAGATTTGTGTCTACTTTATTCCTGTATCCCTACAATTTGAAGACAGGATCTGGGACTCCTGAGGGTATATAAAGGGGCAACAGTGTTATCTGACATCCCTAAATTCAAAAAACACAATCAAGCCAATCAAGGATGACATCTTCCCTGATTTTTCTTAAGAGTCTAGACATGGTCTTATAGGAGTAATCCCAAATGGTGTAGGCCAGAGGGCAAAACTTCATTTGGATTTCATTGCTAAGACTTCTCAAAACAGAATTAATTCTGATCAGGCTGCAGTAGGAGAAGGAGTTAATACTAATGAGTTCAAAGAGTGTAACTAAGCTTGTAGCTAAGGAAAGCAAATATATTCCTAGAGATTAAAAGGTACTAATTTTCCCCATGAAAGGATGGGTGGGACTCAATCCTCTTTTCAACTAGGTTTATCACATAGAGGTGTGTGTGTGTGTGTGTGTGTGTTTCATCTTCTCTAGAAACTTCTTTTTTGAAGCTAATTTAGACCATATTTGATAATATGAAAATAGTTCTAACCATTATAGTTTTCAACAGTTAAGGGCCTTTTAAGTATTCCCCTGGCACTACTGAGATTAAAGGTGCTATGGTCATCCTAGGCCATTTGGAAATTGTAGTGACAAATTGTGTAGTAAGTACTTCCTTGTGAGCTTATGGTTCTCATCAGATTTTGGAGCATGCCGATGGCCTCGGTGAGGACAGGACTTGGAGCTTGACTGCTTCACTGCTCATGCATAGCTTCCTTTCATCCCCCTTTCCAGTTCAGGGGCTCCAGAGTTTTTCAAAGGCCATTACACTGCCCAATAGCATTCCTAAGAGTAGAAGGAAGACTGTTTGTTTAGCTGAATTAGGGGATGTCTCCTGAGGCCAATGAAGTTTTATTGAGCCATATCTGGAAGGACTAAAAAAACTAAGTGGGTTTCTTCATTTTTTTTTTTTTTAAATGTAATCTGCACTGAGATTTGAGCCAGGTGACAGCAGTTGAGAAGTAGGACATCATTCATAGGACAAAAAGAGAGGAGGAGCCTGTGGGAGGTGACACTTCAAAATATTGGGAGAGACAGACCATTCGGTTGAATTGAATTGCAAAAGGGAGAGTCTAAGAATTTCACTAAGTCAATTATAGGTTTTGGTGCCACTGGCTGAGTGTATAATGTGTCAGATGGTGAGGGTTTGCTGAAGAGTCTGAAGGGATTTTGTTGCAAAAGGCAACAAGACTGGAAGATTTGCTAGATGGAACCGTCAGGAACAGATTGGGAAACCTTAACAATAAGGAGAAGTTGGGGTGGAATTAAGTGAAGCAGCGCCATGTCACATACCGAAAATACGATAGCATTATAGATACTTGTGTGGGAGTGTTGTGTGCACACGCATGTGTGCAATTGTGTTCAGGCACTACAAATACAAAGACTTTTAACCTAACACTTAATGCTTACTGTGTACCAAGCACTGTGCTGGAGTCAGTGATTTGGATCTCACAAGACTTTTTGTCCTGAATGTTGCTGTGCTTTCTGTAAGCAAGCTTGACCTGCGGATGCAGGATTACCCTTGTTTGCCTACAAGGGAATAAAAAACAGAACAAAACAACACAAAAGCCAGAAAGCATATAAACCCATGGGATTACTATGGGATTCAGTGTAAGTACCATGGCCAACCTCATTTTATAGAACACAGAGGAGTTGAAGATTTTGCCTAGTAAGTGGACTTGGTGGGATTTGCACCTGGACAGTGTGGGACCAGAACATGGCTGTTGAACCATGGTAGTACTCTCCCTCTCTACAGGCACTTCTTAGTCTTTCTGTTTGTTATCATGCCTAAATGCATGTAAAAGGATGTTCATGGGAATGGTTAAATAATTTTGTCATGTTCCTGTGAGAGAACGCTATGCAGCTTCTAAAAATAATGTTCTCAAAGAGTATGTATGAATACTTAATGTTAAGTGGAAAAAGCAGGCAACAGTTCTGTGTTATAATTTGATGCCAATTTGGTTTTTTAATGATTATAAAGGGAAAAAAGTGGAGACCATCTAACTGTATATCAGTAGAATAAATAAACTATGGCTTAGTCATACAATGGAATACCACATCTAGTTCAGCAGAATGAAAGCGATATCCATGTATCGACATGAATAAGTTTTAAAACATACTGCTGACTGAAAAAAGTAAGGTATGAAAGGGTGCACATGTCATTATACCACTTATGCAAAATTTTTAAGTATATAAAAGAACATACACTGTTACGGAATATGTATAAATATATAGTAAAAGTGTAAAAATATGCACAGGATCTCTACCCACTTCAGCTTGAGGATGGCACTTCCTAGGTTTCTGTTAGGAAGGAGAGAGAATTAGATGGGGGTTGGGTTTTAGCTGGTCCCATTTTATTTTTAAAGAAAAGAGAGAGAACTGAAGCAAATATGGCAAAATATTAGCATTTGTTAAACACTCAGTGGTATATAGGGCAGGATATAGGTTTGTTTATACTACTTTCTGTATGGAATATTTTGTAATTAAAAACTAATATGTATATATATATTTTATATTATTATTATGTTATGTTATCACCATACATTACATCATTAGTTTTTGATGTAGAGTTCCATGATTCAATTGTTTACGTGTAACACCCAGTGCTCCATGCAGAACATGCCCTCCTTAATATCCACCACCAGGCTAACCCATCCCCCCATCCCCCTCCCCTCTAGAACCCTCAGTTTGTTTTTCAGAGTCCATAGTCTCTCATGGTTCGTCTCCCCCTCCGATTTCCCCCCCTTCATTCTTCCCCTCCTGCTATCTTCTTCTTCTTTTTTGACATATAATATATTATTTGTTTCAGAGGTACAGGTCTGTGATTCAACAATCTTAACACAATTCACAGCGCTCACCATAGCACATACCCTCCCCAATGTCTATCACCCAGCCACCCCATCCCTCCCACCCCCCACCTCTCCAGCAACCCTCAGTTTGTTTCCTGAAATTAAGAATTCCTCATAGCAGTGAGGTCGTATGATGCATGTCTTTCTCTGATTGACTTATTTCGCTCAGCATAATACCCTCCAGTTCCATCCACATCATTGCAAATGGCAAGATTTCATTCCTTTTGATGGCTGCATAATATTCCATTGTGTGTGTATGTGTGTGTGTGTGTGTATATATATATATACCACATCTTCTTTATCCATTCATCTGTCGATGGACATCTTGGCTCTTTCCATAGTTTGGCTATTGTGGACATTGCTGCTATAAATATCGGGGTGCACGTACCCCTTCGGATCCCTACATTTGTATCTTTGGGGTAAATACCCAGTAGTGCAATTGCTGGACCATATGGTAGCTCTATTTTCAACTTTTTGAGGAACCTCCATGCTGTTTTCCAGAGTGGCTGTACCAGCTTGCATTCTCACCAATAGTGTAGGAGGAGGGTTCCCCTTTCTCCACATTCCCGCCAACATCTGTCATTTCCTGACTTGTTTAAAAATTAATATGTATATAAAATACACAAATATTATGGAAAAGACTTGGAGATAGGCATCAAAATATAATCAGTGATTATTGTTGGAAGATTATGAACAATTCTTATTTTCTTCCTTAAGTTCTGTATTTTCCAAACTTTCTATAGTAAGCATGAGATGAGAAATAAAAAAATAAATGGCTTTTTAGAAAGTGTCAATATTATAGGCAAAGAGTGCTGTATTAGAAGACAGACTCTGCTCCTGTGTGTTGGATGACTCACTTAGCTACTCTGAGACATAGTTTTCTCATCTGCATGGTGGTGGGCTTTGGAGTCTGTGTTAGAGATGGACTGCACGCTCCCTGCACTACTGATTTTTCTTGGTAACCTTGGTGTCTAGTTGGGCATGTGACTAACTCTTGTCAGTGAAATGGGAGGGGGCAGTTAGGAGTAAGCATACTTTCTCTGAGGTTTCTCTTATCTCTCTGTCTGCTGGCTGGATGGTCTGGAAGGTCTTGAAACCCTTTGTTGAGATGGTGGAGCCATAGTGTGGAAGTAGCCTAGAATCCATGTGTCACCACTTGGAGGAAAGTGGCTTGACCAGGAATGCACACACTGGATTTTGTGAGAACAGTAAGAACTTTTGGGGTTCTTATAGCAAATAGCCTACTCTGACCAACACAGGCCCCATCTCTAAGGTCCTTTCAAATTCTAATATTCTGTGAGTGCAAAGAGTTCCTTCATTTCAAGTTGTGTCTCCATTTGTTTAACTCTTAATGAGGTTCACTAGTTTCAGGGACAAACTAATTTAAGCCATAAATTTGGATATGTCCAAAAGAAAGAAATTACATAATAATAAGTGACATGAAAAATAAATAATAGCAGAAGGCCAAGAAAACATCTAAAAGCAAGTAAATTTGGGATGTGAACAACTTGAGGCTGTTATGTTTGTATATCCTCAGGACAAGGACCTGCACATCTTTGATCTCTTTATAACCCCCTATTTTTATATATCACAGGCACTTAATCAAAATGAATGAATGAATGAATGGGTGGGAAGATAACATCAAGTTCTGATGATCACATACCTTGAGAAATGCTATGGTCTGAATGTATGTTTCTTAAAAATTCATGTTAAAATCCTAACCCCCCCAAAACTGATGGTATTGGTAGGTGGGGCCTTTAGGAGGTACTTAAGTCATGAGGGTAGAACCCTCATGAATGGGATTATGCTCTTATAAAAGAGCCTCCAGAGAGACTCCAGCCCCTTCTACAATGTGAGGACATAATGAGAAGTGCTGGCTAAACCGGGAAAAGAGCCCTCACCAAAACCCAACCATGCCGTGGCCTTGATTTCAGACTTCCAGCCTCCAGAACGGTGAGAAGTAAATTTCTGTTGTTTGTAAGCTGCCCAGTCTGTGGTATTTTGTTATCACAGCCGGAATTGACTAAGACAAGAAGCCAGTGCTGCTTAATATCTAGGATTATAGTCAGCCTGCACTCAGTTCTGTAATACATGGATGATGCCCTTCAGTTTGGTCAAGGGAGTAAGAGCACATGCTCTGGGCCTGCAGGAGCCAGACAGGCTGGTTAGAATCCTCTGTGGCTCTGCCTCTTCCTCATTCCTCAGCTTTCTTAGGTGTAGAATAGGGACAAAAAAATACTACAATACTCCTGGGGCCAACTGTGAAGATGAAAGGAGTTAATACAGGTGAAGCACTTAGTATAGACTTGCCACAAAGTTGAGTAACTTGCAATTAGGACATGAATTCACAGTGACCCTAAGTTAAATCAAGATGAGACTCCCCCATCCCCAACCAGTTCTGCCCTAGACACACTCTCTAAGCCAGTACGGGTGTTGGCCTTGATAGGATGTCATGTTGTACTGGTAAAGTGCTTCAGAATTGCCTTATTAAACATTGCTAAGTCGTATTTGCTAAGTAAGTGATGGTTCTCATGCAGCAGGAGCGTGGGGGTGTGTGAATAGTTTCCTAATGCACATGTCCTTCAGAGTAACGCTGAGTGATTTAGAGAAGGTGACTCAAGTTTCATTTTCTCATCAGTAAGCTGGAGGAAGAACACCTGCCTTCTGTGCAGGTTATTGTGAAGTTGAAATCAAAACAGTGTTCCCAAAGCTCAGTGCCTGCTCGGAGGGGCCTGGATGTCACGCTTACCCCTCCGTATCACCTCTTTGAAACCCAGCCTGGCTTGAAGGTCAGAAGACATGGCTCTAGTTTTTATTCAGAACACTGGTTTTTGTTAAAATTCACATACATTTTTGGGAAGCTTTTATTTATTTATTTCCCCCCCCAAACACCCCATTTTCTTGAAGGGAAATAGAATCTGTCTGGTTTTGATTCATTTACACTCAACTTGTTAGTATTGTTTTGTAAGCACCAGCCAGCATCCAAGTAGCCCTTGGAACATTGTTTCAAAAGCTGCATTTTAAAGTCTAGAAAGTGTATTTTTCTTTCTTCTTTTTCAAAAAGGAAACCGGACTTCAGCACCAGTTTGTGTTTATTCTGAGTGCATGACTGGATTCCAACAAATTTGGTAAAAACTACACTTTGCCATTTTAAAATTTCAGCTCAATTTAATTTACCCTTGTAAAAAGTTTTCATATTCCAAGCCAAGAGAATGTTTGTGTGTTCTGTTGCTGTTTTGCTGGATCATGAGATTGTCGCCTCTTCAAGACTTTTGGTTTGCCACTTGAATGACAAAAATGAAGACCTTTCCTGTATATCTGCACGGTACTGGCATTCTGTTGATACTGTCTTCATTGATTTGGTAGAGGGTTTTGGTGGAAATTGGTAAGAAGCTTCATTCGTGTAGTCAGACATGAGAAATTACATATAATTATCCAAACCTATACTCAACAAGAGGAAAGACAGAAAGGAGTTGGACACTCCCCTCGGTGTAGAGGGCTTCTCAGAGGCTTCTAATGAGTAGGACACCAGTCCTCCGCTCTACTGTATGGTTTTACCCACCAAGCCGGTATAGTAAACACAACCTCAAGACAATGCCATTTACTTTCCATTGTGCAGTAATAGGCTTCATCTGCTCTTTCTAGGCTAACAATTGTTCGTTGTTCAAGCTGCTTCAAGGTTTAGAAATTGAATTTTCTCTCTGGTTCCCAGGAGAAACAGGAAGACTGAAAACAAACAAGGAGGTAATTTCCACATGTGTAGCAGCCCCTTCGTTTGCTAAGGGTCTCAAGTTGTGTATTTTAGGAGATGAATTTGCAACAGGTTAGATTTTTATGTAAATCTCAGAAGGGAAATGAAATCTCTTGAATTTGCATTCAGGTGTTTGGGTTGCAGATGGGCTTTCTGGGCAGACTTGGTGAGCCTTGGCAAGTTTGCCTTGACTACGTATTTCCAGCTAGACAAGGAAGATGTATTTCTTTTTTCCTAAGAGGAGCAGTCAAATCCAGTCTTCTAGCCCTCCCCTTTCTACTGTCTAGACGCAGTGCATGAAATGTCACTGATGATTATCTCCACCTTGATTGTGAGCATTTTAAGCTATATAAGGGAGACCCATTAAGTTTCAAATCAATTTTCTTTAAACTATACTCCAATTTTCATATAGCCAAAATAGCCACAGAAGATATGGTAAAGGTGATAAACAATCTTGGCAACTCTTCCTTGTTTAATTTAACAAGGCAGGTGGAGCCCAGTGAGATCCTGCCTACCCAAAGCAAATGTGCCCACCCCAAGGAAAAAGATGGGAATGAAAACCTCCCAAATACTAAGAGAGGTGGGATCTGGGGGAATGGGATTATGTTTACAGTTTGTCTGTTTTCTTTTTCTTAATTTTCTGAATTTTTTTTACCATGGATGAGTATGTGTGTATCTGTATGTATCTTAAGTTTTTGTTTACCAAAAACATGAGCAAATGTTTTTTTTTAATGGTATAGAAGTGTGTAGAACGAAATGTACAAGTTCTTTTCACTCATCCGCTAGCACACTCTGCTCTCTAGAGATCACAGTTGGTTTTGTGTGTAAACATCCAGACTTTTCTCTGTTATATATGTGTAATTGTTAGCATTATATTGAAAGAATGGGACTCCGTAGGGTAAAGGTAGAGAATAATTTCCCATTGCTGTCTCTATAAAGATGATATGCAGGCTCATTCTAACTTTCTTGGACCCTCATATATGTAACAGTTCCTCCAGTCCTTTCAAGTCTCAAACATAGTCCCTAGGCTCTCTGGCTCTCTTTGCACACGGGGGGTCCACCACCTTGAGGGCATCCTCTGACAAAAGATGCAGGTGCTGCTGGAGAGAATGAAAGCTCACCCCCAGAGCAGGTGTGTGAATATGATCAAGAGATGGAAAGGATATGAGTGGCGAGTGCTGACAGCATCTCTACAGGTGGGGCCCCTTTTAAACATATCCTGGCTGGCTCCTTTGCATGTGGTCTGGAGGGAACACAGATGCAGCCTTGCTGCCACTCTTAGGAGGATGCAGTCGCTGCAATGCAACGCGCTTAGTGCCTGGGCCTCCCTGTGCCTCTGGTTCCTTCCTCTTGCCAATAGATGAATTCTAGTCATGGATCAGTCTGGACCCTTGTAGACTCCAGCAGTCTGATCCATCTCCTTGAAACTCTTGTTAATTAGATTAAGGTAAAGGTGGAAACACCACCATGCCCCAACAAATTATTCCAAAGAAATTCTCTCAGCCTTGTCAGTTTCAGTCCTTTTATGCCCTTGAGGTGGGTGATGGGCTAGTGGTTGCAGTGGATGCCTCCTTTGCCACGGGCTGTCTAGGTGGTCTAGCAGCTCATTTTGGAGTGTGAGAGCATTAATCACCTACTGCTTTGTTCTGAATCTTTGAGTCATTAGACAAAGCTGAAGGATTCTCATTTTTTTTTAAAGATTTTATTTATTTATTTGAGAGAGAGAATGAGAGAGAGAGAGAGAGCACGAGAGGGGGAAGGTCAGAGGGAGAAGCAGACCCCCTGCCGAGCAGAGAGCCCAATGCGGGACTCGATCCCAGGACTCCAGGATCACGACCCGAGCCGAAGGCAGTCGCCCAACCAACTGAGCCACCCAGGCGCCCTGAAAGATTCTCATTTTAACGTCTTATTATAGACCTAGAGATTTGTTTTCCATAAATTGGAACATATTAATGTTCTACATATTGCTGTCTTAATTGTTAATACATCTAATAGTCTTTTCATATTAGATGACGTTGAGCTGCCTCATTCATTTTAATTGCAGCAAAGTATCCTATCAGGTAGATAAGCTATAGTTTAACCATTTCCCTACTGATGGGCTATTTCCAATTTTTGGACCTTATAAACAATGCTGCTACAAATATGTTTGTATTCACATATTTGTTTTGCATGTGTGTACTCATATTAGTATTTCTTTAGAATAGAGGCTTAGAAATGAAGCAGAAGGTATGAAAAGGGATGTACCAGAAAAATGTTGCTAGATACTGCCAAAGGAGAGCTGTATGAATACTCTACTTTCTCCAGCAGTGCCTAAGAATACCCATTTCCCAACAACCTCACTAAATATTTTCAGTGGTTTTAATCTTCGCTGTTTTGAGAGGCTTGCAGTGATCTCATTATTTTAGTCTGTAATTCCCTTGATTACTAATGAGGTGAGCTATCTTTTCTTGTGTTTGTCCATTTGTGTCTGTGCTCTTCGAATTGCTTGATCACATATCCTTCTCCAAATTGGGGTTCTAAAGTCTTTCCCAATTCCTTGTAGTTATATATAAACAAGGGCAAAATGTCAGAATGATAAAGGAGAGAGAGGATGTAGAAACTTGGTGGGAACCTGGGCCCAGCTCCATGAGGACAAGAAATAGCAGAAATTCTACCACTCATATTTTATCACTTTTTTACAAGTCTGAATCTGAAAAACAGGCTACCTTTTTCCTCAAATTGACATGTGTAATTTGATTAGTAAATTTTTATAGTACTTACACTTGATAGTAAAATTTCACCTGATTCCTGTATTTGAAAACATGTGCAAACTTTGAATCTTAAGCCTAAGTAGTTACATGTATGCCTTTTTGTCCCTTGGCCTTTATTTTACACATGTTAAAAATTACTAAAGGCATATTAGGTTTAGAGGAAGAACCATAGGAGATTATTTAGGAACACCTAGCTGCCATGGCAACATGCCTTTAAAAGGGGCATGTACTCTGCTAAAAAATATTCCACTTACAGGTAATGACATACATTTGCCAAACAGCCCCAAGCTAACCCAAGAAAGAATAGACAGATGGTTTGAGGCGTGTCAGGAATAGGATTTACAAAATAAGATTATGGTTATGCTGGAAAGTAACAGCAATCATTGTAAACAGATGGAACAGATTCACTTTTTGCCATGGGGCAGAGGAAGAAAGGGGTTTTGCATTGCTGCATGTGAATTAGCATTGGCTCACCTATATACATAGCTCTCAGGGGTTTTGTAGATTTTGTAGGCACTTGTATCGGCCACATGACTGGGCCTCCAGTTGGGTATCTTTAGATCCAAAGCAGGGGAACTGGATTCTCATTCATGGCTTGGCTCTGTTTGGGTTGTGTTTGGCATACTAACTGACATCCTTTTCTACAGGAACATAACTATCACACCACTTGAACTATCAGTTGAGAAGACATCAGAGAGAGCCAGCCTGTTTATTTCTGAATGTGTATTCTTGGCTGCATGAATTAGATTCATAGCCGAGGAAGGTACAGAACACCTCTCATTTATGATTGGTCTATATTTGCTCAGTCCGTATCCTAGACCTTAAAGGTGTAATGAGTGAGTCTGCTTCTGCCATGGATTTAAAAGTCTCAGGTCTCTCCTTTTCAGTTCAACTAAGGATTTAGAAAGATAACGCTTCCTCCTGGGAGTATTTTGGCATTTTTCAAGGGAAAAGAAAGGGGGGTTGTCAATGGGGATTTGCTGATGATGGCATAAGAGAAAGGTGGTCACGAAGGAAGACTGGAGATCCTAGACCTTGGGATTCAGTTGAGGCTCCCTTAGAAACTCTCTATGTAAGAAAAGGGTGGAATTTGGCCTTTAGAATACATTTCCATTAGTCCTAGAGTTTGACAGCTAGTTCCTAATGGCACCCTGCCGCAAAACATGTGAAGCCTCCAAGTTGGCAAAGTTGATCTCTGACTAATGGGGAAAATTACCCAATGAGAATTAGTAATCTTGTATCACTGATCAAAATTCTTACATTACCTTTCATGTGGATAACAGAACAAGACTTCCAAAAGGAGTTGAGACTGGTTTTAACATGGCCTGTTGGTCACTGAGACAGGAAATATTTAACACGAATCAGACTCATTGGGAATATTTTTGATTCGTCTTGATCTTGGGGTTTCCAGGTATTAGTATTATTGAACACTCATTTAGTTCTTTGATGTACTGAAAAAACGTGCCCTCTCATCATTCCTGGATAGATACATTTGCTCTGATTGGCTCCATCATGCTCTTTATTTGTACCAGATTTTTTAGTGTAACACTTGCAAAGAGGGGAGGTCTTTTAATGTTAAACTCAGAAAACCAGACCTGACCAACTATCCCAAAGAACGTTGCTATCATAGGCTGAATTGATCTCAAGTGGATTCTGGAATGGGAGGATTAACAATGACATAAGTATGGTCTAAATACAAATTACACAATGATGACCCTTTGGAAGGGGGCTTGACCCACAGCTACATGTGTCCTCAGAGTTGGGGCTTAGATATCATTTCCTTTGGACTTTGGATGGCTTGAGGTGGTCACAATGATTTTAAAATGTTCAGTTATGCTGGTGTTAGAAGATGGCATAATTTGAGAACAGATGCAGCAATGGAGGCGGTAAACTTGCCTTCCTCATCACTGATGTCAGAAATGAAAAGGTGAGAGTGCAGGATGGAGGTGAATTAGCTTCTTTATCTTGCTTTTTGGACTGTATTGAGAAACCCTGCTTTTGTCCATTTGCTACTCTGTCTTTTGGTAATAATAATAATAATTGAGCAGAGGAAAATATAGTTGTGGCTTTCTGACCCTTCTCTAACCAGGGCAATAAATATAATGATAATAGTGAAGACACTCAGAGTGCTTATTTATTTATCTCTCCATAGGAAGTCATAAGATTGAATAGGGCTTTCATTTAGTGCATTCCTCTGTAGGAATATATACAAACAATGCCAAACCCACAGGATCGGTCCTGGTCAGGGGCTCCATATTTAACCCCAGGTAATGGGGTATCCTAAGCAGACTATAGGACTAGATGGAACTGTCTCTTCATTATTTGTTTTTTTTTTTTCCTTTTATATTTATTTTCTTTTATTCTTATGTTAATCCCCATACATTACATCATTAGTTTTAGATGAAGTGTTCCATGATTCATTGTGCATAACACCCAGTGCTCCATGCAGAATGTGCCCTCCTCAATACCCACCACCAGGCTAACCCTGCACCCCCCTCCCCTCCAGAACCCTGCTTGTTCTTCAGAGTCCATCGTCTCTCATGGTTCGTCTACCCCTCCGATTTCCCCCGCTTCATTCTTCCCCTCCCGCTACCTTCTTTTTCTTCTTTTTTTTTTCTTAACATATATTGCATTATTTGTTTCAGAGGTACAGATCTGAGATTCAACAGTCTTGCACAATTCACAGCGCTTACCAGAGCACATACCCTCCCCAGTGTCTATCACCCAGTCACCCCATCCCTCCCACCCCACCCCCCACTCCAACAACACTCAGTTTGTTTCCTGCGATTAAGAATTCCTCATATCAGTGAGATCATATGATACATGTCTTTCTCTGTTTGACTTATTTCACTCAACATAATACCCTCCAGTTCCATCCACGTCGTTGCAAATGGCAAGATCTCATTCCTTTTGATGGCTGCATCCGACAGAATGGGAGAAGATATTTGCAAATGACATACCAGATAAAGGGCTAGTATCCAAAATCTATAAAGAACTCATCAAACTCAACCCCCAAAGAACAAAGAATCCAATCAAGAAATGGGCAGAAGACATGAACAGACATTTTTCCAAAGAAGACATCCAAATGGCCAACAGACACATGAAACAGTGCTCAATATCGCTCAGCAGCAGGGAAATCCAAATCAAAACCTCAATGAGATACCACCTCATTATTTGTTTTTAAGGGTTATATGAACTGTATACTTAGGATGGATTTTTCAGGACACAGCTATACAATGTATAGGCTAAGAAATGAATAAGAACCAAGACCCCATAACGGGGGTAAGATGAATTCCAGCAAAATGCTCTCCTTTCAACAAATCTTACTGTAAAGTCCAAATGGCCATTTTGAACACCTGCATGATATACAGGAAGCATGGTGCTTTGGGACCCTTCCCCCTACACACATATATTCACCCACATGCACTTTAGCACAGACCTATCCATTCGGTGAATCAAGATTTCTTAGGGGAGATTTGTGAGTCTTAGATCAGTGTGATTCATCATGCAAACCAGGCTGCACACTAGAATTATCTGGGAATATTTTTTGGGGGGCGGGGGAAGGCCAGTTTCCCTGACCCCATCCCAGACCCAATTAAATCAACATCTCAGGGCACTGAAAAAAAAATTAAAGCTCCCCAGGTGATTGAATGGTGGCCAAGGTTGAGGACCATTTTCTTGGGTAGTAGCTTGCTGAGATGGTTACATTGACACTCCCTCCTCTCTTCCAGGTGACTGGAATTTTCCATTAGATTCTAGGGTCCTGGAGGGCAGGACTGCCTTATATAGCTTTTGGTTTTCCAGGACATCTAGCTTTCAGGGAATAATTGTTTCATGAATGGATGCACACCAGAATGGGCATCCAGTTCTGGTGCTGTCTCTTCCATTCATTAGCTGGGTAACCCAGGGGAAGGGTAGCCAGATAAAATACAGGATACTCAGTTATGTTTGAATTTTAGATGAACAATGAATAATTTTTTATTATGTATATTTTCCAATGCAGTGTTTGCATATGAATTTTTATTTGCTCAATTTGGCCTCTTCTTTGTAGGTCTTCTTGGCCTCAGATTATTTAGTCATAAAATGAGGAATTCAGTCTTCGGAGATTAAATGATTTCATTTGAAAGAAAAAATTGTAAGAAATCAGAATCAATTTTAAATACGGTAAATTTAAGTTGAGGTATAGCAAATTCTTCCTTCCCATTTAGGATTTGCAAAACAGGTTCTTAAATGGTGTGTCTGGGTATACATAATGGTGACCAGACCAGCAGACATGGTTATTATAAAAGTACTTCTTTTTC
This sequence comes from Mirounga leonina, assembly GCF_011800145.1. Classification (NCBI taxonomy): domain Eukaryota; kingdom Metazoa; phylum Chordata; class Mammalia; order Carnivora; family Phocidae; genus Mirounga; species Mirounga leonina. The sequence goes on from NW_023270889.1 coordinate 3,476,048, forward strand.
TCCATTTAATGATGTTTGTTTGGATGTCAAGGAGCTCTTTCAGGTTAATACCAAAACGTGGTCTTTTCAGTTTCTTTAGAGATTGGAGATATTTGATTTTGAAAAGCTCTCTCTCATCAGTTTCTTAATTTCAAAGTACACAGAAGGTCTCTAGTCCACTTAGTTGAGAGCATTTTTTTTTTTTGCAAGCAAATGGAAATTTTTGTATTTTTCAGACTAAACTTCCTCATTGTGTATGTATGTGTATGTGTGCTACATTTGTGTGTGTGGAATTTTGTCCCATTTCATCAAATGATGCAACATGTAACAACTTTTGGAGTTCTAATACTTCATTATACAGTATTTGCTATGTATTTATTAAATTGTATTTGCCCATATGCAATTGTCCAATGCTAAGATCAAGGGAATAGAGTGTGCATCCTAAGGCAGTTTCTTTGTAAATTGAGGAATCATTAAAATTGGAATTTCCAAATGAATTTTTCCATGTCTTAAACTTCATGGACTGGAATAATGAGTCAGATGTCTGGGAAGGTAATTAGCAGTGTTCTTTCAAAAACAATCACGTTTGTGAGGCAAAGACATTCCTACTTTCACCCAACATTAATTTAATAATGTAGGGTCAGGAAAGCATTCAAAGGCTGGTGGAGGTGCACTCTTTAAGGTCACCAGACAGAAATTTGAGTTTTTGGGCCAAAACTGAAATTGTGTGAATTTTATAATATGGTCAACATTGAGAACAGGAGAAATGTTAAACTGTGAATGTTTACAAAATGAATATTGTAATATCTTAAAGAATCTGCCGTTTTAATGTGATTTTAATGGCAAGATCAAATGGTCAAAATAGAGGTCATTGAAATCTACCAGACTGGAATGTCTTTCTTGTTTTCCAGTCTCTCTTCCTACCTTCACCTAAAAACAATCAGGGAGCACACACTTTCTGTTTACTCTTAATTCCATTTGGGATCCTCAGTGGACAATTTGTATCCCAACTTTCTCAGAAAACCATTTTTCATTTTCCTCTTTTGGTGTTCCTTGGGACCAGACACCACACTAGACTGTGACAAATCCTGCCCCTCTTGTGGCAGATCAACAAGCTTCTCAAAAGATTGTTGTCCTTGCTATTTGTTTTGATTTTAGTATCTGTACTTCTAATAAATTCTACTCCAAAACACAATAGTGTATGCTAAGCCTTACGTCAGACATTTTATATGCATTATCTCACTTGATCTTCAGAACAGTCTTATGATGTAGGCATAATTATTTTGAATTAACAGATGAGAATTCTGAGGTCTACAGAAGTTAAACACCTTTCCCAAGGCCACAAGGATATTAAATGGCACTGGTAGAATTTGAACCCAGGGCTCTGGAATTCTTGACCACTATGTTACAGTAAAATGCTAGTTTTATAATGAAAGTGACATCATTTATTAAATAATAATGATTATTTTTGTAACAACATTTATTTAGTACTTACAGTGTGTCAGGTATTATACTAGGTGTTTTATCAGTCCTCTCCTTTGTACCAGAGTTAAGTAAGATTATATCTATTCTACAGATAGGTGAGTGAGACTTGAAGTATAACTTTTTCAAAGTCACACAGCTGAAAAGAAGCAGACCCAGGAACCCAAACTAGAAGTATTTATCTTTAGACCCTCACGCTCTTCTGTCTTCATCCCTCCTTTTTGGGAGTCTTCTAGCTATTGCCAGTTATAGTCTAGAAGGGTTTGAATCCAAAAGGCTCTTTCTCTCCTACTGGCCTTCTGTCTGCCATCCTCCTTCCCTTCCTACTTCAAGGCTGGAGTGGAGCCATCACAGAGGTAGAGCTTGCCTTATTGAATGTGGCACTAATGCTGCCTATCCTGAAATACACTTGGATTGGATATCCAAGATGGCACCAGCTGCCTTTGAAATGAAGCAATCTTTCCTTGGACTCCTTGAGTGAGACCATTGTTATCAGTGAAGACATGTTCAAAGGCCATGCTAAAGGAAAGATGCTTAGCCTTATAGGAGCTGATGTTAATGACTCAGTTGAAACTGTTTTATGGAAATATCAAGTCAAAGATTTGATCCTGAAGAGAAGGAATCTGGTCTTCACAAAAGGAAAATGGTTTAGCAAGTGGCAGCTAAAGATAATGTGAATCTTACAAACTTGGTTGGTAAAGATGGGACATGTAGGAGTGGATATAGGGTATGGTGACCATATGTCCTGGTTTATGCCTGTTTTATCTCAGTTAGTACCTAGCATCCACTTTTACTCTCAAAAGTGTCCTGATTTGAAAAATTATATGGGTGCTCTACATAAGAGGCAAAATGTAAATGCTGTAGGGTTTGTTCATCCATTTATTTATTCATTCAACAAATATTTATTGACTGCCTACCTACCCTGTACCAGGTAGTGTGCTAGGGAAGTAAAACAGGTAAGGTTCCTGTCCTTACCAGATAGGAAAATCTAGTAGACAAAGAACTAAATACATTTTTTACAGGTTGTGGTAGGAATTAGGAAAAAATGGCAGTTCTCTGGGGAAGTCTAAACATGGGGCACATGAAGGAAGAAGAGGAGCCAGCCATGGGTTATGTGAGTGGGAGTCAGATTGACGAACATGCAGGAATGCCTTGAGATGCGACTGAGCTTAGTATGTTCCAGGAGCTAAAAGGATTGAGAGTTAGGGTCCAACTATGGGAATGAGGTGAGGTTCTAGGGGGAAGGGAGGAGGCTTATTACCAGACTCTCGGAAGGTATTTAGGAGACCGGTGTTGTGCTAAGCCAGCTCCACGGTGGGTTTGTTGAGCAGCAGGATTACTAGTTGGACTAGTCTATGAGATCCATGAAAAAACAGTGTGAGAACACACTGGCAGCTGGGCTGGGGCTGGAACAAGAAGTTGCAATAGGTGGTTTCCAGTTTGATGCTTCTTAATAGATGGCCTGAATTTGAAGTCATGCCTATGCTGAGTCCTAAACCTGCTACCTATTTTTTATGCTCATGCTCTGACTGGCTAATTAACAATTAAAAGAACTAAGCTATTGCTTTTGTGATGGAACTCAATAGACTTTCCACATGGAAGAAATGTTTTTGTTTTATCTAAGATTGGAAGTCATAGTAGGAAGTTATGGGGGACATGCCAAAGTATAGACTATTTTAATGACAGTAATTGTAGTTTGAGTATACTTTAACGTATGAGAAAACTATTGTGTCACAGGTGCTCAATTCTGATACTCCCTCTCCCCCCATCTCTTCCCTTCTCCCCCAGCTCTCATCCTCAAATTGCATGGGGATTTTTGAACCAAATTTCTAATAAATAGGCTCTAAGAGAGCATTACAGCTGCATTTCAGATATATGGTAAGTACATGTAGAGTTACACTAAGACTCGATTTCTGGATTGAAATGCCAACTTATTCCTTGGAGCTGGCTGATATTTAGGAAGAAATGCTAGTGATTTGCCATGTGTCTGAAGTATAGTAGAGCTAGTGACTTCTTCACCCCTTCCCTCGCTGTTTTCAAGGCCCTCCACTAACCCATGTGGTGCCTGTTGCAAACTCAGAGAGGGGTCTCTCCCTCCAGGCAGAAGCAGCCGTGTACCAGGATGCACACTGGACAAAAGAAGTGTGAGCTGCAGGTCAGCCTCTAGTCATCCTCTTGGCTGGGTGCCATTGTGCAGTGAACAACCTGTACAGTGAGATATAGCTTCCCCGACCACCCATTGCTGTGGTTCCAAACATTCAAAAGATCTTAGCTCTAGTAAAGAATAGCAACGGGCCTGATCTGGCAGAGAAAGGAAAGAAAATTTTTGAGATCACTAAAAGGACTAATTATCTGCTTATGAAGCCCTAACTTTTACCACTTTGGTTTTGGTTTCTTGGATCATACTTTCTTTGATTTGCTCTTTGACCTCATTGGTACTTTCTTATTTGGGGGGAAAATGTGCAAATGTTCTTCCCCAAGGCAATATTTTTTTTAAACCTACTAAATTGGAAAAATAGGTAAACTTTGTTCAGCTTACAATAATTCCATTTATGTTTTACTCCTAAGGAGTCCACTCGGGGAAACCCTTTGAAAAGTGAAAGTTTTCCATTTCTGTGTTTTGGTGGATCATTCTTGTCCAGTCCTCATTCCATGTGAAGCACAAAATAGAACTCAGCTATCTATTCTGTGCTACCACCTCTTGACAAGATACTCAACTTGTCTGTAATTCCAATAGAAAGTCATTCAGTGTTCTGTGTCACTCAACGCACATCTCCCTCAGATGATGCTCAGTGCATTGCTAAGTGCTCAAGCAATGCACAACTAAAAAACTCCTCATCTGATTTCTCCCTGGGTTCACATGTGAATGGAAAAGCTTTGACTCTAAAATATGGGGAAAACTGTGGTACCAGAGTAGTATTCTGATTGGCTATTATACTTGCATTTGTAGAGACTTGTAGAACAGAAGTTAGGGTATTTTCCCTCTTAACCCATGTTTATAAATAGTAGGCTGACACCCCCAGGCAGGGGTGTTATAAGGAAGGATTATTGCACGTTTTTAGGGGCTTTCAGTCACTCTAATTTTGGACACATACCTTACAACATACAGGAGGCATGCAGGAATCAGCACTCAGAAATGCCCTGGCTGACATGTCTTCTGGCTTAATTATAGCAATGCACATCCACAGCACCACTGTCTTGAATTTTTCCCATAGCAGTGTTTACACACTGCTCTGCCTCGGGTTTCTAGGCAATTCAGCCCAGAGATGTGTACTGATACACTGTACAGTAATTACCACTTGGATTCAGTTGTCCTACCAGTAGATTTATTTAAACTCTTTGGAGTTCTTAATACAATTATTTAGAAGTCATAGGCTTTAATTCCAATCCAGTGTTTTTAAAATTGTAGGTTGAAATCCATTAATGGATTTGAAATCAACTTAATGGGTCATTACCAGCATTTTGGGGAAAAATGACATTAAATAGACCAGAATAGTAAGTATCAAAGTCGATTGCACATAATAAAGGTTAGGATTGTTGCTTGAAATTTCCTCTATATTCCATCCAATTTATATTCTATCTAAGACATACAATTTTTTCATTACAAATCTGAAATCATGATGAGTTTTATTATGGACAACTTTTTTTCTTCTTGCTTAGTGGTAAAATTATGGTGTATCTTGCAATTGATGACAATTTAGATTTGGTATTGTGTGTATTGGGTTTCAATGTAAAATGTTTTTCTTCTTGTGGGTCATGGTTAAAAGAGCTTGAAGCAGATGATTTAACCCATCCTTTCCTGGTTGTCTTCTCTACTGGAAGTTGGACGGTTGGTCTCTTGCTGTCTGGAGACTTTATGCAGAATTTTTGAGCCTCCAGTGTCACCTCATTCCTAATGAGGAATGGCTGTCCTCCCCTGACAAGGAAGTATGCATTCCCAAACTGGTGATCTCTAATGTAGTCTCTCTTTGGATGTTGAAGATGATTCAGGCTAGGTAGTAATAGTGTAAAAGATCTTGAGTAATGGGGATTCTCTGGTTTGACCCTCTAGTCTCTTATTCATACCGGTGCTTCCTGGAAGAGATTTTTTGGTGATATAGCAGCCTTGGAGGTGGCAGAGAAGGCTGTTCCTAAATACTACTTTTGTGGATGCTACCTCTTAAGTCTTCCTGTGGTTTCTCTCATTAGCCAGAGCTTCCGTTGGCCACTGTCAACAGCGAGGGTTCACCAGAACAGTGGTCTTTTAAGGTCCTTGATATTTTTCATGTCTCAGGTGGTTAGCCTCTTTCTCAGGCTGACAACTCAGTGGGATTCTCAGCACCACTTACAGAGTACAAGTCACAGGGCCCTTGGTTCCCTTTCTGTACTGAATATCTGGAGAGTTCCTAGCCATTCATCTCTATTAAAGAAAGATAAATAATTTTTGCCAGCTTGTGTCTTTCATTTTTGTTAAGTGTTCATGCTGTATTTTTATTTATTTAATCGTGAATAGGCAATATGTACAAATGTTTTAAAATGAGAAGTTGCAGGGGCACCTGGGTGGTTCAGTTGGTTAGGTGACCAACTCTTTGTTTCGGCTCAGGTCATGATCTCAGGGTCATGGGATTGAACCCTGTGTAGGGCTCCCCACTCAGCAGGGAATCTGCTTGAGGGTTCTCTCCTTCTGCCCCTCCCCCCTCCACTTACTCTTGTGCACGTGCGCATGCTCTCTCTGTAATATGTAAATCTTTTTAAAAATTCAAAGTTTGTAGAAGGATATATATATATATATCTCTATATAGATTCTTGCTAACTGTCTCCCTTTGACAATACCAAATGTTGGCAGTGATATGAAGCAACTAACTGGAATGCTCATACACAGAAGATGGGAGTGTAAATTGGTACACAGACTTGGAAAAGCTGCTTGGAAATATCTACTAATGCTGAAATAACTTTACCTTGTGACCTAGCAGTTCCTCAGAAATGAGTACTTGTAAGACCACCAGGAGACTCCTAGAATACTACAGAATGCTCCCAGAAGCTTTGATTCATTATATTTCCAAACTGAAAACAACTCAGTGTCCATCAATAGTAGTAGATATACAAACTGTGATATATTCATTTACACAATGGAATATTATATGGTAATGAAAAAGAACTGCCACATGAAAAATAACATGGATGAATCTCATTGACATAATATCCAATGAAAGAAGTCAGACACAAAAGGTTACATAACATGTGAATCCATTTATATTGTGATCTGTGCTTATCTTTGGGGGCTGGGTATTGACTAGGTAGGAGCAGAGATATCTTCTGGGGTTCTGGAAATGTTCTGTATTTTGATCAGGATATGTTTAAATATGTAAAAATTCATTGAGCAGGGGCGCCTGGGTGGCTCAGTTGTTACGCGTCTGCCTTCAGCTCAGGTCATGATCCCAGGGTCCTGGGATTGAGCCCCACGTCGGGTGCCCTCCTCAGCGGGAAGCCTGCTTCTCCCTCTCCCACTCCCTCTGCTTGTGTTCCCTCTCTCACTGTGTCTCTCTCTATCAAATAAATAAAATAAAATCTTAAAAAAAATTCATTGAGCTATTCACTTAAGATTTGCACATATTACCTCAATGGAATAGTAAATAATAATTTTAACCACACACACATATTTTTAAAGCCTCTCTTCCCTCCCTCTTTCAGTCCTTCAAGTTCTCCTCCTCAGAGAAAACCAATGTTACCAGTGTTTTTGGTGAATCCTTTCAAGGATATTTTGTGCAGGTCCAGGCAAATACATACATGTGTACATGCATGAATACTTACATGTGTGTAATTTTTTTCCATTTTAAAAATAGGTAGTAATATTTAACAAACACTGTTTTGTACCTTCCCCCCCCCAACAATCTTGGAGGTTATCAGGTCATTTAGGTATATTAATTTTATGTATTATAACATAAATGATAACCTGACTTATTTTCTACCCTGACCAAAGGAGACTGTGATAAAAATAAATAGAAGAAAAGATGGTGGAAGTTGTCAACCTGTGAAGTCTGCTTTCTGTTGATTACTGCAGTGTTAATGACAGTGTCACCCTGGAACTAGCGTCAGAGAAAGTTTCGACTTAAAACTGGTGGGCAATTAAAAAACAAAAATTATTTCAGAAATTTGTAATCATCCAGTTCTAGTTGAATGGTTTATGTCTGTCATTCTTAAAATTGAAATAGTCATTAAGTAACAGGAGATTTAGTACTGTTTTCAAACTTCCTGAGCCCAGAGACTGGAGGTTCAAGTTCACTTTTCAGGTTTAAGTGAATGTCATGAAGTCATCAGTCAAACAGATTTTTTGAGCACGTGCTGTGCCAGGTGCTGTCTCACTGTGTGCTCCCCTGGCCTTTCTTCTGTGCAGGGGAAGGGCTCTCTCCCTTTTCTTACAAGGCCACCAGTCGGTGGGATCAGGTCCCTACCCTAATGACCTCATTTAACCTTAACTACCTCCTCTAAAGATTCCTCCAAATATAGTCACACTGGGGGTGAGGGCTTCAACTTAAGAATTTTGGGGAGGCACAAGTTAGCTCATAGCATTTACTAAACCTCCTCATCTGGAAAATAAGGACAATAATACTTGTCTCATTGGGTTAGTGGGAGAATTGAAAGACTATCCTGGTATGTCAAAGGTATCTGATGTTTGTATTTCTTTCATTTTTTAGCTGTCTTCTTTTGGAGAGAAAACAATAGAAGTGAGGAATGTCATGACTCTGTGGCTATATGTGGTTCTGTTGATAGACTCCTAGAGCTAGAAGGTCCCACAGAATTTAAATGACTTGTCCAAGGTCACCTATTAAGCAAGTTTCAGAAACTGGGCCAAACCCTAGGTCTCAGAACCATTCGGCCTGTGTTACACTAATTATGTACCTTATTTTACTCAGAGTTGACTAGAGTAGGTGGACTGCCCAGCAGGCTTAGATTTGTCTTGGATATTTAACAGCAGTGCCGCCCCCAGACACATGCAGGCATTATGGGCTGAGTGGAACGCTATGTGCCCTGTGTAAAGCTATCCTTTCATTGGATTAATGAGCTGGGTGGCCTCTTTGGCTATGCACAGGTCTGGCCTCACAGTATCTAGTTTCAGAAGAGCATGATTGGCCAGCATGCATGTCAGGGAGAAAAGGTTCTGTGGGGGTCACCAATGTCCTTGGGGAGAGAGGATCGTGCTTTTCACTGGGAAGGAGGCTCTGTACCAACTACATTGAAAAGTGCACCAGCTCAGACAGCTGAAATAATTTGCTCTCTAAGGGATTTGGGTTTTGTGGGGCAATATCTGCAATTGAATGACTCTTTCCAACTGAACTCATGGCTTCAGTTACTCCGATCATTTCAGCCTACATAAACATTCTCTGTCTAACCTTGGGTGACTGGGTACATAATCCCAGGCTGACTGGTGAGAGGGTGGAGAATGTGCTGGTTCCCAGTTGGTAGGATTTAGGGGACAATGGCTGGGGCCTAGTAGAGTGATTCTGTGCCTGAACTCCCACCATTAGCAGTAGATTCTTTTGTGTGTTGAAGGCTTTGGGGTCATTATGATCCCTCTTTGAGACTTCAGAACCACTATGTAGGATGAGGGGAAGCTGAGCTTTGTGAGTCTAGGTTATCAGGCAGATATCAGACCATGTGGAAGGGTGACACAGAGTAGACCGAGAGATGTTGTAGCTGATAGGCAACCTCCCATGAGTTCATGAAACCCCTATGATTTGCAGTCAAGGAAGCCAAAGTAAAAAGACTTCTGAGGTCATGCAACTGGTTAGGGCTGAGCCAAGTCAGATACCCAGACTTTTGGCTTCTGCTTCTGTCCTATTTATTTAGTATAAACAATGATGAAGAAAATAGAGTGGCCGCAGAAGGGTGAGCCCCAGAACATAGGGAATGGGAAGGAGACCGAAGACAACCTCTAACTGGCTCCTAGCAGTGCCTAAGCCAGTATTGGTATCTGCACTCATGCAGGAAATCCCCTCTTGCAAACAGAGTCATAGCCCAAAATTCATTCATATGCTGATTTCTTGAATTGTGGGGCTAGTTTTTCCATGGAAATAATAGTTTAAATACTTTAAATGGTGAATTAGGTTCCCTTAGGTCTGTGTGTAAATACCTATTTAATTCATGGAATACCTGAAGCGTAGTATTAATAGGAGTATTTCAATTAATCCTACTCAACACTTGTTACATTATTACTTCTATGGGAATATAATATATAATGAATTTTAGATCAGGTTAGAAGAAAGGCACCTCTCACACAGGGCAGAGGTGGCTCTCCTGAAACAGAATCTGGAGGATGGGGTAGGGCACAGATTAGGAAGGGTGGGTGGGAGGGCAGCCATCCTCTCTGACCGTCAGCTCAAAAATAATGGTAGGAATAATTTCACCTTGCCTGCTTCCTAAGTTTGAGTGAATGACTGAGTGAAATAGTAGATGGGAAAATGCTTTGTAAAGAAAATAAAGAAAATATTTGTCTAAGTAAGATAAGCCCTTTATAGGTCAATAGCTCCCTAGTTGGTTTGATGGGCTCATTGAGGGGAGTGGTAGGGAGATGACAGTGCTATGGTACTGGGTTCAGGCCTCAGGTGTTAGTAGTGAGGATCATAGATCAATAGTAGTGACGGTAAACTCATGTTTACGGGGACCTTTCTAGGTGCCAGACATGGTCCTGGGTGCTTTATTATACTAATTTAACATACCCATTATAATGGCTAATGTTCTGTATTAACTTGTTGGGCCATGGTGCCCAGATATTTGGTCACACACTAGTCTAGATATTGCTTTGAAGGTACTTTTCGGATGAGGTTAAATTTAAATCAGTAGACTTTGAGCAGAGTACCTCCATCATGTGTGGGCCTCATCCACTCAGTTGAAGGAGGAATTTTGCCTCCAGACTGCCTAAGATTCAAACTCAAGCCTAGATAAACTCTTGCCTGCAGATCTGCCCTAGTCAGCTTCAACAGTCATGTGAGGCAATTTCTTAAAGTCAGTCTTTCTCTGTCTCTTCTCTGTCTCTGTCTCTGTATGTGTCACACACACACACATACACACACACACACGTTTTGTTTCTCTGGAGGATCCTGACTAATACACACAATTAACAGAGAAAGAAGCTAAAATAGATAACACAGAAACTTCCTTAAGTAAGCAGCTATGGCAGAGACCAGGTAGGTAGTTGTTCACCAAACCATTTTCCATTTCCCTGTGGGCACACAGCTGCACTGCATTTCCCAACCTCCTTGCAGGCGGGTGAAACTGTGTAACTGAGTGCTGGTCCATGGCTAGTGGGTGAGAGTGAGACACATCTCCAGACCATGATCGCTCTTCCCTGACTTGCTATCTTCAGGGCCCTGGAGATGCCGTGAATGCAGTGAGCCTGAGTCCCTGCATGGCGCAGAGCCTACAAAAGCACATTGTAGAGTGACCCGAGAGAGCAGTAAACCTGTGTTTTGTTTAGTCTCTGAGATTTGGGTTTATGTTGTTAAATAGAACCCTTTCCCTGACAGATTCAAATCTGGCCATCAGGCTCCAGAGTCTGAATGCTACATCTCCATGGTGCTCAAATGCCCTTTGCATCTAGTAATCAAGAACTTAGAGTAAGAAATATCTCCTTCACTTTCCTTGCCTGTGCCTAAAAACCAAGATTGCCTGAAAGGTACAGAACACCACATCCTGGAGCTAAATGCTAAACACCACATTCTAGGGTACGTGGAACTATGCAGAGGAAAGTGAGAGCCTTGGATATGTCGGGGAGGGAGTGGAGGAAGATGGGCACAAATTGTGCACTTGATCTGTTTCCTAATTTCCCTGGCTGTGGCCTTTGTCTTCCCGGAGCAGGGGAGTTCCTGGCTCTTCATGAACTAGTAAGCCTGGTCTGTTTACGTTGGAGTAGACTGTGGAAATATACAGCATGTTCTGCCCAGTGCCAGCCATTCCTCACTCCGAGGTGCTTTTTCCAAGCTCAGTTCAACAAAGGGGGAAAGAGCTACCCCAGTGCTGCTCAAGGAGGCTGGCGCTAACACATTTTTCCACATAAATGTTGCCATCTATAAACAAAATCAAGGTTCAGGGCGAGAGGGGGTGGCTTTGTCTTCCCTTTTCTATGCAGTGTGCACTGTTTAACCACTGGTACCTAGGCCAATCACCCTGTCTAGTCTGGGGCAGTTATACTTTTGGATTTGTCTAGGGTCAGAAAAACCTAGGTTGGAAGGTAACAGATTGGGCTCTTGTGACCAGATTCAAATGAATTGACAAAGTCTTTTCACCCCACAGAACACAGAAATCCCGGGGCAGAAACTTTGAACTGGAAAGGGCTGTGTTGATACATGAAAGCTTCCATGGAAGCCGCTTTAGCAACCCTGCGCATATTAGCTCTTACACTGAAAGGTGACCATGCTCATAAGCTCTGGTGCAAAACCTGAACCTCAAGGTGTGTGTTGTCTGGCTGAGTCTTTGGGAAGAATTTGTTCACTTTAGGAAAACATGAATTTAAATTTAGTACAACAACTATATGAGGTCAAAAGATTTTTTAACAGATTTTTCACTTTCCAACGAGTGTCAGATTGTTTAATTTCAGCTTCTGTCTAGTCCATTCCTTATACAAAAATTAGAACGTGTCTTTGTTCAGTCTGACCACTTTATTTTTTACCATATAGACCACTGACTACTTTTGTTTAAATGAAAGAATACAGGGGCGCTTGGGTGGCTCAGTCAGTTAAGAGTCGCCTGCCTTCAGCTCAGGTCATGATCTCAGGGTCCGGGGATCAAGTCCCTCATCGGGCTCCCTGCTCAGTGGGGAGCCTGCTTCTCCCTCTACTGCTCCCCCTGCTTGTGCACTCCCTCTCTCTCTCTCTGTGTTAAATAAATAAAATCTTATAAAAATTAAATAAATGAAAGAATACAGGAGATTGGCATGACCCTTGTGCAAGGCTGACACACAAATTTGTGAAGCGTTCCCATATTTAAAACATTAAATAGTCGTTGCTTTTCTGTGGTTTAGTAGAACTCTGGTATTTTAAACCAGCATGTCAGATTTATGGGGATGGGGGTGTCTGGTTTGGCAAAGCGGCCCATGGATTTTTCCTGCCCTATCACACTCTCCCTTTCACAAGAATCCCTGTTTTGTGGTGGATTGCTGGGCATCTTCTGGAGCTTGAGACAGTCAGGTTTCTTGATTGCAACAGAATGCAGTTTGGGCTAATATCTGGTACATGGAGATTTTATTTGTTTATATTAGGAGTTATAAGATTTGATGACAGGCTGGGAGACTAAACTTGGGAATGATAGGAACCAAGGAAGCACCATAAGCCCAAGAAGCAGGACGTGGGAAACACAGCAACTGTCTCTGTCTCCCAGCAGGAACTGAGTGGCTGGGGCATGCCTACCACTGTTAACCTCTGCAATGAAAATGACCTCTAGGTAGGCAGCATTCGATAGAGTACCCAAGACTCCTGTCCCCTGGTTACTTGGTAGAACACAAATCCAGGTACTCAAACGAAAGGATTTTCTGGGTATAAAGTCCAAAACAGTCCACCTTAATATACGGAGATGATCAGGATGGGCCTAATCTAATCATATGAGTTCTTTAAAGCAGAAGAGCAAGGCAGAAAGGGAAGTCAGAGAGATTTGGAACATTAGAAAGATGGTATGTGCCATTGCTGGCTTTGAAGATGGGGAGGGGTCCCTATGCCAGGACCATAGAATGGCTGCAAGGAGCTGAAAGTGACCCCTGGCCAACAGCTAAAAAGGAAACAAGGAACTCAGTCCTGCAACTGCAAGAAACTGAATTCTAATAACAGGAATGAGCTTGGAAGAGGTGTCAGCTGGGGACACAGGCACCCAGCATCTTTGAGATCTTGTATTAGTCAGGGTTCTCCAGAGAAACAGAACCAATAGGATATTTATATAGGTATATATAAAAGAAGGTTTATTATAGGAATTGTCTTACATGATTATGGAGGCTGAGAAGTCCTATGAGCTGCCATCTTCAAGCTAGAAAACCAGCTTGTCTGACATGTAATATTGTCTGAGGCCTGAGAATCAGGAGGCTGGTAGTGTAGATGCTAGTCCAAGTGTGAAGGCCCAAGAACCAGGAGCACTGATGTCCAAAGGCAGGAGAAGATGGATGTCCCAGCTTAAGCAGAGAGCAGATTTGCCCTTCCTCCACCTTTCTGTTCTATTCAGGCCCACAGATGGATGATACCTTCCCAGGTTGGTGAGGGCCAGCTCCTTTACTCACTGATTCAGATTCTCATCTTTTCCAGAAACACCCTCACAGACACACCCAGAAATAATATTTTACCATCTATATGGGCATCCCTCAGCTCAGTCAAGTTGACATATAAAATTAGCCATCACAGACCGTGAGCAAAGAACACAGCCACGGCATCCCCGAATTCTGACCTACAGAACTGTGAACAAATAAACACACATCGATTTAAGATGCTAAGTTTGTGGCTATTTGCTATACAGCAATCAATAACTAATATGCTATGTCCCCTGTCATTTGGGAGTTACAAAGTCAGGAAGACAGTGTCGCATCAGGTGAGCTTAGGCGTGTATAGCCCCTGACTCTATCTGTGGGCAGGTAGCATATGGATTGGTCGTTTTCTTTGGAGTTGGGGGGCAGGTTCAAGAATTACCTTTTGCCATGGCTACACACTGGAAGAGAACTGATTTCCTAGAACGAAATCAAGGTGTGGCTTAAAAAGAGGATGGGAGCTAAGTAGCCCTGGTAAAGGTCTACCTACCACAGAGTTTTCCTCGTAAATGTTCTGGTGTACCTTCTGCTCAGCCTGCCTGTGGCTGCTTAATGGCTGGGTGTTAATCACACCTAAGTTCCTAACATCCCTCTCGTGTAAAAATGTGGATAACATGTTGTGTTTTAAGTGCCAGTGTTTCAGGAAAGGCTTAGGTATGTTTAAGAGGTGGAGTGGCCTGTAAAAGGACTGTAAGTTCAGAAGTCTGGATAAGTGGATTTTAATCCTGGGTTTTCTGCTGTGTCACTTCAAGCAATCAGTGATACCCCGTGGCTTTAAGTTGCCTCTCTGAAAACTGAGCTTGTGATTATCTGTCTAAAATTCACTCATTCATTTAATATTTATTGAAAGTTGGTATGTGTCAGGTTCTAAGGATGTAGCAGTGAGCAAGGCTGGCAAGACCCTTGAAGTACACAGTTAACATCATAGAGATTAGGGAAAACCTCTCCCAAGAGGTAATATTTGAGTTGGACGTGGGCACCTCAGACTGGGTCTACTGTGAGATTATGAACAATGGGTTGATTGCCAAGATGTTGAGCATCGTCATCATGGTTGGGCATAGTCTAGATATGGTCCATAGACCACAACTGCCTTCTTGTTTTTATATGGCCCTTGGGCTAAGACTTGTTTTTCCATTTTTAATGGTGTATTCGTTTTCTAGGGCTGCCATAATAAAGGACCACAAACTGAGTGGCTTAAACACAGATTTATTGTCTCACATATGTGGAGGCTAAGTCCAAAATCAAGGTGTCAGCAGGGTTGGTTCCTCCTTGGGGCTGTGAGGGAGCACACGTTCTATGCTTCACTCCTCGGGCATTCCTTGGCTTATAGATAACATTTTCCTGGGTTTCTCCTTATGTCCATATTCCCCTTTTTATAAGGACACCAGCCACATTGGATTAGGGCCTGTCCTAATAATATCATCTTAACTTGATTATTTCTCAAAGATCCTTGTTCCAAACAAGGCCACATTCTGAGGTGCTAGAGATTAGGAGGTCAACATATCTTCTCTGGAGGGGGAGGGCGGGACACAATTTAACCTATAACAAATGGTTACATTTTAAACAGTTATATAATATGTACCAACATGATATCTTCAATTTTGTCTCTCACTCCACAAAGCCTAAAATACTTGCTATCTGGCTCTTTAGTAAAAAAGTTTGTCAACCCTGATCTAGATGGGTGACTCTCAAATTTTAGGATGTGTCTGTACTGAGAGTGCCTCACTTCCAGAGTTTCGAGAATTTGCAAGTAATACTGATCCTGTTAGGCAAGACAGTAGTCTCTAGATTTGGGCTCTTAGATGTGCCACATCATCTAGGGAGCTTGTTGACCATACAGACTCCTGGTGCTGCAGACTTAGAGTCTCCAGGGTTGGAGCCAGAGATGATTTTAGTATGCAACCAGGTCTTTTGGTCTAGTTTAATTACCGTG
Source organism: Mirounga leonina (assembly GCF_011800145.1). NCBI lineage: Eukaryota > Metazoa > Chordata > Mammalia > Carnivora > Phocidae > Mirounga > Mirounga leonina. The sequence goes on from NW_023270889.1 coordinate 3,491,698, forward strand.
GTCAGGAAAAGCAACTGACTGCATTATTCCTTTGTGATTTGATTGGTTGCTTGGGCCTCATCTGTCTGTGGGAGATCAGAGTGATTGGGGAATCCTGTTCTTCTTGTCGGGACTTGCGCGGAAAGAAAACATCATCAAGAAGTGTATATGGCCTGAATTCTTCCAAGGCCATAGACCTTTGTTTAGGCTGTTGCATAAATATTATTATCATTAAGTGGCTTGTCAGCAGCTCATGGTAAAAAAAAAAGACATATTGACTACAAACTCAATTGGAGCCAACAACAATGTGGGACATCTGCTGAGAGACCTCAGCCTCCTGGGCTGCTCTGAGATTGGTTTACTATCCAGACCACAGAAGGTAACAGTCCCATGTGCCCTGCGCCCCTCGTGCTGTGACTTCCTGGTCAATTAAGCAAACTTCAAGAGGGATACTGACATACTGGAATATTCCCAAGGGAGGGAGATGAGGGATCTGGAAACTATGATCAAGAAAGAAGGGTTGAAAGAGGGCTTGTAAAATGGTGGTCTGCAGGCCCAATCCAGCCACAGACATGTTATGCTCAGCAATCCTAGTGATTAAAAATTTCTTGAATTTGAGTGCCTTTGGGCAAAGCATGTACTCTGGCCAGTTCCACAACCTCACCACTTCCCATTTCTTTATACCAGTCTCCTTTACAGAGATTTGTTACCCGCCTGCTCTCTGACCTTTGCACTTTGAAAACCCTCAGAAGGAATACAGATATATGGTCAGGTCACAGAGAGCTAAGGAGAGAATATGAGCTAATTAAAAATATCTAAAGACATGTAGTCACGTATCCAGTGTCCACTGAGTACCCATGATGTGCCTGGGTTAGTGCCAGGTGCTGGCAGGGCAGCCATAAGTAAGATAGCTGTGTGGCCCTTCTGGGAGCTGACATTCTCTTATAAAAAAGACATACAAAAAAACAATAGCAGATTTTGATAAACACTTTGAAGGAAACAGCAAGGGCATAAGTAGGTAACGATAAGGAACATCTTGGTTTGGACAGTGTGGTCAGGGAAGTTGCTGGCCACCCCAGAAGTAGGGGAAGACCTACCATGTGAAGGGGAAATGCACCAATTCTGTTTTTCTTCCAAGGGTGGGTAAGGAATCCTGAGGGAGTCTATGAAAGGGAGATTTTACTTCATCAGAAGAAAGAACTCTTCAAGTTGAGCTCTCTGTCCATGAATTAAGGAGCCTTTCGAGGTAATGAAGTTCAAGACAATGGAAATGATAGAGCTAACCACAGATTCTCAGTAGGTGGAGCTGTGAAGGAGGTGGTGTGATCTTCAAAGAGATCCCTTAAAATTCTGAGATTCTCTGATGTGCTATGATGACAACAGTGTGAAACCACAGAAATCCTATTTTGGACCCAGATAATATATAATCTCTACTGGGATTATCTTCAAATTCTACAGGCAAGCTAAGGAAGCAGATATGCTTATTTCCACAGGAACAGAGTAGGTAGACTGTACAGATAGGATCTTGATAAGGGAAAACCCCAAGGTACTAAACTCATGTTTAGGAAAGTGATCTGAAAGTACTCTTCCTATAATTATGTTCTTTTGAAGGAATGGGATTTGAAGTCACCTGGTGGCAGTTTATTATCCTTTAAAAACTATAAATTGAACCATGTCCATATTATGGAAAACCCAGGTAGCCATTCTGAGCCCTGTTTGTGCGGTTGTTTGTTTTGTGGGTGCTAAGGGGCCAACCGAGAATCAGATCTCTGGGGTCCTAAAATGAAGGAGGTTCCATTAGTATAAAAAATACTCCCTGAGATTCAGACATCAGCCAAGGTGACATAGGGGTTAGTTGCTCAGCAAAACAAACACCTCCCTTCTGAAAACTTCAGCTCCCTCCTACTTCCACCACCTTTCCTCAGGCTACCTGCCCCCCATTAGTAATAATTGCAGCCACTGGTTATGAGAGTTGTCTATGTGCCAGGTACTAAGTGCTTCCCATATGTTATCTTCTTTAAAGTTCAGAACAAACCTTTCTGCATTTTACCGATGAAGAAATTGAGCCCCAGAGAGGCAGAGCTTCTAGTCCAAGTCACAGAGCAGCTGAGGCACATACAGGCTTTGAATTTAGGTTTGCCTGGCTGTTTCCATCAGTTGCTACTCATTATCTTTGAGGCTAATCACTGGAACTAGATTTCACTATGATAAAAATGTTAAGAAACTTTCCTGGGGCTAGCTGACCATAAACATTGATTGCTAAAGGAGGAATCTCTCAGGTTGTGTAAAAATGTTATCTCTTGAAGAATCCTGTTCTGTGTGTGTGTCTGTTTTTTAAAGTAAAACTTAGATAATTTGCTTAGTTTTATATTACTTTTTTGTACTTGTTTCTTGCATTATAAAGTCATGTTTTTTCATTTTTTATTTTTTTTAAGATTTTTCTCTATTTACTAGAGAGATTCTCTATTTACTAGAGAGAGAGTCTGTGTACGCATGAGTGGGGGGGTGGCAGAGGGAGAGGGAGAAGCAGACTCCCCTGCTGGGCTCAATCCCGGGACCCAGGGATCATGACTTGAGCCGAAGGCAGATGCTTAACCTGCTGAGCCACCCGGGCGCCCCATGTGAAGTCATGTTTTTATAAGAAATTCTGTAATTTGAATACAGTATGGAGCCTTCATTTTAGTGTGTCTGTGTTTTTTTCATACGTTTAACTGTTTTTGCTTTCAGGATTGTTTTCTTTTTCCTCTTTCCTTTATTGAGGACATACTTTACACAACAACAAAATGCCCAGATCTAAGTGTACAGTTCAATGTGTTTTGATAAATGTATGTACTCCTTTGTAACCATTAATTTTCATTTTCCTGAAAGGTGTTTGCTGCCACTTTCTGTTCCATTCCTTCATTCTCCCAGAGGCAAACCCTGTTCTGATTTCCATCATCATATATTAATTTGGTTTGTACTTGGTCTTAATATAAGTGGAATCAGATGGTATATACTCTTTGGCCTCTAGCTTCTTGTACTCAGTGTATTCATCTATATTGTTGCAAGTATCTTTAGTTCTTTTTTTTATTACTATTGCTGACTAGAAATCCATTATATGAATTTACCACAGTTGACTTATTCTTTTTGGTGGACATCTGGTTTGTTGACCGTTTTCAGCAGTTGAATAAAGCTTCTGTGAACATTTGTGTATAAATCTTTTTGTAGGCATATGCTTTCATTTCTCTTAAGTATATTCCTAGGAGTGGAATGACATCATAAGGTAGGGTATGTTGAACTTTATAAAAACCTGCCAAATTGTTTTCCAAAGTGATGATATGTTTACACTCCCATAAACAATGTGTGAGAATTCCATCTGCTTCACATCCTCACCAACACTTGATATGGTCACTCTTTTTAGCTAGTAGTGGTATCTCATTATGGCTTTAATTTATATTTCCCTGATAACTTACAATGTTAAACACCTTTTCATGTGCTTGTTGGCTATTCTATACCTTCTGTTGGAAGATTTCCGTTTAAGTCTTTCCCTTCCTTTTAATTGACTTATTTTTAAGTTATTGATTTATAGAACTTCTGTATATATTCTGGAAATGAATCCCTTTATATACCCATGTATTGTAAATGTGTTCTCATAGTCAGTAGCTTGCCTTTTTTCACTTTCTTTAGTGGTTTCTTTTATGAACAGAAACTTTCCCTCAGGTCAACATAATATCTTAATTAATTCAATTTTATAATGTCTTAAAATCTGAAAAAAACCCTGAGATTTTGATTGGGATTATTTTAAACTATAGATTAATTTGGGGAGAATAGATATTTTAATAATGAATCCTTCAGTCCTTGAACATGGTATATCTGTCCATTTTTTTTTTGAATTTCTCTCAGCAGTGTTTTGTGGTTTTTAAGTATAGAGGACTTGCATGTATATTAAAATGTTTATTTTTAGGTGTCTGATGCTATTATAAATGGTATTTTATAAATTTCATTTTCTAATTTTTTTGTTAGTAAGATATAGAAATATAATAGATTTGTTCTTCACTTTTGAAAGGAAATCTTTGTATTTAAAACACTATTTAGGGGGGCCTGGGTGGCTCACTCATTTGAATGTCTGACTCTTGATTTAGGCTCAGGTCATGATCTTGGGGTCCTGGGATTGAGCCCCACATTCAGCTTTGTGCTGAATATGGAGCCTACTTGAGATTCTCTCTCTCTCTCCCTCTGTCCCTCCCCAACGCTTGCGCACTCTCTCAAAAATAAATAAATAAATAAATAACAATAAAAAATGCTATTTATAATATTTACATTATTATAAAATATTTGTAAATCATATGGTTAATTTCTCCCAGTCTTTTTTTTTTTTAAAGATTATTTATTTATTTATTTGACAGAGAGAGACACAGTGAGAGAGGGAACACAAGCAGGGGGAGTGGGAGAGGGAGAAGCAGGCTTCCCGTGGAGCAGGGAGCCCGATATGGGGCTCGATCCCAGGACCCTGGGATCATGACCTGAACTGAAGGCAGACGCTCAACCGATTGAGCGACCCAGGCGCCCCTCTCCCAGTCTTTTATTTACTTTAATACTCCTTTTTATATTTAATTTATATGATCTCCACTTTTTCTTTTGAGTTCAGCTTTTTATTTTATTTTTTAAATTTTATTTATTTTTTAATTAAAATATAGTTGACAGAATGTTGCATTAGTTGCAGATGTATAACATAGTGATTCAACAACTACGTACGTTATGCTATGTGCACCACAGGTATAGCTCCCATCTGTCACCATACAAGGCTATTACAGTACCACTGACTGTGTTCCCTATGCTGTACCTTTCATTCCCATGACTTATTCATTTCATAACTGGAATCCTGTACCTTCCACTGCCCTTTACCCATTTTGCCTATCCTTCCATCCCCTTCCCTTCTGGCAACTATCATTTTGTTCCCTGTAATTATGAGTCTGTTTCTGTTTTTGTTTGTTTGTTCATTTGTTTTGTTTTTAAGATTCCACATATAAGTGAAATCATATGGTATTTATCTTTCTCCATCTGACTTATTTCACTTAGCATAATACCCTCTAGGTCCATCCATGCAAATGGATGGCAAATGGCAATAGCTCATTCTTTTTATGGCTGAATAATATTCCTGTGTGTGTGTGTGTGTGTGTATCTATGTATAGCTATCACATCTTCTTTATCCATTCATCTATTGATGGACACTTGGGTTGCTTCCATATCTTGGCTATTGTAAATAATGCTGCAGTAAACATAAGGGTGAATATATCTTCTCAAATTAGTGTTTTCATTTTCTTTGGGTAAATACCCATAGTGGAACTACTGGATTGTGTGGTATTTCTATTTTTGATTGTTTTGAGGAACCTTCATACTGTTTCCGCAGTGGCTGCACCAATTTACATTCCCACCAACAGTGCATGAGGGTTCCCTTTTCTCCACATCCTCTCCAACACTTACTTCTCTGTTTTTTGATATTAGCCATTCTGGACTGGTTGAGGTAACATCTTGTTGTGGTTTTGATTTGCATTTCGCTGATGATTATAGATATTTAGCATCTTTTCATGTATCTGTTGGCCATCTGTGTGTCTTTAGAAAAATGTCTATTCAGGTCATCTGCCCATTTTTTAATAGGATTTATTTTTTGGTGTTGGATAGTATAACTTCTTTATTCATTTTAGATATTAACTTATTGGGTATATCATTTGCAAATATCTTCTCCCATTTAGTAGGTTGCCTTTTTGTTTTGTTGATGGTTTCCTCTGCTGTGCAAAAACTTTTTATTTTTGGTGTAGCCCCAGTAATTTATTTTTGCTTTTGTTTCCCTTGCCTGAGGAGACACATGTAGAAAATGTTGCTAAGGCTGATGTCAGAGAGACTGTCTGTGTTTTCTTCTAGGAGTTTTATGGTTTCAGGTCTCATATTTGGGTCTTTAATTCATTTTAGGTTTATTCTTGTGTACAGTTTAAGAAAATCGTCCAGTTTCATTCTTTGGCATGTAGCTGTCCAGCTTTCCCAGCACCATTTGTTGAAGAGACTGTCTTTTCCCCATACAGTTGATTTTTATATATTGCTATTGGATCCTATGACCTTGCAAATTCACTCAGTAGCCCTAAGTAGTTTGTTTGTTGATTCCTTTGGATTTTCTACATACATAATTATATTGTCAGAAACAAAGATAGTTTATTTCTTCCTCATCAATCTTTATGCCTTTTATTCTTTAAATCCTTTCCTTTTTTCTGATATGTACATTTAAAGCTATCACTTTTCCTCTAAGCACTGCTTTAGCTACATCTCACAAATTTTGATGTTTGTGTTTTCATTATCATTCGGTACAAAATGTTTTATAAATTCTATTTCATTTCTTTTAAAAATGCATAGGTTAATTTTTAAATATTTGAGAGTTTTTTTCTAGTTATCAATTTATTATCAACTTCTAATTGAATTCCATTTTGAAAGAGAATATACTCTGAGAATTCTAGTTACCCTTTGATATGAACCCATGTATCTCTGACACTATTTAGTATTTTAATTCTTTTTTTTTTTTTTTTGTACTTTGGCTATTATCTGTTGACTTTGAGTTAACTGATTTTTCTGTTGTTTCAATCTGCTTTTAAGCTTATTTATTATATTCTTTGTTTCAGATATCATATTTTTCTATTCTAGAATTTCACTTTAAAGCTTTAGTTTCTCTGATGAAATTCCTTTTTGTTCATCCATCCTTGTCTATCTTTATTTAACATAATTCTTTAACATATTTAAAATAGTTATTTTAGAGACCTCATCAACTTATTGTAGTATGTGGACATCAGTGGGTCTTCCTCTATTGACTATTTTCTTTTTTTTTATTTTGGACACATTTTCTTTCTTATTTGTGTGTCTCATAATTTTTTGCTATATGTCATACATTTTGCATAAATGAACAATAGGGACTAAGCAAGATTGCATATTTTTATTTTGTTTTAACCAGAGATGCCTTTCCCTTTCCTCTGTCCAGAAGCTTGGGAAGGGAATTTTTATCCAGTTCCTATCATGAGTTTAGCTGAACTGGGACTGAGATACAAGTTTAATTAGTTTTAGTTTACCTCTTGCCAATGAGATTATGGAGATTTCTCCTAGCCTTTTAGCCTAACTCCCAGCTTCTTGCTTCATGATGGGGGGCTGATCTGTTTGGGATTTTCAAGATTTGAACTAGAAGGGGATTTGGTTGCAGTTCTAGTTAGTTTGATTTTTACCTCCGGATTTAACTCCAGAAGGGGTCTAGAACCTAAGTAGCACAAGGGACTAGGAAATTTCTCTCTACCTCCCAGCTCTGCTCCAACTGCTCCTGACTCAGCAGAATTCCCATGAGGTAGAATTGCCGTTTTGGAATATATATTCTTGTGTTTCAGATTCCAGTATTTCATGCTAGCCCACACTGTTGTTAAAAGTTCCATTGGTTTCTTTTCATTCCAGAAAACTTGTTTTGTCTGTGTCAGGCCTACTTTTCCACCTGCCTCTACTCAGGCTAGGCAATTTGTCCCTGGTATGAAAATAATCACCACTTTGTGCTCTTCTTTGAATGGCATGTCTCTCTCTGGAATTAGTTTATTTAGACCTGTATATATGTATGTCTAGTAGTCTAAAGTCTTTGATGGTTTTAAAGAAAAATATAATTTTTAGTTTATCTGTTATTTTCTTTTGTTATGATGGAAGTGATAGTCATTATGCCTCTCTATATCTTTTTTTTTTAAAGATTTTATTGTGAGAGAGTGAGTGAGAGAGAGAGAGCACGTGCACACAAGCAGGGGGAGGGGCAGAGGGAGAGAGACAAGCAGACTCCCCGCTAAGTGGGGAGCCCCCCCTCCAACGCAGGGCTCAATTCCAGGACCCTGAGATCATGACCTGAGCTGAAGGCAGACACTTAACCAACTGAGCCACCCAGGCACCCTGTATGCGTCTCTGTATCTTAACCAGAAGTAGAACTTCCCTACTTTCTTGGAGTTTTTTCTTAGATTAGCTTTGGGAGACAAGTGTAAGACCTCAGAGCAACATAAAGTAGTCACAATTCTGGATTTAGACTTATTTAGATTTAGAATGCCAGTTGCCTGAGTCATGAGCAGTATTTGGCCTTATAAAATATTGCTGTTGTTTTAACCTTCCCTCCTGCCACCAAAAGCACTTATTTTTTCTGCATAAGCTTATTCCATTGCCCCTTCCCTCCAAATTTAATTCAAGTCCTGGTGGTGTTTTCTTTGATCTATCTCCACTGGTACCATCTTGATCTAAGCTACCATCATTGACAGATAACAGCAATAGCTTATTCCTGATAGTCTAGCTGGTTTCCCCATAGCCCCTCTGGGGTCCCTCTAAGCCAGTCTCTACACATCCAGACTAATTGTTATTAAAATATAATTCTGACCACGTCACCCTCCTGCTTAGATTCTTTCAATGGATTCCCATTGCTCTTAAGTCCAGACAAAATAACTGAGCATGGACTCTCCAGCTCTATCTTGCACCCTACTCCCTGTTTCCCAGTGTTCCAGTGACTTTCTTTTTAATCTCTACTCTCTTTGCTTTCTCCTGCTGTATAGCGTTTGCACATGGTGATCCCTCTACCTGAGCTACCCTTCCTTCCTTTTTTAACCTAGTCGTTGCCTATCCTTTTCTCCTTTCAGAGATCACCTCAACTATCACTTCTCAGTGAAGCCTTCCCTGATCTCCCTAGCTTTTTCAGATCCTCCTGTTTTTCTCCCATTTGCAGTTACTTGGCCTAGTGAATTCTGTATTTGCTTGTGAGGTTATCTAATTGGCAATATCCTCCATTAGACTAGAAGTTCCAGTGAGGACAGAGAAAAATATTTGTTTTCTGGATCACTGTTTCATCCTCAATGCATAGAACAGTGACTGGCATTTAATAAAATGTGTAGAATGAGGAATAACAAATTAATGAATATGGATAAAATTATATTTTACTTTTTTAACCTGGGGCATGTTCTTTAGATGGTTCCTATGTTCTATCTATCTATCTATCTATCTATCTATCTATCTATCTATCTAATCTTCATCATAATCATCTATCTATTTTTGTTTGATTGTTCTTAAAAATATTTAGTACAAGGCCCTTGGACTTCAGGAATTTGTCTTAAATCAAATTTAAAACACAAGACTACATATTAAGTAGGAAGTACATCTACCTTTAAATATTGAGTTGACTATAAGTGTGTTATTTGATTCACTATAGCAGAGGAACATGTCTCACAAAGCAGTAAAGAAATTCTCTAATTTATTTTTAATTATTATTATTATTATTTTGCTGGCTGCATTGACAGGTTTATTTCTCTTGACCTAGATAACTAGAGTGGATGGGAATTGAACATTTGCCAATTAATTAGTGACTTGTGAAAATCGCTGTAAAAATCAATGCAAACTGATAGCTGAATTTTTAGATGCCAGGTAAACATAAGTGGTATTGTCTTGTTCTGTGGTGGTACCTAAGGAATTGTGGTCAAGACTTAAGATCATTTAAGACCTCTCCCATAGAGTTCTTCTTCAAAGACTGGGTCTAGTTACCTAAGCTATTCTTAAATTATCTCTAGGTTTCCAATTCCACTCATCAGTCGTTTGATCCAGTGTGCAATTACTGGCATTGAAAATGGTGGAATTGTAAAGGAAACATCTCTCCTTCAAAAGTCAAGAAGATTGAGTTTCACACTCACATGAGAGTGATTTTCATGTTTTGGTTCCTAATAATTCTTTGGCATAACATCTCAGATGCTACTGGCAACCCCAAGATGACTCAGAGTTGGAGACTCACAAGTATCTTTCTCCATGGCCTTGCCCAAGCACTTTAAACCTCAGGGAAAAATAATACACATGGCCACATCTCTCATATGAGTTTGTGATCCTCTGCCTCTCCATCTTTTCACGCATGGGAAAAGACCCTGCCCAAGTAAAACAAGAAGATTATGTCTGCTGAAAGGAAGGGAGCAGTCAGCTGCTTCCTGCCATATCTTTTTTTTTTTTTAAGAACAAGTAAATAAGTTCAAGAGGGACCAGATTGTATCTTTAATACTTAATTTCTTGACATTTTAATGTGATTAACTGGAATTGAGCCAATCTGGAATGGTTTAAAATGTCAAGAAATGCCTATTTGTAGATTGTGTGTTTAAGTCTGTGCACACACACATACGAATGCATGTTACATAAATTATAAGAGAGGATAATTACTCTGTGGTGTAGGACATGTTTCCAAAGAACACAGATCTCAAGAAAATGGAATGATTGCTCTGACTACTAATCCCTAAGCATTTTCCCCTTTATTTTACTATCCCTCCTTCTGCATGTGTGTAAACATGTGATGATCATGGGGATAAAGTTGTACCAGAAGCCTTGAACAATCTTAATACTGTTTTATTAATTTACATTTCTTGAGGAACATTTTTAGTGAAATTTTTCTTTCTCAATATTCACTTCACATGAAATCCTCAGTGCTGCACAGACAGAAAGACAATATGATTTCTTTTTATTTACCAGTTCAACAATTTTTTTGAGCACCTGCTAGGTACAAGGTATTATTTGGGGTGCTATTAATTATATATTAACTTGGAAAAATTATAACTTTACTTGAAAAATGCCATTGGCTGTCTTTTCTCTATATTCCTTATATCTGGATTACTCATGTCAGTACTTGCCAGGCCCTTTAATGAAGAAGACACTTATGTGTCTTATGATATAAAAGTAATAATAAAATAAATTAATAACTAACAATTATTTAGGGATTGTTATATTCACTGTAATGTATGCTTTACATGCATCATCTCATTTAATCCTCACAGAAACCCTATGAGATTGTAACTGTTACTATTCTCACTTTACAAATGAAGCAACTGAGACAGAGAGTTCAGGTAACTTGCCCAAGTTACAGAGCTAGTAAGTGGAAGAGTTGAGACTGAATAAGCTAATTAAGCACAAAATGATATCCACAGAGCTTGTGGGATGAGAGCTGACTTGTGCAGAATTGACATGACACATAGAAAGAAATGACTCCTGGTGCTTATAAGGACAAGATACCAAGCCATCTGAAGAAGTCACAAGTTCATTCTGCTGATTTCAGAAATATTGATATGAATCCTTTTCAAATCAGCAGAGAGGGAAAAGTAAACAGACTAGGCAATAGAAGAAGACAAAAATTCTGGAAACAGACCCACATATAGATAAATATTTAGTACTTCACAAAGGTAGTATCTCAAAAGGAGAAATGATAGATCTTTCAGTAAAAAGTAGTAACAGCAATGTCTAATGTTTGCTGTGCTCTGGGGAGTGTTTCTAATTCTTTATGTGCTTTAACACATTTCATTGTTGAAACCACCCTACAGAGAAGGTAGCATCATTTTCATCTTTGTTTTATAGATGGGATATAGAAAAGATACCTAACTTTTGAAGGTCATGAACCCAGTGGTCTAGCTTCAAAGCCGGTGTTCTTAGTCACCAGCCTACATAACATCTACATTAGGAATCCTGTTTAGCCACTTAGAAAAAGTAAAGTTATAGCCTGACCTCATATATTACAACAAAGTAAATTTTAAAGATTTAAAAGTAAAATATGAAACAATGAATATGCTAGAAGAAAATATAATTAAAAATTGAAGTAATTGGGATGAGAAAGGTTCTTTCTCAAAAGGACATTTAAGATAGCAATCTTAAAAGAAATATATTGTTATTTTGATTATGTCAAAATGTAGAACTTCTATATAGAAAAGCAACAACTAAACCCTACCAAAAACAAAACCAAAAAGAAAATGACAAGTGAGAAAAAAATTACAACTTATGACAGACAGAGTTTACTATTTTTAGTATGTAAAGATAATCAGCCAATTGAGAAATGAGCCAGGATATCAGCAGATAGCTAATTAAATATTAATAGATAAAAAATTAAATATCATTGGATAACTGATATCAGAATAATTCCATCTTTAGTAGTGCTCAAACAGTTTGATATTTCAACAATGAGATGGTATTTTTGTCCTTGAATTATTTGTTGGTGAGGTAGGTTATGGGAAGCTGGCATTGCTGTACCCTGCTGCCGGAAGTATCACTTTTGGGGAAGGCAATCTGGCAAGATGTGTAAAAACCCTAACTGGTGTATATCTTTTGACTCAACAAATGAATTTTTAGGAATTTATTTGAAGATCATCTTATACACATGCAAGAATTTGTGTGCTAGCTGAATTGTGCTAGCTGAGGTATTGATTCTAATAGTGAAATGGTATAGCTATAAAACCAAAGAGAAAGAATTTGTTAAATAAATGAAGTTAAAAGACATTTGCATAGAAATGTATACATCAAAATTGGGATCATGCTTTATATATAATCACTTATAATCATAACAGTGGAAAGCATCGTTCCATGTTGTTATTAGCACCTCTTGTTTGCTGGCCAACATCAATCTCTCCTAATTATTGGTAATGACATCCCACAACTCCTTTGGAAACTACCACTTTGGTTTGACCTTTTCCCACCTCCAGGGATAGAAGCTGGTTGATTTAAGCAAATAATCATGTGGTATCCTCCTGACCACAGTGATGTTGCAGAGGTGAACATGTCATGTGAGCATACATCTAGCGGGGTGTACTTCATGACTTTTGCTGGGAACTGTTGGGACAGACGAACTGGCTTCTTATCTGTTTGCTAATGTAGAGCAAGTGGCTTCAGGGACTGTTGGAAGCCATCTTTGCATTATAAGGAAGGAAACAAGATGGAGCTAAGGGAGCTAAGAAGTAGAGATAGGAAATGGTGAGAGAAAAACCAGGTTCTCTTCACATCCTTGAGCCCTGGATAAAGCTTTGTCTGAAGCAATATTATGGACCACCTCAGACTCTTCAGATTTGTGACCCAGTAAATTTCCCTTCCCATGCTCACTTTTTTTTTTTTTAAGAGAGAGAAACAGAGAGGGATGGGAGGGGAGTGGGAAGGAGGGAGGGGCAGAGGGAGAGAGAGAATCTTAAGCAGGCTCCACACCCAGCACAGAGTCCAACACAGGGCTCAGTCTGAAAACCCTGAAATCATGACCTGAGCCGAAATCAAGAGTTGGATGCCCAACTGACTGAGCCACCCACGTGCCCCCCATGTTCACTTGTTAAAAGCTAATTTGTGTAGGGATGTCTGTTTCATGCAGCTGAAAACATCCTAACAGACACACATCTCTCTGTCTCAAACATGTAATACTTACATGTTTGGGACACACTGATTGCAATTCTAAATAGCAAATGGCTGAGGATGAAAATATTCTGATGAGGCAAAGGCTGTAGTCTCTGTATCACAGTCACTGAAAGAATTTCTGGACTGTAAGAAACCTAAAATTGGATGCAGATATTTAAATTATTATCATAGTTTTCTTTTTAATATTTAACAGTCAAAAACTCAAAATTTGTTATACTCTAGGAACATAATACTAGTTTCTCAGAGCTGGCAACTGCTAGACAGTTCTTCCAGCTGCTATTCTGCATATTTTAATACTAAAGAGAGAGACACTTTCAGCTGGCACATTTAATAATGTCACCAGCCATTGTGCACAGCAGAGTGTCATTCAGGTAAAGGTTTCAACAGTGTGTTTTCTAGAAGAACTTTTTATCCAAGATTCATAACTTTGGCAAATCTCAAAAATCTTTGACTGCCTTAAAGGACTGGTAGCTATAGCAATAATTTCAATAGGCTTTTTATTTAAAATGATAGCTTCTCTAAGCTAAAAGACTATAAAGAGTTGCCTTCTTAGAGAATTCTTAAAAAGTTTATAATTTTGAAATTGGATTAGTGAAAACAAAATGCATCATATGAGCCCATTTTTCTCTAACAACTTGTTCTATGATTTATATTCTTATTATGTCTGGAAAAGATGGTTTGTTGGTTTATTATGGATGTGTGGTCCATGATTTAGGAACTTCTCATTGTGAAATTTTAAGGTGGTGGAGTTTGCATAATCATTTTAATTCACCTTATAAAAAGATGAAGAATTCCAAAACAGCACTTTTTCGTAAAACATTCATGGTCAAATAAAATTAAATACCTGAATACTATCTGCTTTATATTATTATTTGAATTTTCATAAACATGCTTTGTTTCAGAAAGGATATCATGATCTTCCAAAATTCTCATTCATTCTCTATTAATATTTGCATTAGTTTATTCTATATTAGTGTTATATTAATAGTTTTATATTTGCAAACTATTCCCTTATTTAACTTTTTGAAAGTTTCAATAATCATTTTATTTTATTTTTATTTTTAAGTAGGCTCCATGTCCATGGTGGAGCACAAGCAGGTCTTGAACTCACGACCCTGAGATCAAGACCTGAGCTGAGATCAAGAGTTGGATGCTTAACTGACTGAGCCACCCAGGCACCCCTCAATAATCATTTTAGTACATAAAACTAATAGCATTAATCACTTTTAAATATAACATTTTACTCCTCTGTGTGTGTATGCAATATTGCAATATTTGTACTCCAGCTGTTAGAATTTCAATATTAAGCACATATAGAGATTTTCCCTCCAGGTTGCATCTAAAATGCTTATGTATATTTTTATTTATTTATTTATTTTCCTAATGGATATATGACTTATTTTTTTTATTTTTTTATGTTATATTAATCACCATAGATTACATCATTCGTTTTTGATGTAGTGTTCCCATGATTCATTGTTTGCGTATAACACCCAGTGCTCCATGCAGTACGTGACCTCTTTAATACCCATCACCAGGCTAACCCATTCCCCCACCCCCCTCCCCTCTGGAACCCTCAGTTTGTTTTTCACAGTCCATAGTCTCTCATGGTTTGACTCCCCCTCCGATCTCCGCCCCCTACATTTTTCCCTTCCTGCTATCTTCTTCTTTTTTTGTTTTTACAAATAATGTATTATTTGTTTCAGAGGTACAGGTCTGTGATTCAACACTCTTACACAATTCATAGCGCTACCATAGCACATACCCTCCCCAGTGTCTATCACCCAGGCACCCCATCCCTCCCACCCCCGACCACTCCAACAACCCTCAGTTTGTTTCCTGAGACTAAGAATTCCTTATATCGGGGCGCCTGGGTGGCTCAGTTGGTTAAGCGACTGCCTTCGGCTCAGGTCGTGATCCTGGAGTCCTGGAATCGAGTCCCGCATCAGGCTCCCTGCTCGGCAGGGAGTCTGCTTCTCCCTCTGACCCTCCTCCCTCTCATGCTCTCTGTCTCTCATTCTCTCTCTCTCAAATAGATAAATAAAATCTTTAAAAAAAAAAATTAAAAAAAAAAAAGAATTCCTCATATCAGTGAGGTCATATGATACGTGTCTTTCTCTGATTGACTTATTTTGCTCAGCATAATACCCTCCAGTTCTATCCACGTCATTGCAAATGTCAAGATTTCATTCCTTTTGATGGCTGCGTAATATTCCATTGTATATATATACCACATCTTCTTTATCCATTCATCTGTTGATGGACATCTTGGCTCTTTCCATAGTTTGGCTATTGTGGGCATTGCTGCTATAAACATCGGGGTGCACATACCCCTTCGGATCACTACATTTGTATCTTTGGGGTAAATACCCAGTAATGCAATTGCTGGGTCGTAGGGTACCTCTATTTTCAACTTTTTGAGGAACCTCCATACAGTTTTCCAGAGTGGTTGCACCAGCCTGCATTCCCAGCAACAGTGTAGGAGGGTTCCCCTTTCTCCGCATCCCCGCCAACATCTGTCGTTTCCTGACTTGTTAATTTTAGCCATTCTGACTGGTGTGAGGGGGTATCTCATTGAGGTTTTGATTTGGATTTCCCTGATGCCGAGCGATGTTGAGCACTTTTTCATTTGTCTGTTGGCCATTTGGATGTCTTCTTTGCAGAAATGTCTGTTCATGTCTTCTGCCCATTTCTTGATTGGATCATTTGTTCTTAGGGTGTTGAGTTTGATAAATTCTTTATAGATTTTGGATACTAGCCCTTGATCTGACATGTCATTTGCAAATATCTTCTCCCATACTGTCGGTTGTCTTTTGGTTTTGTTGACTGTTTCCTTTGCTGTGCAAAAGCTTTTTATCTTGATGAAGTCCCAATAGTTCATTTTTTGCCTTTGCTTCCCTTGCCTTTGGCGATGTTTCTAGGAAGAAGTTGCTGCGGCTGAGGTCGAAGAGGTTGCTGCCTGTGTTCTCCTTTAGGATTTTGATGGACTCCTGTCTCACATTGAGGTCTTTCAACCATTTTGATCTATTTTTGTGTGTGGTGTAAGGAAATGGTCCAGTTTCATTCTTCTGCATGTGGCTGTCCATTTTCCCAACACCAATTGTTGAAGAGACTGTCTTTTTTCCATTGGACATTCTTTCCTGCTTTGTCAAAAATTAGTTGACCATAGAGTTGAGGGTCCATTTCTGGGCTCTCTATTCTGTTCCATTGATCTATGTGTCTGTTTTTGTGCCAGTACCATACTGTCTTGCTGATGACAGCTTTGTAATACAGCTTGAAGTCCGGAATTGTGATGCCACCAGCTTTGCTTTTCTTTTTCAACATTCCTCTGGCTATTCGGGTCTTTTCTGGTTCCATACAAATTTTAGGATTATTTGTTCCATTTCTTTGAAAAAAGTTGCATATATAATATGTATTTCCTTGGTGTTGGTTGTGATCTCTCCTCTTTCATTCAAAATTATAGGGATTGCATTGAATGTGTAGATTGCTCTAGGTAGCATTAACATCTTCACAATATTTGTTCTTCCAATCCATGAGCATGGAACGTTTTTCCATTTCTTTGTGTCTTCCTCAATTTCTTTCATGAGTATTTTATAGTTTTCTGAGTACAGATCCTTTGCCTCTTTGGTTAGATTTATTCCTAGGTGTCTTATGGTTTTGGGTGTAATTGTAAATGGGATCGACCCCTTAATTTCTCTTTCTTCTGTCTTGTTGTTGGTGTATAGGAATGGCACTGCTTTCTGGGCATTGATTTTATATCCTGCCACTTTACTGAATTCCTGTATGAGTTCTAGCAGTTTTGGGGTGGAGTCTTTGGGGTTTTCCACATAAAGTATCATATCATCTGCAAAGAGTGAGAGTTTGACTTCTTCTTTGCCAATTTGGATGCCTTTTATTTCTTTTTGTTGTCTGATTGCTGTGGCTAGGACTTCTAATACTATGTTGAATAGCAGTGGTGATAGTGGACATCCCTGCCATGTTCCTGACCTTAGGGGGAAAGTTCTCAGTTTTTCCCCATTGAGAATGATAGTCACTGTGGGTTTTTCATAGATGGCTTTTATCATCTTGAGGTATGTACCCTCTATCCCTATACTCTGAAGAGTTTTGATCAAGAAAGGATGCTGTACTTTGTCAAATGCTTTTTCTGCATCTATTGAGAGGATAATATGGTTCTTGTTCTTTCTTTTATTAATGTATTGTACCACATTGATTGATTTGCAGATGTTGAACCAACCTTGCAGCCCAGGGATAAATCCCACTTGGTCGTGGTGAATAATCCTTTTAATGTACTGTTGGATCCTATTGGCTAGTATTTTGGTGAAAATTTTTGCCTCCATGTTCATCAGGGATATTGGTCTGTAATTCTCCTTTTTGTTGGGGTCTTTGTCTGGTTTTGGGATCAAGGTAATGGTGGCCTCATAAACGAGTTTGGAAGTTTTCCTTCCATTTCTATTTTTTGGAACAGTTTCAGAAGAATAGGTATTAATCTTCTTTAAATGTTTGGTAGAATTCCCCTGGGAAGCCATCTGGCCCTGGGCTTTTGTTTGTTGAGAGATTTTCAATGACTGCTTCAATTTCCTTAGTGATTATAGGTCTGTTTAGGTTTTCTATTTCTTCCTGGTTCAGTTTTGGTAGTGGATACATCTCTAGGAATGCATCCATTTCTTCCAGATTATCTAATTTGCTGGCATATAGTTCCTCATAATATGTTCTTATAGTTGTTTGTATTTCCTTGGTGTTGGTTGTGATCTCTCCTCTTTCATTCATGATTTTGTTGATTTGGGTCATTTCTCTTTTCTTTTTGATAGGTCTGGCCAGGGGTTTATCAATCTTGTTCATTCTTTCAAAGAACCAGCTCCTAGTTTCGTTGATCTGTTCTACTGTTCTTTTGGTTTCTATTTCATTGATTTCTGCTCTGATCTTTACTATTTTTCTTCTCCTGCTGGGTTTAGGCTTTATTTGCTGTTCTTTCTCCAGCTCCTTTAGGTGTAGGGTTAGGTTGTATATTTGAGACCTTTCTTGTTTCTTGAGAAAGGCTTGTATTGCTAAATACTTTCCTCTTAGGACTGCCTTTGCTACATCCCAAAGATTTTGAACAGTTGTGTTTTCATTTTTATTTGTTTCCATGAATTTTTTAAATTCTTCTTTAATTTCCTGGTTGACCCATTCATTCTTTAGTAGGATGTTCTTTAGCCTCCATGTATTTGAGTTCTTTCTGACTTTCCTCTTGTGATTGAGTTCTAGTTTCAAAGCATTGTGGTCTGAAAATATGCAGGGAATGATCCCAGTCTTTTGGTACTGGTTGAGACCTGATTTGTGACCTAGGATGTGATCTATTCTGGAGAATGTTCCATGGGCACTAGAGAAGAATGTGTATTCCGTTGGTTTGGGATGGAATGTTCTGAATATGTCTGTGAAGGCCATTTGGTCCAGTGTGTCATTTAAAGTCTTTATTTCCTTGTTGATCTTTTGCTTAGACGATCTGTCCATTTCAGTGAGGGGGGTGTTAAAGTCCCCTACTATTATTGTATTGTTGTCAATGTGTTTCTTTGCTTTTGTTATTAATTGGCTTATATAATTGGCTGCTCCCATGTTAGGGGCATAGATATTTACAATTGTTAGATCTTCTTGTTGGATAGATCCTTTAAGTATGATGTAGTATCCTTCCTCATCTCTTATTATAGTCTTTGGTTAAAATCTAATTTGTCTGATAGAAGGATTTGCCACCCCAGCTTTCTTTTGGTGTCCATTAGCATGGTAAATGGTTTTCCACCCCCTCACTTTAAATCTGAGGGTGTCTTTGGGTCTAAAATGAGTTTCTTGCAGACAGCATATCGATGGGTCTTGTTTTTTTATCCAATCTGATATGCTGTGTCTTTTGATTGGGGCATTTAGCCCATTTATATTCAGAGTAACTTTTGAAAGATATGAATTTAGTGCCATTGTATTGCCTGTAAGTTTATTGTAACTGTATATTGTCTGTGTTCCTTTCTGGTCTATGTTATTTTTAGGCTCTCTCTTTGATTAGAGGACCCCTTTCAAGATTTCTTGTAGGGCTGGTTTGTGTTTGCAAATTCCCTTAGTTTTTGTTTGTCCTGGAAGCTTTTTATCTCTCCTTCTATTTTCAATGACAGCCTAGCTGGATATAGTATTCTTGGCTGCATATTTTTCTCATTTAGTGCTCTGAATATATCATGCCAGTCCTTTCTGGCCTGCCAGGTCTCTGTGGATAGGTCTGTTGCCAATCTAATGTTTCTACCATTGTAGTTTACAGACCTCTTGTCCCAAGCTGCTTTTAGGATTTTCTCTTTGTCTCTGAGACTCGTAAGTTTTACTATTAGATGTCGGGGTGTTGACCTATTTTTATTGATTTTGAGGGGGATTCTCTGTGCCTCCTGGATTTTGATGCCTGTTTCCTTCCCCAAACTAGGGAAGTTCTCTGCTATAATTTGCTCCAATATACCTTCTGCCCCTCTCTCTCTTTCTTCTTCTGGGATCCCAATTATTCTAATATTGTTTCATATTATGGTATCACTTATGTCTCAAATTCTGCCCTCATGATCCAGTAGTTGTTTATCTCTCTTTTTCTTAGCTTTTTATTTTCTATCATTTGGTCTTCTCTATCACTAATTCTCTCTTCTGCCTCATTTATCCTAGCAGTTAGAGCCTCCATTTTTGATTGCACCTCATTAATAGCCTTTTTGATTTCGACTTGGTTAGATTTTAATTCTTTTATTTCTCCGGAAAGGGCTTCTCTAATATCTTCCATGCTTTTTTCAAGCCCAGCTAGTATCTTTAAAATCATCATTCTGAACTATAGTTCTGACATCTTACTAATCTCCATATCGATTATTTCCCTGGCAGTCAGTATTGCCTCTTGTTCTTTTTGTTGAGGTGGTTTTTTCCGTCTTGTCATTTTGTCCAGAAGAGAATGGATGAATGAGAGAACAAAATGATAAGAGGGTAACAACGACCTCAGAAAAATATACACTAAATAAATCAGAAGAGACCTTCCAGAAAGTGGTCGCTTTTCTGTTCAGAGAGTTGGTGCTATTCTTTTCTTCAATCTCCTGTTGAGTTCGTAGGTCTTTGGAATGGTTTGATCCCTATCTAACTGAATTCCTGGGACCAGATGAAATTTAGGTCTCTTCTCCGCCATCTTTCTCCTCCCCCCTAAAATGCTTATGTATATTTTTAGGTGATTATTCAGTTATCAAATTGAAATCTGGTAAATGTCTTCTTCAAGTTACTGACATTATTGCCAACTAGATGTGATGATAATCTGTTCCACCGTTACATTACTGAACATGCATGAGTTCAAGGATGCCAGATGGTGATGAAGTTGCCATTCACCTCTTTCACTTGCCAAGGCCAAGGCCAGCGATGAAACCAAAGAGCATATTTTGGATAAACATGGAGGCCGGGGCCCAAGATGGGTGGGTCATGTGTGTATCATTCTTAGTATTTGCATGTTATAACTGTACCAGTATTTTCTTAACCAATTTCCTGAGAAAAATGTCCAAAAAGACATGTCTTAGAATGATAACAGTGTTTATCTCTGAGTGGTGGAATTCCAGATCATTTTTTCTCATGGCTTATCAGTAGTTTCCACTTTTTTTTCTATAATAAACGTGCATTACTTCAGTAATGAAGAAAAATATAAAAGTCTAAAACTTTGAATAACAGCAAAACATCATATTTACAGAAACAACATCACATTAAAAAAAAAAGATTCAGAGGTACACTGGGTAATCCTTTTTGGTAAGACATTGCCAAGACTTATGAGTCAGGAAGTTTTTCCTAAGATATATCCTCAATTCCTCTTGCTGTTAGTTAAGCCCTTTTATCAAAGGAGAGAGGGCAGCTGCTAATCCTCATCTAAATCCACTTCCAGATCAGTATTATATTTCCTTCTCTCTGTCTTCTCATTTTTAGGCCAAACTTTCTTTAGTGTCCATTCACCACACCCTTATCCTCAACAACTGTAGAATTAAGAGTAAAAGAGCAAATTCCTGTTTCAAGGACATGTTCCTATTCAGTTTTATTGCTTTGAACCCATTGGCAGAATAACAACAACAACAAAAAGTTTTTTGGAGATAGACCTTGAAGCCCCAATTGGTAGAGGAATCCTAGAACCTAGCAAATCAATAGAGCTGGAATGGTTAATTCTCCTTTATCCTGAAACCTCAAAGATAGAAAAATCACTTGAGAAAAAACCCATTATAGACACATACACACACCCCATACACACACACACACACACATTTTCCATATATACTGTTTTCCATGCCAGAAAATGCAGGAAAGTCATTGCCACATTGTGTTGGGCCACTCACTGTAAGGAAGCACAGCCTTTTCTTGGAGTAGAAGCAGATAGACAACAAAGATCTGGGATCTGGCATATCTTCCCAATTAAGTCAGTTAGTATTCATGGTTTGAGCCAGGCAAAGCAGGTTCAAATTCTGGCCATGTCTGTATAATTTAAAAAACAAAGCAAAGCAAAATGGAAAAAAGTTTACAATGAAGAGTGACTGACTCCCTGTTTTCCAATGTTGTTCTCAGTTAGTGTGGACCTTAGTGCTGAGAATGCAGTTGGGCTTCAGTAAAGAATTGTTGACATGCTGATTGATCCATTCTGCCAAGCAGTTTTCTGCAAAGCAGTTCTTGTGATGATCTCCTTTAGATACACACAGCTTTTGAAGAACTTAATAAATGATATTTTCTGGGCCTACTTGGAATTTTCCTCATTTTCAAGCCCCTAAACTTATGGATTCAGATCAAAGTTTGGGCTGGAGGTAGAGGGCTGACCAATTATAATGTTGGTCACAGACGTATTATAATGTTTCTGGCCTAACCAATAAATGGATAAAGTATTGAAGTGAACACCTAGAGGAACAGCTAGTTGGATTAGTTACTTAGCCCATGGTCACGAAAGCACACTGAATTATGACAATAAATGATATAATGCTTCTGAAGGGGTGATGGAATGGCTAAAGACTGAAGTCAAAGTTATAACTTTATTTGATGCAGTAGAGTTAATAATTTTCATTGGGAGAATCCAAAGCACAAATATTATGCCAAGGAATCTAATGAATTTGCTTGGCGTACACACTCAGTGACTTTCGACCAAGATCCTTTCCTTTTTCTTTTTCTTTTTCTTTTTTTTAAAGATTTTATTCACTTATTTGACAGAGAGAGACACAGCAAGAGAGGGAACATAAGCAGGGGGAGTGGGAGAGGGAGAAAGCAGGCTTCCCGCCGAGGAGGGAGCCCGATGCGGGGCTTGATCCCAGGACCCTGGGATCATGACCCGAGCCGAAGGCAGACGCTTAACGACTGAGCCACCCAGGTGCCCTGATCCTTTCCTTTTTCAAAATTAGAATTAGAAATCTTTGGGCACAATTTAAAAGTACTCAAAAACCTTCTTTCCAGTTATTTGGTACATTGTTGTTTTCCTTGATTTATAGGGAAAGTATAGAGTGTATTAATTTAAAGCTGCAATTTGATAGATCTAAGCCAGCTGTTCGGTCTTGGAAAATATCATATCCTAAGTATTCTCCTTTCCTTTAGGTTTTAGACATGGTACAGAACCATGGAGGGGTGGGAGGGAAGACAGGGCTCATCCAAGTCATTGAAATTTCATTACTGTCTTACTCAGGACAGACCAGCCCTATGAATGCATCAGGTTGTCATTGGCCAATGGATTTGATCCCAAGATGGGCTATGCCTAAAGATGGAGTTATGCTGCCAAGGGCTTTAATCTAAAAACACGGTGGGACTGTGTCCAGGACCTGAGCTCCTGCTGCCCCTCAAGCTGGCTTTGAGTTGGCTCTGTGGTGACTGCCGTTGTCTAGGACCTTTAGCTTATTAATGTGACTGACGTCACCAGGATTGAGTAGAGCAAAGTGTGCCTTTGCCAAGAGTGAGGCGGTTGCTATGGGAGGTAGTTTAAGGAGGGGCTCCTGTGCCTAACTTCTGCAGAATCTTCTGAAGGAAGGCTGATTAAAGTTGACATGCCATTGTCCTCTAGAAACCTAATAGGACACATATTATTTTCCAGTAAGTGAGACAATTGCAGAATCCATATTTCATAAATACTCAAATGGGATCTCACACACACAAGAAAGTAAACTCATAATTAATAACCCTTTGGGGGGAAAATTGTATTTTCAATTACCATGCTCAGATGGCCTTCCACTTAATCTTGAACACTGTTGTCAGAACTGGGCTAGAAGCCAATTCTCAAAATAGCATAAATGGGAAATATTTAGGCAAGCCTTGTGACATATACTAGGTATGTTTGGTTATTTTAATATGTTTCCCTTTAGTGCTTTCAGAATATGTGTGATGGATTATAGGATCTGAGCTTATTATAGTGGGTGTCAGTTCCCCCATATGTCATAGCTGGGCTCGAGGTCACAGGAATCGGGACTCATTATTGGCAAAATCAGGGTACATACACCTTATCTGGGGAGTGTGCTCCAAAATAACAAAACTTCCATGTGGAGTAGAACACATAAACATATTTAGCTCATCTGTAAAATGGGGAGGGTTGGTCTCTAAAGTTATTTGCCACTCTTATACTGTATATACACAGTATAATACATATATATATACATATAAGTATGTACACTGTATGACAGAAATAAATTTTCAGCCTGTTAATTGCAGATTGTCTGTAAAAGAGGGAAAATAATAGTAGTCACCTTGGGTGTCAACCTTGGCATTGACATGAGGATTAAATGAGTTAATATATGAAAATAACCTATATTAGTGCCTGGCACATAGGATGTGTTCAGCAAGTATTGCAGGCTGTGACTGTTTTTATTGGTATGTGTTTTGAGACTTTTTAAAAACCAAGACCACAGCCTCTGCTCTGCATTCTGTCCTAGTGCCTCACACACAGTCTTATAGAAAGTATACATTTCTTTCAGTAATGTTGCTATTGGTCAAATATCTCCAAATTTTATCTCCAAAATGAAGATGATAGATTGCTGATAGAATTAAGACAATTGGGAAGGTGTACAAGAGGTATTTTGTAAACATAAGAAGGCTATTCAAAGATAACAAAAAGTTGGAGGTTGGCTGTTACTAATATAGATGCCCTCATATTAAAACTTCCCCAATATCCCTCCTTTGTAAAAAAAAAAATGTAGGTTTTATTATTAGATATGGTGAGGCCAACAGATCAGGAGATGATGGCTGCTGGAAAGATCGTTTGTCACTCACAATTCCAAGAGGAAGGGGCATGCCATGCCTTATGGGACCACATGGGGAAGTACCAGCCAGGGTCATTCAGAAGACAGAAGGAATGAAGGTAAAGCATGGGCAAGAGCCTTTATTGTGTGTCTTTTTGTGGAAAGAAATGGGTAAGGCTGGGTAAGCAGGCTAGGCAGGTTTATGATTGGCTAGTTTGAAGAATTTCGGCAGGCTCTGGCATGTAGGGATTGTCCCTAGTTGCCAGGTAGCAGGCCCTATAGTGATAAAGGCAGGGGGATAGTGGCTTAACCTGCAAGAGCTCAGTAAAGGAGTTAGTTGGTAGGTATGGGCTCTGGATTGGTTGGTTGGTTATATTTGAATAGCCCTCTTTTGTTTACAGAATATCTCATGTACACCTTCCCAATTGATTTAATTCTGTACCAATTGTCTTCATTTTAGAGACCAGAATTTGGAGATACTACGTGAAAGACATGTTCTCAGGGGAGTTATTTGCTATCTTTGGGAATTCTCAAGTTTTGGGAGGGGCAGTTTCTCCAGGATAGGCAAGACTCCTATGATGCCAGATGCCCAAACATCAGTAATATAGAAAATGAGAAAATAGAGTTAATACATCATTTCATTTTCATCACATGTTCAGTTTTGTTGTTTGTTACCTAGAGAGGGCCAAAAGAATCTGGATAGGGATGGAAACAGAGAATTTTAGCTGGGCTGATTTTGAGCTCCTTGTGAATAAAAGGAATGAGTAGGAGAATCTGTTGAAACTTCCCTTCTTTAGCCACAAGAGATGTGTACAGGTAAGTCAAGTAAAAACTTTGGCATGGAGTTGGAGAGGAAACCACCCTTCCCCATCTTCTCCCATGGTCTCTTTATATGGCTCACGCCTGTTCAAGTTCAAGAGGAATGGAAGATTTGGAGCATGTAGAGCACAGCTGGGTCTTGGTGTTCTCAGGATGGGTGCTGACAGTCATGGGACTTTTCCCAGTGGCTTTGCAGCAGGTGTGAAGAAGTGGGAGCCAGAGCAGAATGAGAACAAGACAGGCACATATGAGTAATCTCATTGGTCATTCCCAAGAATACCTTGGAGATCTACCCTAGGCCCCTGAACAAGTACACATTTAGGCCAAACTATAGAGGATGGCATTATTTTATTTCATTCAGTAGTTAACCAGATTCAGTGAGCCCTTTTTATCGGTTACACAAGAAAATTCATCTTATTTTATAGCCACTTCTAGCATTTGCCCTAAATATGTATTAAACAGATTGACACCCCCCCCCCTTTCATGGCACCTGGGAGTATAGTCTGGATCTGCTGAGAATCAGATACCAAGAATGTATTAGATGTGCAAGGAAAAGGAGGATGCAGGAAAGGCAGGAAGAGCCTTTAGACTGTGTTGCAGGTGTGAGACCTGTGGAAGGAGAGAGGGAAGGAAGAAGGCCTGAGTGGGAGGAATATCAGACTGCAGCCAAGTTATAAGAAATGTTCAGCCAGACTGAAGGGGAAGTCTTGAGTCCCACGTCTTTCTGAAATGGGCCTGCCTTTATTTCCCACCATGCTTAGTCTGGAAGTTGCAAGGCGGAAGCATGGTAGATCTCAAGGGCAGCAGCTGGGGCCATCAGTCAGTTATGCTCCCAGCAGCAGCAGATCTGAATGGCACATTTTCATTGCTGCCATCTCTGGGATCAAAATCTGTTTCCCAAATTAAATATAGCTTGAATAGTTGAAGACCTGGTACTGTTGGGAATAGTAAAGGAAAGTTCTCCAGAGTTTGAAGGCAGTCCTGGAAGAGGCATCCTGAACAAGGATAACTTGGAATTAGTAGAGTTCCACCAGGGCCACTGAGGATGCTGAGCAGTCTGTGCACTGTACAAGGGCTGCTGGTAGAGGAGGCTGAGACCTCACCCCCAGTTTGCTTATTAGGCTGCGTGCCTTGGGCAGGGTGGCATTTCCCAGAAAGGTCACTCTTTCTCATTTGCACAAACATCAGCCTGGGTTCTAATGTGTTTGTTCAAAGTTCAATCACATATACTATAGAGCCACACTTGCACATCTACTTCATGCAGACCTACAGGAAGCGTTTTCAGTCACCCACAAGATCAAAGACCTAGGCACATCCGTCTAAGAGCTGCCAGTGTCTACCCACTTCTTTCCTCACTCCCTCTCCTGGTTGGTAGAATTTTTCCTCTCCCACCACCTCCATCCCTGCCTCAGTGTCAGGCACCTAGGGCTGCCCTGATGTGCTAACCTTTCTGTACCAAGACTTGTATTGTATCTCATCATGCACAACCCTGCCAGAGGGTTCTTCACTAGAAAAAAATTGGACCAAGTAGCTTCACCAGAGGGTTAAAGATTGACACCACCACCTTCTGAGGGAGTAGTAATAGATATCATTTATCTAATTTACTCTGTGGTAGCTGCTATGCCAAGTGACTTCATTTCATCTTCACAAGAGTGATGAAGGGGTAATGTCATCCCTCTTGTTTTCAGGACAAAAACCAAAGCTACAGGGATTAAGTAACTCTGCTAGGGTCACATTGTTAATGAGTGGCCCAGCCAGATTTTGAAACCAAGCATTTCCCCTACAGATTCCTTGCTCTTAACCACTGTGTAATATTGCTTCAGCCACAGAAGCTTCTGACACTGCCCCCTTCGTAAGTCTTTTTTTTTTTTTTAAAGATTTTATTTATTTATTTGACAGAGACAAAGCGAGAGAAGGAACACAAGCAGGGGAGTGGGAGAGGGAGAAGCAGGCTTCCTGCCGAGCAGGGAGCCCGATGCGGGGCTCGATCCCATGACTCTGGGATCATGACCTGAGCCGAAGGCAGACACTCAACGACTGAGCCACCCAGGCGCCCCCCTTGGTAAGTCTTTAAATAGAGAAAACTTCTGGAAAAGAGAGGTTTTGCTCAGTGCTTCTTACACTATGCCACATAAATCGGTGGTTTTCAAAATAGTTGTTCAAATAATATTTCCCAACCAATTTAATTGGTCATGAGCAATATTTCAAAAAATGAAAATACAAATAAAAAAGAATACAATAGAAGGAGAAATACCAGAGGACATTACATATACAAAAAGTATTATTTCAGAAATGTTTTGTTTCCATTTCATATATGTATATATACTCGTGTGTTGTATGGCTAATTATATGTATATGTACATATGTATGTGAGTGTGTATTTGTATGTGAGTACGGAGTTCTGTAAACTGCAAAGGCAATGTATTCTTACCATGGGTCAAGGTCAAATGAGTTTGTTTCACACTTGGATGCTGGATTAATCTACTTTTTCATTTATCTGGCCCCAGAAGAACAGAGAGCTTACTGGATAGCCACACTGGCCTAAGCTCAACCCAGCCCTCTGCTTAGGGCCCCTGCCTTGGGGAAGAAGCCCTGCAGGCAGAGCTGTGCCCCAGCACATGTTCTCCCCACTTTTCTCCCTACCCCCTCCGTTTAGCACACCCTGAAGGCAGTGTAGCAACTTGGGCCAGACTTAACTAGGCCTGACCCCTGGGTAACTCCAAATTTACAGAGTACAAAAAATGTTAAATAATTACTTCAAAATAGAGTTTATGATTTAAATATTGGTGATATTCATATGTTGACGGTATAGGAGTCTTTTTTCAGTGAATAGTAACCACTGAGTTAGATCCTAGTTAGCAAGAAGAGTTAGTTAAATTAGAGCACAGCACAAGTGTCACTAAGACAAATCTGTGAACAGTAGCACAAATTGCTAAGTGAATTTGAGGAAACATGAGGGTGACATTCACATTCTTTGTCCTGAGCATCAGAATTCCTAGTGAGTTATGATTCTATCCATAAAATAGTTAAGACTAGGGCTGCTATGAACAGTTAGGTAATAATCATGAGGACTAGGATTGGTTGGTACCTGGTAACTTAACAAATGAGACATTCTTGTAATCTCCTTGACACAGACGATACGTATATAATCCTCATAACAAACTTCTCAGTTCGATTTTATTATCATCCCCATTTTGCAAATGGGGAAATCAAGGCTCAGAGGTTAAATAACTTGTCCATTGTCATATATCTACCAAGTGCCTACAAGCAAGCTTTATTGATTGCAAGTGATAGATTGACTACAGAAATGGCCCCAGTTCTTCCTCACTTTTATCCACATCCCTTATAATGTGTCTGTTGCT
This sequence comes from Mirounga leonina, assembly GCF_011800145.1. Classification (NCBI taxonomy): domain Eukaryota; kingdom Metazoa; phylum Chordata; class Mammalia; order Carnivora; family Phocidae; genus Mirounga; species Mirounga leonina. Next base: position 3,520,259 of record NW_023270889.1, read on the forward strand.
TTACCTGTAGAGGGGCTGTTTCTCTTCCCCTTGAATTGGGACTGGCCTTATGACTCTCTTTGGCCAATAGATATGGTAGAAATGACTACATGTGGTACCTCCTTCTCAAGAGGACTTGCATGCTTCTGCTTTCTTTTTTGAGCCCCTGCTTCCACCTTGGGAACAAGCCTGGGCTAGTCTACTGGAGGATGAGAGGGTAATGGGACTGAGCTGAGTCACCCTACTGAGGCCATTCTAGACCATCCAGCCCCTAGCCAACCTGGGAACAGCAATCTAACACATTGGAAAGAATGGAGAGCTGAACAGAGTTTAGGTTCCCAACCATATCATTCAGTTGCAGAAACTTTCCCGGAACTCCTGCACCTTCTGACTTCTGTACCATTTAAGCTATTGTGTGTCAGTTATTTTATTTTATTTTTTTTATTCTTCTGTTAATCCCCATACATTACATCATTAGTTTTAGATGAAGTGTTCCATGATTCATTGTTTGTGCATAACACCCAGTGCTCCATGCAGAATGTGCCCTCCTCAATACCCACCACCAGGCTAACCCATCCCTCCCACCCCACCCCCCACTCCAGCAACCCTCAGTTTGTTTCCTGCAATTAAGAATTCCTCATATCAGTGAGGTCATATGATACATGTCTTTCTCTGTTTGACTTATTTCACTCAACATAATACCCTCCAGTTCCATCCACGTCGTTGCAAATGGCAAGATCTCATTCCTTTTGATGGCTGCATAATATTCCATTGTATATATATACCACATCTTCTTTATCCATTCATCTGTCGGTGGACATCTTGGCTCTTTCCATAGTTTGGCTATTGTGGACATTGCTGCTATAAACATCGGGGTGCACGTACCCCTTCGGATCCCTACTTTTGTATCTTTGGGGTAAATACCCAGTAGTGCAATTGCTGGATCATATGGTAGCTCTATTTTCAACTTTTTGAGGAACCTCCATACAGTTTTCCAGAGTGGCTGCACCAGCTTGCATTCCCACCAACAGTGTAGGAGGGTTCCCCTTTCTCCGCATCCCCGCCAACATCTGTCGTTTCCTGACTTGTTAATTTTAGCCATTCTGACTGGTGTGAGGTGGTATCTCATTGAGGTTTTGATTTGGATTTCCCTGATGCTGAGCGATATTGAGCTCTTTTTCATTTGTCTGTTGGCCATTTGGATGTCTTCTTTGGAAAAATGTCTGTTCATGTCTTCTGTGTGTCAGTTATTTTAAGTGACTCAGTGTAGGAACCAGAGTCCAGTTATAGACAGTCTAGTTTGTAACCATTATGCTGCACTCATGGAACACTGAGCGTTATTAAAATTAATAGATCTCTGAACTTGAGAGGCCCAAGTGAGTATCTAATGTGGTCATCGACAAGACATTTTGTTGGTAAATGCTGGAGTAGAGTCTGGCTCCTAACCTGGCATGGGCTGGAGTGCTTCCTGCAAGTATCCTCACTCTCCTGGATAACAGCACTACTTGGGTTAGGATATGAGCTTTCATGGGGGAGTCAGAAAGATTCCAAAGATTTTCTAAAGATTCAGAAATAGCAGGGTAGAGGGAGGTACTGTAAACTCTGTCATCTACCACAAACCCTACCCAATACCCCTGCCCTGCTCTCGTCCTTGAGTCCAATCTCCAGTGATAACAAAAACCTTTCTAAATTTGTTTTAAAATTTAAAATTCATCCTTATTGTTTTGATTAATGAAATTGCCATATTTTGTTATGTTTTATTTTATCAAAGAGTTATTTTGTTACTAATACAATATCTTTGATCACATAGATCTTAAGAAAATCAGGCTTTCTTTACACAGAAGAGCCCCTGCAGACTTCGCACTGGATCCCATGTTTATTATTGGTTTTACCATTTCTTCAAAGCTCAGCCCAGGGACATTTCTGGCCTGGCATTTTGTCTGTCTCTCTCACTACTCCATATCTCCCCAAGTGGAGATGTCCTTTGGTCCAGGCATTCTTCTTATTTCTCTGAAGTCTAATTTCTATTGACTCTCTCTTGAGAACAGTGGGTCTCTCAGTCTCCACATTTTCATGCATCATAGCTCCAGATGTGCCTCACACACTCCTGTCTAATTCCTTCTCCTTGCCTGGGTCATCCCAGCCAACCTTGTCTTTGGCTACCTACAACCCAAATATTTCCATTAGTGTACTCATTTATCCCTTTTCTTGTTACATAGCTAGAGGAAAACCTCAGATAGATCAATTATAGTTTTCATCTTAAAAAATATTATCCCTCCATCTCCTTCCTTCCCATACCTGACCCAACAATACACATAAAAACTCCAGTGTGAAAGTTGGAGGTGGAGAAAAATGAGAGGACATCCAGATGGATGCACATTTTTGAAAAATGCAAACCACACTGTTTATCTTTTAGCAGGGCAAAGGACTTGGAGAAAGCTGTCATGCTTTCCTGATATTAAAGATTTCAAAGATAGCAGCACTCAAGATTAAAAACTGAACCCCTTCCTCAAGGCATTCCATCTACCTGGCAAACTTTTTTTTTTTTTAAGTAAACAAGACCTCCCAGATCCTGGAGAGAAATTTATATCTTGTGGTTGGGAGATCTTTCAAGGAGCACAGCTCCTTTGGGCTTTTTGAAGGAATGGCTCCTCTTTTCTATATTACCTGCAAAATGCTAACTGGACTCTTGTGGAGATAGAGATGCCCAATCTAGAGTCATTAGCCTGGAGTTTTACCAAAAAAGAAAAAAAAAAGAGCGAGGAACACAAAACTGCTGACTATAAGCTCTTCAAAGGCCGCACACAATGCTATTGACCTAATTTTGGCAGCATAATTGCCCTGCCAACCACAGGGTACTTTTCCTTTGCAGTAAGGGACTCTACCATCCAGGGCCATCTGGAGGACCTGCAAAGAATATTCACATGGCAGGTAAGGCTAAAACACACCAAGCCCTGTCCAATCTGTTATATACCAATTTGTGTTTCAAAATGGAAAAAGCTATGTAGACATGAGTTTTCCCCAGGGGAAGATGAGCCCATTGTCACCCATGAAGACTCGAAGGCCTTACATTGGTGAATTCCATCTAGCTTCAGACTTGAAGATTTAGAAACCCATGATCAGCTTACCCAGTGATCGAGCTTTCAGAGGTGTGTTATGTTAGTTACCCTTTTCCCTGGGAGAGTGCTCTCTTTTTGTTTCTCAGGCTGGTTGATAACTTTCCTTAAATATGTATTTAATCAGATCACACTAGTGGGCCTGGGATCCACTCTGATCATTAAGATGGCAGCGCATATTTCTGTTCTGATCTGTTGTGTGTTGTGATTTCAAAATTTAAATGTTAGGGACACTTCATTTTCAAGTTTTTAAGGGACATTGTCTTATCGTCAAGTACTATCAGTGGGTCGTCCAACCATCGCTCTGCATGGAGGTCAACATGTGGGCCCCACTATCTCCTAGGTGTCCCTTCCAGCTCTGTTATTTTTATTTTTGTGGCTCTTTTTTATTCTTGGGTCTTTTCAAAAGCCATGTAGCTTCACAAGAAGATCAGCGTCCCTAATATTTCAACTGCTGTTAGAGATTCTCTACACCCTCATGTGGCTACAAAACTTTAAGGAACTCTGCTAATTGCTACCCACTGACGTTTCATTTGTGTCTTTGCTGCTGTTCAATAATTATTTTATTCAACTCATTCCTTCTCCATAGAATCCTCCTCTGAAAAATTTCCACAAACTCTCATTTTCCTCCAGCCCTCAAACTAACTTCACTGCCCTTTCTATCTCAATATATTAAACGTATCTTAACATGAGCTTTCGTGTCTGTCCTAAAATTTCTGTCATCTGCTCCTTCTCTTTTTTTTCCTCAAAGAAATATCTATCCTTCCCTCTTTCAAACACTAGTCTCACACTATGTGTCCTCGATCCTGTATTTTCCTCATTTTTCCAAGATTTTGTTTCATTAATCATATTTCCTTTCTTGAGTTTTCAGTTAGTCCTTCATGGGCTCCTGCTCCTTCCTTGCCTTGCAAACAAATGCAGGCTTTCGCATGTAAGAAAATGTTTTTATCTTAACCCTCTCCTCTCTTGAGTTAGCATCTTATCTCCCTGCCCTATCAGTTACCTCCGGCAGTTTAAAGTGAGTCTAATTGCCTGACTCCATTTCCTCACTGCTTTCTCCTAATCCCTTTCAGTCTGGCTGTCATCCCCATTGATCTACCAAAACTGCTGTCTGGAATGGAGGAAGGAAAGAAAACAGGGAAAGAAGCTTCATGTTGTGTTTAGAAGCAAATCTATTAGAATCACGAATTTTATTTTAAAGACAAGTTTTTGAGGAGAAAAGCAAGACAAGAGGGTCTGCCATGTAGATAGTAATGAGTTAGAGAATGCAGTTAATGACTTCATAGAGTTGGTCACCATCAACACAAAATTGATGTGTATGTTATAATTTAGGAGAGTAAAACTCTGTTTACTACAACAAACATATTCTAGCAAAAATCACTTTAAACATTAAGTGTCCAAATATAATTTTTAGCACAATTATGTAAAGGAAGATTTGAGTTATCATAGCTTTGTAGTCAAGGTTTACATTCCATGGGAGATAACTATAAAACTTTTGTAGTTAAAAGCAGAAAATCACAGGAGAGCTTCTTGCCTTTTTCAATAAACAATTCAATTTTATGATGACAAGATACAGAGTATGTATGGATTTAACTTAAACAGGAACTTCCCCCCACCTGGATAATACTTCTTATTTTTGTGTCTTATAGTAACTGGTGTGTAAAATTCTCTATCTTTTTTATTTTTACAACCAAAGATGAGTCTAATCCAGAACCTTGATATCTTTAAAGAACTTTTGTCAACAGTCTTTTTCTTTCCAAATTGCTTTCTTTATTAATTCCTGCTTGTTATCTTACAAACAAGCTCAGATCTTCAGACTCCTTAAAAGACAAAAAAGCTTATCTCAACCCTGCCTCTTGAGTTAGGATCTTATGCTTGCCTTTCTTTATTCTTAAAATATTGGTAAAGGCTACACTGCTTATCTCCACCCCCAAATTTCTTATTAACCACTGTGATCTATGATACATGATTCAATTACGATTTTAAATGAGACTAAACCAGTCTTTTATAAGGGCTTATAATTTTTTATTTTCATAGAATTAACTTCATTCAGTACTATGTATCAAGTGCTTTGTATATATTATCTTGATTAAAAATCATAACTGCACTAGGGTGGGTATCATTTCTTTCATTTAATGGTTGGGAAAGAGGTGTTCAAGAATCTTGCACAACCAGTTCAAAGTCACCCATTTGGTACCTGTGGAGCTTAGCTTCAGCCAGGACTTCTAGTTGTGAGCAACAGAAACTCAGTCTGGCTGATTTCAGTAGAGAATGAATTGGTCATGTTGTTAGGTTGTTCACAGAATGCCAAGCAAGTCTACAGACATAGATTTCAGGGCGGTATAGCTAAGAGTGACTTTCATCCAACCAGAAGAGGATGGTTGGGTCAGTACAATTCTGGCATCATTGTAGCTTTTACTGCTGACACTGCCAACACTGCCAAATGGACACTGCATGCCCTCATCAGCACCACTTTCATCACTGCCCCAGGAACTTAATATTCCTGCAACTCCTGCTACCACCAGGGAAGATTTCTTGTGGTCTCCTGATATGAGAGGTATTTCTGACTACCAGAACCTAGGTCATGGGCCTATGCCCCTAGCTATAAGGTTTCTTGGGAAAGTAAGTTTCTGGAATTTTCCATGTATAGTGGAAGATAGGTTTTACTTCACTTCAATATTGTATGATTGTGTGTGTGTGTGTGTGTGTGTGTGTTGGGGGATGGAGGGGGCTCTCAAATAAAGGAAGTCGGATTCATATATTGGATGGTCAAAAAGACAATTAGAGATTCCATTACCAGAGCTCAGATGTGTCTGATTCTGCATCTTTTATACAGTGAAACATCTTGAAAGTCACAAAGGATCTCCTATTTGCCAATTTTAATGACTGTATCTCTCATCTTTTTTATTGACAGCTATAAAGAGTCAACACTATTGAATACATTTCTTTCCTTCCTTTGTTTATTCCTTTCTCAAAAGAAAGGAAGGAAATAATAAAAGAGCAAAATTTGTGGAATAAAAAATAGGCAAAAATAGAGAAAATCAATAAAAGCCAAAGTTGGTTTTTTTTTTTTAACATATTAACAAAATTAATAAACCCACAGGAAGACTGATCAAGAAAAAAGAAAGAAAGACAAATTAGGTGATACCTGCACAGACCCTTTAGACATTAGGAGAATGATAAGGGGGGATATTATAAACAATTTTATGGTGATACATCTGACAACTTAGAACAATAGATTTTTTTTGAGAAGATAACTTTCTGAAATTATCAAAAGTAAAAATAGAAAATGTGAATGTTCCCATATTTGTTAAAGAATTAAAATCTATAATTAGAAATCTTCCCACAAAGGAAATCCCAGACTCAAGTGGCTTCATTTGTGAATACCAGCATTTATTTTTTTTTAAGATTTATTTATTTATTTTGGAGAGAGAACACATGTGGGAGGGACAGAGGGAGAGGGAGAGAGAATCTCAAGCAGACTCTACCCTGAGCACGGAGCCCAAGGTGGGGCTTGATCTCACACCCTGAGATCACGACCTGAGCTGAAACCAAGAGTCAGATGCTCAACCAACAGCAACACCCAGGCACCCCACTACCAAGCATTTAAATAAGAAAAAATACAAATATTAAAACCCTTTCAGATAATAAGAGGGAATAATTCCACATTCACTTTATGAGGCCAGAAAAACCTTGATACCAAAACTTGACAAGGAAAACACAAAAATGAAAACTATAGATCCTATGAGCCTCATAAACATCAATGAAAAAATTCTAAACAAATAGGAAATGGCAATATATGAAAAAGATAAAACATTATGACCAAGTAGGATCATGCAAGTTTGGCACAGCATTAAGAAATCAATCAAGATGGGAGGAGCAAGATGGTAGAGGAGTAGGAGACCTAAATTTCATCTGGTCCCAGGAATTCAGCTAGATAGGGATCAAACCATTCTGAACACTTAAAAACTCAACAGGAGATTGAAGAAAAGAATAGCAGCAACGCTCTGAACAGAAAAGCGACCACTTTCTGGAAGGTAGGAGGTGCAGAGAAGTGAATCCGAGGTGATATATGGAAAGATAGGTTGCAGAGGGAGGGAGCCTCCGTCAACTGGCTACCAGCCACTGATAGAGAAGCGGGGCACAAAATTGGAACTTGTAGAAGTCTGCTCCACTGAGGGACGTCGCTCCAGTGGCTAAGTGGGGGTGGAACCCTCACTGGGACAGTGTGGTCTCAGGACCCTCGGGGTCACAGAAAGACCGGGGGTGCCTGAGTGCGGCAGAGCTCCCAGGTATCAGAGTGGGGAAGCCAGCTGCAAAGACGGAGCCAAAGAGTGGGCTGTCAGCTCGAGGTTGCCATAAACCATGATCTGTGGCACAGTTGAGCCACTGCTCTTTCAGCAGGGACCCAACAAGCAGCAGATCTAGGGAGACTCCCCTTCCTCCCCTGGGAGGAGCAGCACGGGAGCACACCACAGGAATCTGCTGGGTTTGGAGAGTCCACACGAGGTTGTGTGCCAGAGATAGAAATGCTCGGTCACAAGCTGGGTGAGCACGGAATGTGGCCAGAGACCGGGGAGACGGGAGTGATTGACTGCTTTTCTCTGGGGGCTCACTAAGGAGTGGAGCCCCAAGCTCTTGGCTCCTCCAGGGCGGAGATTGGGAGGCCGCCATTTCACTCTCGTCCTCCAAAGCTATGCGGAAAGCTTGCAGGGAACAAAAGCTCCCGAGAGCAAACCCTAGCAGATTACTTAGCCTGGCGCCTGGCAAGGGTGGGTCAATTCCGCCTCCAGCAAAGACATTTGAGAACCACTGCAACAGACCCCTCCCCCAGAAGATGAGCAGGAAAAGCCAGCCAAGACCAAGTTTACACATCAATGAGAACGGCAGAACTCCAGCACTAGGGGAATACAGCATATAGAATTTATGGCTTTCCCATGATGCTTGGCTTTTTTCCCATGATGCTTTAGTCTTCCAAAGGTAATTTTAAAAATTTTCTTTATTTTTTTCTTTTTCTGTTTTTTTTAGTTGAATTTTTGTTCTTTCCATTTGCAACCAACATCTTATCCTTTTTAAAAATCTTTTTAAATTTTTCATTTTTACAGTCATATTCTGTCTCTTCATTGTATTTAACCTTATTTTTTGTATATGTATGTTTTCCTTTTCTTTAAAATTTTGGGATACTCTTCATTCTAACAGACCAGAATGTACCCTAAATCTAGTGTGTGATGTCCTAGTCTACCACTTGATCTCATTCTCTCTTTCTTTATTTTTAATTTTTTTCATTCTTTCTTCAACCATCTTCTTATCAATTCCTTTTTTAAAATCTTTTTTGATTTTTATCTTTACAGTCATATCCCATCCCTTCATCGTATTTACCCTTACTTTTGTATATATAAGTTTCTCTTTAAAATTTTGGGAGGCAATTTCTCTAACAGACCAAAATACAGCCAAAATCTAGTGTGCGGCTCTGTTATATTCACCAGCCTGATCATATTCTTTTTTTTTTTTTTTCCCCTTGTCTTTTCACCCTGGTTTCAGGTCTCTTCTGATTTGTTTAGTGTATATTTTTCTGGGGTCGTTGTTAGCATTTTAGCATTTTTTTAGCATTTTGTTCTCTCATTCATCTATTCTGTGGACAAAATGACAACATGGAAGAACTCACCTCAAAAAAAAGAACAAGAGGCAGTACCAACTGCCAGGGACCTACTCAATACAGACATTAGTAAGATGTTGGAACTAGAGTTCAGAATGACGATTATAAAGTTACTAGCTGGGCATGAAAAAAGCGTGGAAGATACTAGAGAATCCCTTTCTGGAGAAATGAAAGAACTAAAATCTAACCAAGTTGAAAAAAAAAAAGGCTATTAATGAGGTGCAATCAAAAATGGAGGCTCTAACTGCTAGGATAAATGAGGCAGAAGAGAGAATTAATGATATAGAAGACAAAATGATGGAGAATAAAGAAGCTGAGAAAAAGAGCGATAGAAAACTACTGGATCACGAGGGGAGACTTTGAGAGATAAGTGATACCATAAAGTGAAACAACATTAGAATTGGGATCCCAGAAGGTGAAAGAGAGAGAGGGGGGCAGAAGGTATACTGGAGCAAATTATAGCAGAGAACTTCCCTAATTTGGGGAAGGAAACAGGCATCAAAATCCAGGAGACACAGAGAACCCCCCCTCAAAAACAGTAAAAATAGATCAACACCCCAACATCTAATAGTAAAACAAGTCTCAGAGACAAACAGAAAATCCTGAAAGCAGCTTGGGAGAAGAGATCTATAACCTACAATGGTAGAAATATTAGATTGGCAGCAGACCTATCCACAGAGACCTGGCAGGCCAGAAAGGACTGGCATGATATATTCAGAGCACTAAATGAGAAAAATATGCAGCCAAGAATACTATATTTAGCTAGGCTGTCATTGAAAATAGAAGGAGAGATAAAAAGCTTCCAGGACAACTAAAAACTAAAAGAATTTGCAAACACCAAACCAGCCCTACAAGAAATACTGAAAGGGGTCCTCTAAACAAAGAGAGAGCCTTAAAGTAATATAGACCAGAAAGGAACAGAGAGAATATACAGTAATAGTCACCTTACAGGCAACACAATGGCACTAAATTCATACCTTTCAGTAGTTACCTTGAATGTAAATGGGCTAAATGTCCCAATCAAAAAACACAGGGTATCAAATTGGATAAAAAAAAAAAGACCCATCAATATGCTGTCTGCAAGAGACTCATCTTAGACCCAAAGACACCCCCAGATTGAAAGTGAGGGGGTGGAAAACCATTTACCATGCTAATGGACACCAAAAGAAAGCTGGGGTGGCAAATCCTTCTATCAGACAAATTAGATTTTAAACCAAAGGCTATAATAAGAGATGAGGAAGGACACTACATCATACTTAAAGGGTCTATCCAACAAGAAGATCTAACAATTGTAAATATCTATGCCCCTAACATGGGAGCAGCCTTTATATAAGCCAATTAATAATAAAATCAAGGAAACACATTGACAACAATACAATAATAGTGGGGGACTTTAACACCCCCCTCACTGAAATGGACAGATCATCTAAGCAAAAGATCAACAAGGAAATAAAGACTTTAAATGACACACTGGACCAAATGGACTTCACAGATATATTCAGAACATTCCATCCCAAAGCAACGGAATACACATTCTTCTCTAGTGCCCATGGAACATTCTCCAGAATAGATCACATCCTAGGTCACAAATCAGGTCTCAACCGGTACCAAAAGACTGGGATCATTCCCTGCCTATTTTCAGACCACAATGCTTTGAAACTAGAACTCAATCACAAGGGGAAAGTTGGAAAGAACTCAAATACATGGAGGCTAAAACCATCTTACTAAAGAATGAATGGGTCAACCAGGAAATTAAAGAAGAATTAAAAAAAATTCATGGAAACAAATGAAAATGAAAACACAACTGTTCAAAATCTTTGGGATGCAGCAAAGGCGGTCCTAAGAGGAAAGTATATAGCAATACAAGCCTTTCTCAAGGAACAAGAAAGGTCTCAAATATACAACCTAACCCTACACCTAAAGGAGCTGGAGAGAGAACAGCAAATAAAGCCTAAACCCAGCAGGAGAAGAGAAGTAATACAGATCAGAGCAGAAATCAATGAAATAGAAACCAGAAGAACAGTAGAACAGATCAACGAAACTAGGAGCTCGTTCTTTGAAACAATAAGATTGATAACCCCCTGGCCAGACTTATCAAAAAGAGAAGAGAAAGGACCCCAATAAATAAAATCATGAATGAAAGAGGAGAGATCACAACCAACACCAAAGAAATACAAACAATTATAAGAATGGAGCCTACTTCTTCCTCTCCCTTTGCTGTTCCCCCTGCTTGTGCTCTCTCACTGTGTCTGTCAGGTGAATAAAATCTTTAAAAAAAAAAGAAAAAGAAAAAACATATCATGAGCAACCATACGCCAGCAAATTAGATAATCTGGAAGAAATGGATGCATTCCTAGAGATGCATAAACTACCAAAACTGAACCAGGAAGAAATAAAAAACCTGAACAGACCCATAACCACTAAGAAATTGAAGAAGTCATCAAAAAATCTCCCAACAAACAAGAGCCCAGGGCCAGATGGCTTCCCAGGGGAATTCTACCAAACATTTAAAGAAGAATTAATACCTATTCTTCTGAAACTGTTCCAAAAAATAGAAATGGAAGGAAAACTTCCAAACTCATTTTATGAGGCCATCGTTACCTTGATCCCAAAACCAGACAAAGACCCCATCAAAAAGGAGAACTACAGACCAATATCCCTTATGAACATGGATGCAAAAATTCTCACCAAAATACTAGCCAATAGGATCCAACAGTATATATATATTTTTTTTTTTAAGATTTTATTTATTTATTTGAGACAGAGAGAATGAGAGGGAGGAGGGTCAGAGGGAGAAGCAGACTCCCCGCCGAGCAGGGAGCCCGATGAGGGACTCGATCCCGGGACTCCAGGCATGACCTGAGCCGAAGGCAGTCGCTTAACCAACTGAGCCACCCATGCGCCCGATCCAACAGTATATTAAAAGGATTATTCACCACGACCAAGTGGGATTTATCCCTGGGCTGCAAGGTTGGTTTAACATCCGCAAATCAATCAACGTGATACAATACATTAACAAAAGAAAGAACAAGAATCATATGATCCTCTCAATAGATGCAGAAAAAGCATTTGACAAAGTACAGCATCCTTTCTTGATCAAAACTCTTCAGAGTATAGGGATAGAGGGTACATACGTCAAGATCATAAAAGCCATCTATGAAAAACCTACAGTGAATATCATTCTCAATGGGGAAAAACTGAGAGCTTTCCCCCTAAGGTCGGGAACGCGGCAGGGATGTCCACTATCACCACTGCTATTCAACATAGTATTAGAAGTCCTAGCCACAGCAATCAGACAACAAAAAGAAATAAAAGGCATCCAAACTGGCAAAGAAGAAGTCAAGCTCTCACTCTTTGCAGATGATATGATACTTTATGTGGAAACCCCAAAAGACTCCACCCCAAAACTGCTAGAACTCATACAGGAATTCAGTAAAGTGGCAGAATATAAAATCAATGCCCAGAAATCAGTGCCATTCCTATACACCAACAACAAGACAGAAGAAAGAGAAATTAAGGAGTCGATCCCATTTACAATTGCACCCAAAACTATAAGACACCTAGGAATAAATCTAACCAAAGAGGCAAAGAATCTGTACTCAGAAAACTCTAGAATACTCATGAAAGAAATTGAGGAAGACACAAAGAAATGGAAAAAAGTTCCATGCTCATGGATTGGAAGAACAAATATTGTGAAAATGTGTATGCTACCTAGAGCAATCTACACATTTAATGTGATCCCTATCAAAATACCATCCACTTTTTTCAAAGAAATGGAACAAATAATCCTAAAATTTGTATGGAACCAGAAAAGACCCAAATAGCCAGAGGAATGTTGAAAAAGAAAAGCAAAGCTGGTGGCATCACAATTCCGGACTTCAAGCTGTATTACAAAGCTGTCATCAGCAAGACAGTATGGTACTGGCACAAAAACAGACACATAGATCAATGGAACAGAATAGAGAGCCCAGAAATGGACCCTCAACTCTATGGTCAACTAATTTTTGACAAAGCAGGAAAGAATGTCCAATGGAAAAAAAACAGTCTCTTCAGCAATTCGTTTTGGGAAAATTGGACAGCCACATGCAGAAGAATGAAACTGGACCATTTCCTTACACCACACACAAAAATAGAATCAAAAAGACCTAAATGTGAGAGAGGAATCCATCAAAATCCTAAAGGAGAGCACCGGCAGCAACCTCTTTGACCTCAGCCACAGCAACTTCTTCCTAGACACATCACCAAAGGCAAGGGAAGTAAGGGCAAAAATGAACTATTGGGACTTTATCAAGACAAAAAGCTTTTGCACAGCAAAGGAAACAGTCAACAAAACCAAGAGACAACTGACAGAATGGGAGAAGATATTTGCAAATGACATATCAGATAAAGGGCTAGTATCCAAAATCTATAAAGAACTTATCAAACTCAACACCCAAAGAACAAATAATCCAATCAAGAAATGGGCAGAAGACATGAACAGACATTTCTGCAAAGAAGACATCCAAATGGCCAACAGACGCATGAAAAAGTGCTGAACAGCACTTGGCATCAATGAAATCCAAATCAAAACCTCAATGAGATACCACCTCACACCAGTCAGAATGGCTAAAATTAACAAGTCAGGAAAGAACAGATGTTGGTGAGGATGCGGAGAAAGGGGAACCCTCTTACACTGCTGGTGGGAATGCAAGCTGGTGCAGCCACTCTGGAAAACAGCATGGAGGTTCCTCAAAAAGTTGAAAATAGAGCTACCCTACGACCCAGCAATTGCATTACTGGGTATTTACCCCAAAGTTAGAAATGTAGTGATCCAAAGGGGCACCTGCACCCCAGTGTTTATAGCAGTAATGTCTACAATAGCCAAACTATGGAAAGAGCCAAGATGTCCATCGACAGATGAATGGATAAAGAAGATGTGATATATATATACAATGGAATATTATGGAGCCATATAAAAAAAATGAAATCTTGCCATTTGCAATGACGTGGATGGAACTAGAGGGTGTTATGCTATGCGAAATAAGTCAATCAGAGAAAGACAATTATCATATGATCTCACTGATAGGAGGAATTCTTAATCTCAGGAAACAAACTGAGGATTGCTGGAGTGGTGGGAGGTGGGAGGGATGGGGTGGCTGGGTGATAGACCTTGGGGAGGGTATGTACTATGATGAGTGCTGTGAATTGTGTAAGAGTGATGAATCACAGATCTGTACCCCTGAAACAAATAATACATTATATGTTGATAAAAAAATTAAATTAAAAAACTCAATCAAGAACTCACCACATTGAAAAATAAAGAGAAAAACTATGTGATCATATTAATAGATGTGGAAAAAGCATTTGATAAAACTAAACATCTGTTCATGAAAATAACTCTCAGAAAAGTGGGAATAGAAGAGAACTTCCCCAGTTTTATAAAATCATTTATGAAAGCCTGGAACTAACATAAAACTTGATGGGGAAATATTGTGTTCCCTTTAAAAAGGCAAAAACATTCCCTCTCATCACTTTAATTCAACGTTGTACTTGAGATCATAGCAGTACAATAAGGCAAGAAGTAAAGGTATAAACACAGGAAGAAGTAAAACTATTCAAAGATAACAGACGGGTGTACATAGAGAATCCAGTGGAATCTACAAAAAAAATAAACACTGCAACTAAAAACCAAATTTATCAGGTTCATAGAATACATAGTCAATATACCAAAATCATTTGCATCAATTTAGTAGCAACAAACAATTGGAAAATTAAAGGAAAAACTATTTATAAATGCTTAGTGAAATATGTGCAAGACCTAACTGTATATTAACACTGCTGATAGAAATTTTAAAAGACTGAAGAAAAGTGGAAAAATATTTGTTGCTTACAGATTTGAAAACTCAATATTGTGAAGATGTTAGTTCTTTCCAAATTGACTGAATTGCATTCAGTCAAAATCCCAGCAGGTGTTTTGGAGTAATTGACAAGCTGATTCTAAAATTTATATAGAAATGCTAGGACTTATAATGGCCATTGTACCTTGAAAAAAAGAGAACAAAGTTGAAGGAGTCATGCTATCAGATGTCAAGACTTATAAAAGCTTCAGTAATTAAGACAGTGTAGTTGGTGTAAGGATAGACAGAGAAATTAATAAATTAATGAAACAGAAAAGAGAGTCTGGAATAGTACTACACATATACAGTCCATTAGATTTTTAAATGATGCCAAGTCAATTCAACGGAGAAAGAAAAGTCTTTTCAATAAATAATGCTGGAACAAATGGACATTTTATGGAAAAAAAAAACTTTGATTCTTACCTTATACAATGCATGAAAACTAATTCAGTGAAAACTTAAATTATAAAGCTTCCTAAAGGAAAGATAGGAGAATATTTTTATAGTCTTGAGGTAGAGAAAGATTTCTCAAGACCTATAAAGCACTAATTATAAAATAAAAAATTATAAATCAGACTTTATCAACATTAAAAGCTATCAAAAGACATTGATTAGGAAGGTAAAAAGCCAAACCACAGTCTGGGAAAAAGTATTCATAAACATATATCTGATCAAGAACTGATAGCCCAAATGTAAAACAACTCCTACAAATCAAATTTTAAAACGGCAACAATCTAAAATAAATCGTGGCAGATGACTTGAACAGGCACCTCACAAAAGAAGATTTATGAATGACCAGTGTGGCATGTGAAAGGTGTTGAGCATCATTTGTCATCAGAGAAATGCAAATTAAGACCATGATGAGATGCCAAAATGAGTAAAAATAAGAAGACTCTTATTGTGGATGTGGAACAGTTGAAGTTTTCATGTATTTCTTGTGGGTGTGTAAAATAAACCGCTTTGGAAAACTGTTTCTCAGTCTCCAAGTTAGACATCCATCCATCCTAGGACGCAGTATTTTCATTCCTAAAAATATTACCAAAGGAAAGGAATGTATACATCTATTCCTACGGAAAGACCTTTTATCAATTTTATTTATAAGAGTCACAAATGGGAAACAACTCAGTGTCCATTAGAACTGGAAAGCTGGAGTGTGCACTCAGAAATAAAAAAAGCACTACTGACATACACCACAACATCAGTGAAATACAAAAACACCATTTGGAGCTAGAGTTAGATAAAATAGTAATCCTGTATTATTTCATTTAGATGAATTTTATTAAAACAGGCAAAATTAATCTGTGGTGATAGAAATCAGAAATGACCGGGAAGAAATACCAGGAAACTTTCTGAGGTGATTGAAATATTCTAAATTTTGATCAGGGTGATGGTTACACAGGTCAAGATTCATTAAGCTGTACATTAAAATGTATCCATTTTACTCTATATAAATTAAATCTCAATCATATACTCTTAGCACTGAAAAACCAAAATAAGAAAAAAACTCATAAAAATCCTGTTGTAATCTTTCACATTTGAAAGTGTCTGTTTATTATTACCCAATATTTTGCCTAGTTCTGATATTTTTGAGACACACAGTTGTATCAGGACTTTGTAGACATTTTCACATTATCTTCTGGCATCAAATGTTGCTGTGGAGAAGACTGAGGTCAATTTGTCATTGTCCCCTCATGGTGATTAGTTTTTTTTTTTTTGGTCTAGATATCTGAGAATTATCTAGAAATTAATTATGTTAGCAGTATAAGTGGTCTCCATCAATTTTTTTTAATGCAGGGTGATCTGCAGGCTGAATTTTTTTCATTCCAGTAAAATGTGATAGTATTATATCATCTTTGTATACATATTTAATGTTCTTTCAGGAACACTATATTTATGTTATAATAATTTTATTCTCTATATGTTAACTTTTTTATTGCATTTGTCTATACCTTTTTATTTTATTTTTTGAATTTGTACTTACTTTCCTATATACTGGGAAGTTTATTTTTAGGTGGATTTAGTCTATTTCTTGTATTCTCAAATTTAATCATAGATGATGCTGTTTTCTCCTTCAATTTGTTTTCTTGATTCTGTAACTTAGCCCTTTATTTTATTTTATTGTTTAATCATCTTGATTAGGAGCCCTTGTTTTATTGGATTTGTCTTCTTACTAAGTTTTCTGTACCTCAGAGCACTTCTGAACAATTTCCTTCTGATTTTTAGTTGTTTTGCATCCAAATTAGTTCCTTTATCTTTTGCATTTTAAGTGTGTGTGTGTGTGTGTGTGTTTGTATATGTGCATGGTTGCCAGATTGATAATTTTCATCTTACTCAACTGTCCTTTTGGTCCAGACCTATTATTTGCCCTAATGTAGTACAGGTGTCTTCTCGTCTCCCTTTCCTTTTGGCACTCATTTGTTTTCCTGACAAACCACAGTTTTAGGACTGGGTCTTTTACGTTGTTTCCACTTTTTCTATAGGCATGGCAGGACAGGACAGAGCCTAGCTAAGATACTGTGCGGACTTCGTTAGAGTACCAGGGATCAGAAGTCATTTCTAAAGTTGTTAAGTGTTTATTAAATGTGCAAGGGCTTTCTTTACTGAGTTGAAGGAGTGTTCTAGTCATACGGGAGTGTACCCTCAAACTTGGAACCTATGCTCCAGTTTCATTTTAGTCTTGGAGCCTTCAATGCCATAACTCATTGCTCATTTCCAATATGTTCCAACATTTTCTGTGAGTTCCTGTTTGGAGAGTTAGCTTCTCAGTAAGCTTCTCTCCCATTTTGGGATATTAATGGGATGTTCATGGATTTAGTTGGTATGCCTATATGGCTCCACGGGATGGAAATAGGGTTAGGAGCCTTGCCATGATGAACTGCGTCACTTCACCACAGAACTTTCAGTCTCATTCATTGGCCAATACTTTTTAAAGTTTATGGCCTAGGGTTATCCCCTTCTCTGGTTTGGTTGTTGCTGCAACATTTTGGAGGCCTGTTTTTTAATGTATCATTTTGTTGATTTCAAGACATACTGGGGGAGGGAGATTCTTACCCTGTGGCTTCATTCTGCTTCTGCAACCTTGGTGGTCTTGCCTTCTCTTTCCTCTCTTGGTTTCCTTTAAGAGTTATTTTCCTACTCCCCAGCTCCCTTCCTTACAGCCCTCAGTCTTCTTTCTGGTTTCTTTACCTATACCAATTAGATTAAAACATTTTCAAAGGTCATTTTGTACTCTTCTTCTCTTTTCAGTCTCTTCATTTCTATTCTCCTCCCATGTAATCTCTTAATATGCTCTTTTGTAACCTCCTAATTCATTCTCATGCCTCATTAGTAATGTCTAGGCAGATGTCACTCAGATTTACATTTCATGCCCTGACCTGTCTTCTATGACATGGCTACATTTCTCCTCTCTGCTGAATGTCTTACTGTATGCCAGTCCTACTACAACCTTAAATTCTCCAAAGCAAGCTCTTGTTTTGTTCCAAACCAGTGCTTCCAGCTATCTTGTTTGCTCTTACTCTTCTAGGCACAAAAGCCTGGCATCTTTGTTTTCTTTCTTGGGCTCCTCTATCCAATTAGTTAATGAATCCTTTCAACTGGGCTCTTCCTCCTCTTTATTTCCACTGCCATTCCCTTAGAGTATGTTTGCACTTTTTTCACTTGAACTTTTTTATAACCTTTAACTGGTCTCCCTCCTTTAATTTCCTCTTCCTCTAATAAATGTTTTATACAGCTCCAGAGATGTCTTTTTCTAATACCTTCCATGAGTACCTTACACTTTCCCCAGTATTCAAGGACTTGCATAATCCCACCCCAGTGTCTAATGTGAAGCTTATTTTCCACTGTACCCCTTCACAGGTCTTAAATTCCAATCAAGGTCAATCACTAAGCATGTCCTAGTCATTCCAGGTTCAAAAACTCTTCATGACATGTCCTTATTCCCTTCATCTCTGAACATTTTACCAGTTTTTCAAAATCCAAATCAAATTTTACTTCCTCCATGAACTCCTCCAAATTGACTGGTTTGGAAGTGATTGAGCCCTCCCTATTCTGAACTCCTATCATTCTTTATCACTCATCACATCATCCTTTGATCATTGTGAATGTATCTTAGCTTGTCCTAAAATTGTCAGTTCCTTGTGGGGTGGGGACCAAGGTTATGAGAAGTTGTAACATTTAGGGAAAGTCGTGATAAAGTAAACTTGGACTTAAGTATCCTGAAACCTCAGTTCAAGCTCAGTTTTGCTACTGTGTGTGGTTGGGTGGGTCCCTTACCTTGTTTGAGCTTTACTTTTGTCATCCTTGAAAGAGATTGTTGTGACTGTTAAATGAAACAGCATGTGTGAAAGTGCTTTATACACACACACACACGTGTGTACATAGGTAAATGAAATACAAATTAAAGTATTACAGGTTTCTTCAAATTCCCTGCAGCATCAAGCCTGATAGTTTATATGTAGGATAGCAATAAATGTTCTTGATTGAAAAGCATGAAATATATCTAGCTGCAATTATGCCTGCCTGCAGAACACCAAGGAGATGCTAATGGATAAGGATAAGCATAGAGGAAGTTGATAGTTTGTGTGGTTATGCCAGCAATTTGCCAAGCTGGAGAACTGCTTAAGTGCGTCATCTCAGATTTCATGCACGGTGCAGAGGACCTGCCTAAATGGAGGCAAATGGATTAAATGGTTTGTTCCAGTCCTTTCTAGCCCTCGATGTCTAGTCTTTCACAGAATAACACGTAATAGATGTCATATGTAAAGTGAAATATTTGTTTATCAGTAGCTACTTTATATACATGCACATATATACATTTCAGATGTGAGTTTATGCTAAATATATTTCATGTAAATATAGACATTTATCTCCTTAAATGTTTCTTTATATAGTCTTTGTTGACATTCACTCAATCACCATTGTTTCTCTTTTCCAAACTCCCAATTTTCCAGTAGTCCTCCATTTATAATCAAAGACAGCAAAGCTGGTGTATCCACATCAAAGCTGGGTAGAGAGTGACAAAACAAGTACATGAGAATGGCCATAAAGTAATTCCCTTAATGATTGAGATCATCTGGATTGAATCTTGTGAATGTTCAGGTTTTCCATGTCAGCTTCTCCTGCTTTTCCTCCAGAACCACATGCTCAACTGGTTTTTTATTTTTTTTTTTTATTTTTTTTTATTTTTTTTAAAGATTTTATTTATTTATTTGAGAGAGAGAGAGAGAACACATGAGAGGGGATAGGGTCAGAGGACGAAGCAGACTCCCTGCCGAGCAGGGAGCCCGATGCGGGACTCGATCCCGGGACTCCAGGATCATGACCTGAGCCGAAGGCAGTCGCTTAACCAACTGAGCCACCCAGGCGCCCTCAACTGGTTTTTTAAAAATATTCTAATTCTATAGGTTTTTCAAAAAATCATATTTCATAGAAAACTGTGCTTTTGGAAAGGATATTAATAAAAGCCAAAAAATGTATTCTGAGAATCTGCTTGTGGTGTGATAAATTTAAGACCATGTGTGCAATGCCTAACTGAATGTTCACATTCATTTTGCACCTGGACAAAATTTTGGGCAAAAATGTGTATAGCATCTCTTGTCCTAGACTGAGCCTAAGCTGGATTCCTGATTCAAATGGCTCAAACGGTGCCTCTGAGGGCACATTTGCAGAGGCCTATGTGCACGGAGGATAGAGACCCTTTCTTAGGAAGAATTTATCCTAAGGGGAGAATGAGGCAGGACAAGTATGCCCTAGTAAGAAGCCTGGCCCTTTAAGGGGTGGCAACTCTTAGCCAGTCCCTCCATGAAATCATATCTAAGTTCTGGGGACAGAGAAGACTGGAAGTGAACATCCTGAGAGACACTTAGGGCAAAGCCACATTTTGTGGAAAGGACAGTGTTCCCCACCTCACCACAGCAGAAACTTCCACCTCCAAAACCTCTACATACTGGCCTTGGTAGAAGGGGTTGTACTCAGTGGGAATGGCGGCAGTGCCTATGGTGGGAGCCAGATCTAGAAGGTTCATAGGGCAGGCATAGGGAAGTGGCAGAGGCAGCCAAGCTCAGCAAACACGAGTGTATGTGATGGTGGTGACGCACCTTTAGGCATTGGAAACGGGCAGGCTTCCTGCACACAGCTTAGCAGGGATGGCAGCAGTGGGGTCAGAGCAGTAGAAGAGAAAAGAGGAAAAAAAATGTGATAATAATTATTTGAAAAATGCCCACAGTGTTTAATATGTTTGGGAAAGTTTATTCAGAACAGAGGGAGGAGGGAAGACAATTACTAATCTTTGAAGTTTATCAAATATTTAACAATTTCCACTTCATGTATTCTTTTAAAAAATACTTGTTGGAAGCATTAACTCTCAAATAAGGCACAATCTGAATCTATTTATGTAATTTTTATTAAGTGCATCCCAGATTATTAAGTGTTTTCAAGGAGAATATTGAGCCTGACAAATCAAATACTTGACTTTTGATTTCATAAGCAAAAACAGATTTAGTCAGAAAATCGCAATAAAGACATCTTAAGTGATTACAAATTTTAAAGGAAAATGTCTCACTGTTGTCATAGATGATCAGATTATGAAACTGAGAGTGTCCTACTGGGACTGAAGAAGGGTGGCATAACTTATGATGAATATGTAAGGGAAAATAAAGATGGGGTGGATTTTACAAAGATGGAAAAATGACAAAGATGAGGGTTACTGCATGGACTTTTTAAATATGTCAACCAGCTAAACTAAGTAGTCTTCTACAAGAGGTGCTGCTTATGTGAGTTACCACCACTAATGACATCTGTATTTGGATGTTCCTGTATTAACCACCAACTCTTTGTCACTGAGGACTAGTGAAGATTCTTAACCAACTGCATTCTGGTTAATTGGACAGAGGATGTGAACAGGTAATATGAATGAAACATGGTGAGGATTAAGATAGAGGTATGCCCAGAATACTTACCAAAGCACACAGGAAAGGCTTTATTCTAACCGAGTGGAGGTAAAGTTCTCAGAGAGAATGCTTGAATTTCACAGGATAAGTAAGGCAGGCAAATAAAGGTGGGAAGGGACTTCTACCCAGAAGAAAAAGGAAGAGCAAAGGTACCGAAGCATGGGGTTATATGGTGTGTGTGTGTGTGTTGGAGGTGGAGAGGAGAAGGCAGTATTATGGGAGAGGGGCATAGTGCTAAATGAGAGGAAATCAGGGTGTGAGGGATCAAGAGGGTAAACTGATGTTGCCAGTGTTGAAAACGGATGCTGGAAGACTAACAGAGGGGAAAATCTAAAAATTGGGTTGTATAATGCCATTTGAAGTCATTCGACTGACATACTTTCTCTTTTTGCCTAATTTTTGTCTGCCTAGTAGGATGTGTGTGTGTATATATATATATATATAAAATTATATGATGATATAAATTATATATCACCAAATTTACATAGAAACACTACATTGATTGTATATAATTGTATTATATGTTATATAATTATACATATGGCCACTAAATTTGATAATATATAATACGTATCATTATGTATATTACATATAACATATAAAATCACTAAATTTGTCAACTTACCTGTATTGTAAATTTGATTGGAATGCAGCAGCAGGCACCATACTCCTAGGCTAATATTGTTTTCTTAATTATTCAAGTAGTATTGTTGCCTGCTCATCCATCATGATGATTTTCTCACAGTTTAAATATTTACATGGACTATTGCAAGTGTATAATGCCTTTGGTCTTACATGATAAATACCTCCTCAGGACCATTTAGTTTTTATGTAATTTATTCCTTTTTGGTAAGCAGGGGGAGTCTTTTGGCTGGGGAGTCACAACGCCTGGTTCTCACCCATTCTCTCCCCAGCTAGGTGGGGGGCCTTGGCATAGTCTGTGCCTTCTTTTTCTCATTTTAAAGAGGCAGCTTTGGAATTAATGTTTTCCGGGTGCCCTTCACGGGCAGCACAAATATGGTGGCAAGATGGCAGGACGAGGACCTAGGACTCCTGGCTAGTTGTTCTAACTCTCCCCATTGTGACATTTGACAAAGTAGGTTGGGAATCGGTCCTGTCTTCTGTTCAGTGGGTATAATAACACCTTCTCTGCTTGTCTTGTCAGGCTATCACCCAGATTAAATGAGACCATGTCAGAGAATAAAGTGTTTTGTAAATATCAGTTAGTAATATAGTGCTGTCCTGCCTGGAAGTTTTGTTACCAAGGGCTGTGGGACTCAAGTGACTTTCCCAGCATCTTACTTCTTCCATCTCCTTCCTGTTCTTTCAGATGAATGTAGTGTGTTAGTATGACATTTTAATATGCATATAATATATGTAATAACAGTATTTAATATATATTATCCTACAAATTCAGCATACTCGTTATGTTCAGTATCATCAGCAAAAGTCAGATACGTCCTTTACTCTGTTATTTGATGTGTGGTTTACAAAATGGATAGAACAAAAACATGTTTCCTTTAGTAAGCAAAATGGCAGAGCTTTAGTATGGCCTTTTGCAGTAGGACCTCCCTAAGTAATAAATAAATAAATAATAAATAAAACAAATGCCACTTTGAGAATAGGGGTCACCATTTACCCTCAGGCTGTGTGAATTGGGAGAGGTGAGACTGAGTCAGGAAATTAAATTAAAGAATAAATAATGGCAGACCCTGATCCTGTCATCATTTCTCACCAGACCCAATAAGACTTTGAAAGGAGGACTCTGTGGAATTCACTTTAAGTCTTGGGGAAACAAGATGCAATTTAAATATAACATAAAAATGTTGGGGGGGTGGGTTAGGAGATGTCAGAAGGATCACAACCTCACTCTCCAGACCTTTCCCCATTAAATATGATTATGTATAGTCAGCCCTGTTGGTGACAATGCTGTGATTGGAAGTCCCTGGAACTACCTGTTTGGGGAGATTTTTCTTATGGAGGTAGCAAACCAAGCTTGTCAGTATTTTTCCAAATTTATTCAGTTAGCAGAAGAATTATATTGCATTTGAGCTTGACTATTTAGAGACCTTCAAGTTAAAAGCTCTCCTTTTTCAAGTAAGAGAACAAGATCCAGAGAGGTGAAAGGACCTACTGGACCCTTCCTGCAGCCACCCCCCCCCCCCCAATTAAAAGCAGAGTGGAAAATTGAAATGCAAGATCCAGCTGGTTGTTTTACTCGTTTTTTTCCCCCATTTGCACAAATATTTATTCTGTTCCTATATTATGGAAGGCTCTTTACAAACCCTATGGAAATGCAAATCCAAAAAATAAGGCTCCAAGGAAGCTTCCAACATAGACAAGTACAGAAGTAAACTCCAAGGCAGAGTGAGATAAATTCACTCTTGGTGACCCAACAATCTACAATAAAAGCCTGAAGGAAAGAAGGATCACTGGTCAGCGAGGCTCTATGGAAGAGAAGGTATTGAAGAGCTGAGAAAAATGACAGAGGTCTGAAAGACAAATAAGGGTGGGTGGGAATTGATCAGAAGTGTAGAGGTATGAAAATGAAGTGTGTTTCCATTTTGGCCAAAGAATGCCAGAGTAGCAAGGGATGAGACTAGAAAAGCAGGTTGGGGCTTTGTTGTATGTAAATGGATTTGTGCCAGGCTGTGGGGTGTGTATTTCACTTAGTAGTCAACAAGGGACCAGTGAAGGCTTCTTCACAGATTGAAATGATTGGCAGGATTGACTGATTGGAAAGGGGAGGCAGGATTGGATTGGCAGGATGGAGTCTGTTGAAACTGCTGAAATGTGGGAATGAACTGGGGCGTTGGTAATACCAACTGAAACTGAAAGGAAGAGAGTTATTTAAAAATTATTGGGAGGTGAAATCAGCAGGACGTGGCACTTAGTTTGATGATAGGTAGAGAAAGAGGTGGGTTTGGACACCAATGATAGTTGCAAGGGAACTGTGATACATGGAAGGAATATGATGATGAGTTGAATGCCCTTAGAAAATGCTGCAGGAAGAAGGTCTTGAGCACGAGGAAGTGGCCATAGGAGTTCAAGAGTAGGCATTTGTATTGAGTTGGTGTTTCCAGTGAGTGTCAGTTGTTCTTAGAGAGGAATGGAGAATGGAGAGCCTGGGGAATTCCCAGAGTCAGGAATTTGAATAAGATCACCTAGACCCCGAGCACTGTTGAAATAAGTGCCTTGAAGTTCAGGCTGAATAGGGACAGAAATGAAACCAGAGGGGCTAAAGGAAAAGACTAGTAGGGAGGCCTCAGTGTGGAAGGTTAGCCTCAGAAGGAATAAAGGAATGAGAGAGATAGAAGACAGAGATGGTGGTCTGTGAGGACAGCTCCAGAGTTGGAGCTCTTGGTGGTGAAGATGTTTGGAGTGATGTAAAGAACTAGTGTGGAATTGGGCCATGTTGGCCAGTACAAACACTGGGTTGTGGGTGTCAAAAGAACTGCGAGGCTGTCAGTGGTGATGAAGAGAAAATCCCAATAAAAATATTGAAAGAAAGTTTGTGGAAGGCGTTTATGGAGTTTGTGTGTGAGTGTGTGTTTTGGGGGTGGGGGGCAGTGCAGAAGAAGGGAAGGTTGTCACTGTATTCATGTTGTCTCATACTTTTATTGCTGCCTCCTTAAAACTTTATGAATTGAGCCAACTTGGATCTTACTCTTATTTTATACAATCCATGTGTTTTCTCATGACTTTGAAATATGCCGGATGTAATGTCTTTTTCTTTTATTTTTCTTTGTTAATCCTGTTCCTGGGGAAACATCTATGCAATGTCTTCTGCCAACTTATATTTTTGTTAAATTAATCTTTGGTATCTCTGCCAAGGTTAATCTAAATACCTCACACCTGGCCTAAAATTTCCAATACAAAGTTCACTCTTCTGACTGCAATAGCAAAGAAGGACAAGGAAAGCGAGAAAGAGAGGCTGAAATGGGGAGGGAGAAGGCAAGCACACAGATTTTAAACCATAGTGGATACCATTTTTCGTGAGTTCAACATTTGAAAATTATATTAAACCCAGGGTTGCTTGGTTTTTGTTTGTTTGGATTTTATTTTGTTTTGTTTTTTCCTCCTCAGATGGTCTCGGGATGCAAAGACATGAAGTAAAGGCAGAATTTTGTCCAGACAAGGATGGGAATTAAAAGAAAAAAAGAATAACCCAGACTTTATGTTTTGCTTTGGTTCTTTAGTACTGAACTTCTGCACTCACTGTAGTTGGACTGTAGCCTATTCTATAATCTGTGTGTGTGCATGCGCTAGGTCTATATACACAAAATCAGGGGCCCTTTAACCCTCCAAATCCCTTCTGAGATGGTATCAGATCCTCCCTTCACCTTTTTAGTATTTCAGTGATTGCTAGGAGAGAGGCAGAAAGCTGAAGACGCTTAATCAGGCTCACAAACCCATTTATAATGGAAAGCTTGCCTCAATTTTCTTTTTCAACATCTCTGCCCTTTCCCATTCTAAATCTCTCGGGAAGATTTTATTATGGAAGAGGAGTTAGAACGACAGGTCCTACTCTTTTCTCCACGTTTTGTCCTGGGAAAGCCAGAAAGGTACAGCTGATTTTTTGCAACTGAGACAAAAAGGAGTTCCTCCAGGGGCAGAAAAGGTATTTTTGCTAGAGGAGTTGGCTGGGTGCAGCTCTCATTCCCGTGGGTGAGTCACCAACTGAAAGCTGAGGCCAGTTAATGAGAGATAGAACGGCTTCTTTTTTTTTTTTTGAAAGCAAGAGTAAAACACTTTAATTAGATCTGATTGTTAATACAGCCAAACAAGAAGAGGAAAAGTACCAAAGGGTTGATAATTAGAATTAATGTCTAAGGTCTGGTAAAGAGTGAGACATAAATGTCGAAACAAAATTTAAGGCTGCTGGAAAAAAAAAAAAAGAATCACTTTGTTTCTGTTGGTTTACTATGTTTCTAGTGGGTCTGCAACTCATGAAGCTGCAATGTGAATTATTTTTGTGTAACCCCAATAACACAACACAATTCTTTTTATTTTCCTTGGAAGCTCTTCTTAATATTTAAGATGTTCTGCATTGGAGGCCCCACATTGGGTTATAAAATTGGAATGTAACTGTTAATTTTGGTTCGATGTCTTTGTGAAATGCATTCTGCTATCCACACAATATTTCTCATTTTTTGTTCCTTCAGCTTTGTGTATGCGTAAAACACACCATAGTGGAATTGCCTGTTAAATGCCAGCACGTTCATTTGTACCTCACGCTCATAAAACACATCCTCCAATGTCTTTCCTCCACTGCCATCACCCACAGCCTCAAACGAAGGCTTGTACACTCCATAATGGTCTGCTACTCTCCTCATCTGATCAAAGTCTTCTGCTTGAGCCAAAAGGCGCAACCCTTCAGGGTAGAGCTTGCCACAGGTCGGGTAGAGGGTCTCCCGGTCGTCTTTGCTCAGTTCAGTGCCAAAGGAGTTAAGAGTGATGATAAAAGCATGTCTGTCAGCCTCAAACTCAAGAATAGGACACATGATTTCTGCTGTGACATCACTATGATTCTTACAGAATTTATAGAATGCCTCGAGGTAAGATTTGTACAGTTTATTGCGCAGTAATTCAATATTCAGTTCATCAAGGGTATTTTCAGACATACAGTCTTAAAAGAATGGAGCTAATGGTGTTTCCACCAGAACGGCTTTAAAGAGATCAGAAGGTGTCTCCGCAATGTTGACTGCTTCCATTTCCGTGAAACGGCCCAATGGGTGGCACTTGGCCAGAATTTCTTTCACAGGTTTTTTTTTGCAATGCACCGTTCATCAGTAGAATCACATTGTCTATCATGTAACTGCACGTCATGTATGTAAAAAACGTGCTCAGGGTTTCCAGGGAATGATTCCGGAAATATTCAAATTCTCTGCATAGCTTTTTCCTCATCTCCGTGTCAATTTTGGAAACAGTAAGAGGATTTGTTTGATTAGCCAAGAAGTTTCCATAATCAGTGGTCTGGAGATGAATTTTCACATCTTCCAGGGTCTCGCACTGGACCAGGTTGAGGTAGTCCTGCTGGGTCAGGAGGCTGGCCTTGCACCCTCGCACCAGGCCTTCCAGGTAGCCATGGTCCACGTTAAAGTAGAATTCGGCGCCCTCAAGCATGGGGAAAGAGATCACAGTCAATTTGGGCTGAAGCAGCTCTGGATCCTAGTGGGCTCCTGATGATTTGCTCAATAGAACGGCTTCTAATGAAGAGACCTTGGCAGGAGGAAAAAGTCAAAATCTGAGCTTTGGAAGCTCCTGTTTTCAGTTTATACTCTGGCTTTCACAACTAAATTTTAGCTTTGAATGCAAATAAAGAACATTAATTTTGTTCATTCTTTGTAACCTTCTCCTGCATTTTTTTTTTTTTTTTTTTTGGTGGGGAGAAGAACCTGAAAGGAGGAATAGGTAACTTCTAAAGCATGCAGTAGCATCTTGACTTAAGCTTCATCGTTTAAATTCTTTAAGACAATTTTCCTCTTACTGAATCCAAGGTTAGGTGAGAGGATTGTTGAGGTGTTTTTTTTTTCTCCTTCATGCTAATGAAATAACTTTTTCTATTTATCTTTCGTAAGTCGTGTTTCATCACTTATAAAATGAGATTTACTTTGGTCAGATGAATCTGTATAACTCAGCGAACCTTTCTTTGAAAGGTGGGGGAAAGAAACTGCTTAAAAAAAAAGAAAACCTGTGTTGGCTGTACTTTGACACACACACACACACACACACACACACACACTACTCTTCTTTCACCTGGAGACCACCAAGATCGTATGGATGGTGGAGAGCTGGTCTGGTTTTTGTTTGGATTGGGTATTTTTATTTTTAATATTTGTCTTCTGAGTCAGAAGTGGTTATCTCTTAAAAGAAAAATTTGATGGCTTGAAAGCTGGGTGTTTGTGCTTTCCCCTTCGAATGTTAACATTTAAGTAGCCTTCAGTGTGCGTCAAAGTTAGCACCCCACTAAGATAGATTAGTGACCTTCCCCCTACCCCACCCCTGCCCCCATGCGCTAGTGGGCAATTACCTCTCTGAGGCTGGCTGGGAGCCCCCTCTGGCCTGAAATGGGTGATTCGGTAGGAGCCTCGTCAATCGGGGTGGCTTGAATGCCTTGCCGGGACAATGGTGGCTTTTCATGAGGATTTAGTAATCTGAAGAATGCAGCAGTCTGTCCTTGAGAGGAACCTGCTTCTGTTGATATGTTTATGTGGTTTCCGGAGGTGGGAGGTGGAGGGGGTAGGGGTTTGGAGGATTGGGGGTGGGGAGTGACATGGGGATTGCCTGGAAATTTACAAGTTAGTTTGAACTTAATTTATTGGAACTTTATGAAAAGTTAAAAAAAAAAGTCACCTTTCCAGTTTCCTGACACATTAGGTTAAAGATTGATGAAAATGGGGTTTTTCTGTTTCAAACACTGACCCTGATTACTGAAAGACCCTACTCCTATCACAGCATACCTTTCATGGCAGTTTCAAACAGCATCTTTTGTAAAATTCTAAACTCTACCTTTTCTGCCTTGTCTCTCTGCTGATTGAGACACTCTACTTGGTATGTATGTTGCCATCCTGGATGTTTGTGGCTTGTCCAGTCTATTCCAGCATGGTGCCCGTGGCGCCAAGATTGGTATCTATTAACATGCCTTATCCACCACCATCAGAGGTGGGAATGTGCCTCCATGCCGGCTTGCCAGGATGAGTTATGGAGGAGCATGTGAGTGGTTCCATGTATGTCCATCCCTGCTGCTTCCTGAGATGCAATTCAAGTCAGATGACCTCCCAGGAATGTCTATATTGCTTTCTCTATACAGGGATGGCAGTCCTTGTTTCTGCAGGTCTGGCACAGAACAAATCATCAATGTGCCCACCACCCCAAGCCTCCAAGGAGGAATATTTTTCTGCAAGATGCTGTAGGCACTCCTGTCCCAGGGCACTGTAGTATTTGTAGCAGAGACCACACCACTGAGCTCAAATTTCAGCTCTGTCAATCACTTACCCTCTCTGAGCCTCAGTTGTCTGTAAAAATGAGGAAGTTTACACTTCCTAAAAAGACTGTTTTGAGCTTTAAGTAAGATAGGGAGTGATTTCCCTAGCATAGTGCTTGGCAAAAAGTAGGTGCCAGATAATGTTAGTGAGAGCAGTATATTGAACAATACAACTTTTGATAGATTCAAGATAACTTTATTTTTGCCTCCCTTGGTACCTTTAAACTTTCTTTGGGGAGGTGGTAGTGGTCATGTTCCCTTAACCCAGATGAAAAATCAGGCAGGCTGTGACTTTTATGCTCATTCACAGGAAAGTGACAGCCTTGAGTTCCTTTAAGTCACATAGTCTTGAATCAGAAGACAAAGCCTCCACTGTAATAGTAAATATTTTGCACTTGACCTAGCAGCAGATCTCCCCTCCATTCTCAACACCTTGCAGTGGTCCTGCAGTTATCCTGGCCTCAGCTCTCTTCCTTCCCCACTCACCAATGACTTTCTTTCCCCTGCATAGAGTGGGGTGAGGGGATGAGATAAGGGGCAGAGCAGTTCCTAATCAGATTGTTGTGACCTGGCAGATGGCTAAGGCTTTCTCTCATGGGAGCCTCTATGGGATCCCTAGGGATCCCTGCAGAGAGGGCATCTCCCACCTGCTCCCTGGAGGGACACCCAATCTCTGTCTGACTCAGCCTTGTGCTGCCTCTATCATTCCAGGCCAGCTGACCATCCACTTCCAGCCTCCTCCATCTGAGGCCACT
Source organism: Mirounga leonina (assembly GCF_011800145.1). Classification (NCBI taxonomy): domain Eukaryota; kingdom Metazoa; phylum Chordata; class Mammalia; order Carnivora; family Phocidae; genus Mirounga; species Mirounga leonina. Next base: position 3,550,575 of record NW_023270889.1, read on the forward strand.
TGCTTCCAACGTGACCCCCATAGGCTCCCACAGTCCCTGGCAGTGTAGACCCTCCCAATTCTGGGATACGTTGGGCTCAATGAAGGGGATCCAGGAAAGACCCCTCATGGTGTACTCCTCAAACCCCTTGGGAAGGTGGAGGGAAAGAGAGTTCGGAGCAGTTTTCTTCTAAGATTTCTGCAAATATTCTCTTTATTCTCTTCTCTCCATTCTCTGATTCCTGCTTTATGTTCCAGATTCTCAGAGCTGTTACACTGAGTGTGTGTGAGTGAGTGTGTGTGTGTGTGTGTGTGTGTGATGGTGGAAGAATCTGTCTCATATCCACCTTGTTGTCCTGATATTTATCATGTTGACACCTCAGTCTCAATTGAAGCAGGAAGTTTCCCCCTTCCCACGTAAACACAGTGACCATAATTTACCATGAAGGAAACCTTAATTGCTGGCAAAGATGTAGCAGAATAGAACCTTAGAAATGAGTAAAAGCTGGTGTCCCAGTGGAGACAAAGTCCATAGTTAGGGCGCTAGAAAGAAATTGGTGTTTGATATTTCAAAATAACATCAAAGTCATCATGGTGAGAAAAAAATTAGAACTTTGTTGAGTTTCCTTTAATTTATTGTTTAGTTTTGTTGTTATTTTAAATTTCATGAGTTCTGGGGGGAGCAGGGCAGCTTAAAGCATCTACTATTCTTATCAGGTCCTGAAGGGCTGAGAAGGTACCAGATTTTTAGGTTCTACACTGACAGAGGCTTCGTCCAAGCCACATACACCCTCCTCTGCTCTTCAGCCCTAGCCCCCACCTCTGTGGGCTGATGTCCATGTGGCTCATGGGGCCCTGACTTGTTTTGTGCCCCCTGTCCTCTAGTCCAGAACCCACCCCCTGACCCCTCAACCTGGGCAAGCCTCTACTTGTTGTGAGGTGGGCACTATGTTCCCTAGAGCCTGCCTTATTTACCGGTTGCCTGGGAATGTGCTTTGGTGCAGCCAACCAGTGGCACTTTCTCCCTGAGCCCTGCCCGTTCACAGCATGCCCAGAGGTGAGAGGTCAAGGTTTGGAGGCTCACTGAGTGTGATCCTACTGCCCGTGGGCTGTGTGACCTTGGACACGTTACCGAATCTCTCTAAAACCTCTGTTTCCTCAAGCCTACACAGGGAAGAGTATAAAGAGTATCAAGCACGCGGAGTTTGTATGAGGATGAAATGAGGTAAGGTGTGTAAAGCAGTTAGCTCAGTGCTTGGTACATAGTAAACACTGTGAAAGCATTAGCTATTATCCCATGACTTGGTAAAAAGGCAGTTCCTTGGCTCCCATCTCAGGACATTCGGATTCTGGACTCTGTATTTTTCACAACTTTCCCTGGATGATTCACCTGGTGAATCAGGTGGACAACACTATGGACACCTCCTCTTTGCCCCCTGTGGACTCATCTTACTCAATGTTACTTAGGCTCGAGGCAACTGTGCCTCATGGTTAGAGCTGGGTCTCTAGAGTAAGAATGTCTGCAGTTAAATCCCTGCTTTTCTCTGAGCCGGTAGTGTGTCCCCAAGGAACCCTCCTGTGCCTCTGTTTCCTCATCTGTAGAATGGGGAGAATAATGGTGCTGCCTCACAGGGTTGCTGTGAACATTTAATGAGTTAACACAAACAGAGAGCTTAAAACAATGCCAGGCACACAGTAAGCCCTCACTGAATGTTAGCTACTATTAGGTTTACTGATTTTTGAGCACTTATCACAAACCCTGAGGAATTCTTAAAAACTATTAACAAAAATTTGAATTCTTTTAAAAATTATCTTCATTAACTTGTGAATTCTTAAGTAACATACAAACCACAACTCTAAATACGAGCAATCCAAAATTTCAGAATTTAAACACTAAATATTAAATAACTGTTAAATAGTAGTAACTATAAAACAATTTAAAAATCTAAGACAATGTAGAAAGCCCTGCTGCATATAGCTATCTGGCCCGATGTGTGCTCTTCCCCACATTTAAACTCTTTCACGGCTTTAGTTTAAAAGTCTTTTTTATTTTTCTCTTTAAATTTGTAACACCTGTAGGTTCATCTTTAAAAATTTTTCATATCACTTTTTAAGGTTAGTTTTCCCTAGATGATCCCATTTAAAATATCATTTTAAAATATCATTTTAAAAACATTTTTTAAAAATTTGAAGGTGAAGGTAATTTTTTCCTTCCTCTTCTCTCCATTCTCGATTCCTGGTTTATGTTCCAGATTCTCAGAGCTGTTACACTGAGTGTGTGTGAGTGAGTGTGTGTGTGTGTGTGTGTGATGGTGGAACGTACGTTTCAGTTATTCTTTCTCACAAAAGGATCATGGAGATTATCAAGGAGACTTTTACTCTAAAGCAAAACTAAGCAGGGCCTGAAAATTTAAATACTTTTTTTTTAAAGTCTTTATGCTGCACAATTCATAAAATTCTAATAGGCTCCAGAACTAAGTCCAACTCAATTTACAGTTAAGTTTGGTGTTTGTGCTTGGAATCTACAGTCTGAGTTTCAAGGGTCATTATGAGCAACCATAGTGAGCGATTGATTCAAAACATCTTTGCACATGCCCTTGACGATTTGGGGGGATAAATGATTAGAAGGAGAATTGCTGGATCAAAAGGTATGCCCCTTATTAAAGTTTTGTTGCATATCAGCAAATTGCATTCCCCCAAATCTCAGCCATTCATACTCTCATCAGCAATATATGAGAATGATTATTTCCCACACACTCACACTAACACTTGTTAATGTTATTTGCCAATTTAATATGTTAAAATGGTGATACATTGCTTAAAGCATACAACTTTATGCACTTTACTAGGGAGGTTGAACATATTAAATCTATTTATTGACAACTTCCATTTCTTATCTTTATGATATATGCTCATGTTCTTTGACCATTTTTTAAGGTTGTCCTCTTTTTCTTACTGATTTATAAAAGCTTTTTATGTATTAAAGGACAAAAATCCTCTTACGATATTACAAATATTTTTCATAGTTTTTTATCTTTTAACATACTGATTTTGGGTATGTTGGAATTTTAAAACTTTGAAATTTTCCTTTATGATTTTATTCCTTTATAATAGGTCTTACTAACCTCAAGTTTCTGTAAATATTGTTTTCAAAATATCTAACTCTTTAATAAATTAGGCATTTACTTACTTTGCTTTTCCAAATGGTTGAACATTTATCTCAGTACCATGTATAAATCATACCAAGAATAGTTCCTAGTACATAGTAGGAACTCAAAAGAATGTTTGGAATCAATGAATAGATAATGTAGTTAATGTTCTTATTTAGGGGTTAATTTATTGGAGTTTAATCAAGCATTTGCTATATTTACAGAATGAAGAATAGACTGAAATACTCATATATTTTACAAAAGAGCACAAACCTTGAAGAAATTGGTCTGTATAGAAGGACCTGGACCATGGATACCATGGAGTCATTTCTTTATGTGACAAGAACCACCAGTTACCCAGTGTACCACCAATAATATCAAATTCTGAGAGGAGCAGGACTATTTTGGCAGGATGGCAGAACCTGTTGGTTGCCTGCCCAATGACTACTGCCCACTTTTTCTTTTTAGTAATAAAAACTCAGAATTATTAGACATGGGTCAGTAACATGCTTAGGCAAGATGGTTCCAGTACAAAAATCATGAATCACCTAACCATACAATGGTAATCCTCATTTTTTAATTTTTGGTCAGTAATTGGCTTAAATGTGGGCATGTAACTCAGTTCTGGTTAATGGGACCTGAGGGAAAGTCTGCTGGGGGCCTCTGGGAAATATTTATGTCCTTATAGGAAAAGAAAAATGAGTAAGGGGAGTTTTCTCCCTCTGCTTTTCCCACCATGTGTGCACATGTGCCCCCCTCACACACACACACACTACTTCCTCTCTTTGGTTATTGTCACGTGAGGCTGTGATACTTAGGACGGTGGCAACCATCTTGCCAACATGAGAGGAAGATCTGAGTTTAACAATGTTGACTTTCTAGAATAGTCCATTCTCTTGACTTCTGTGAGATGATGAACTCCTATTTAAAAAACCATTTTTAGGTGGTTTTTTTTCCCCATAGTGTCTAATACTATTCTCTTGGGTGAGTTACTCAGCCTTTCTGGGCTTTAGTTTCTGTAAAATAGTGTAGATGAGCTGGATGATTATCATGGCCCTATGCAGATTTAAAACTCTGCGATTCCAGCTGATGACTAGTTGCCCTCTGGAGGATCTTTATCATCTTTATTCTAAGAGAAAGTGCTTTATATCCTGAAATACAATGATAATTAACACCTGTAGAGCACTTTTCGCACACATTATCTCTTGTGAGCTTTATAACAACTCTGAGAAGTAGGCATACCCATTTTGAAGATAAGAAAACTGAGATTCAGAGAAGTTAGTGACATACGCAACATTTCTTTGGTAGGTTGACTGAGACTTAAACAAACCCAGCTTCTTTGGCTCCAGCTCCATTTCTCCTTCCCCTGTGCCTCACAGCCGCAGGCACCATTAGCTTCAGTTGGTTTATAGCAGCAGACAAACTTCCAATGTGATTAATTTCTCCTTGCTGTCCAGATGATCACTGATCACTCTGAAAACAACTCTATGAATAGCCAGAGAGTCCAAAAGGAATTTTACCACCCACCGATGGATTCTTTTTTTTAACGAACTTACAGGGTCAGGCTCTGATGTTTATAGGAAAGGAGATAAAGCACACCTGTTCTTCTGGGAATATACTTTAAGGAAAGGAGAATATATGACTTATTTTGGATAGGATATTTATAACCAACTAATCTATAAACTAAATGATGAATTACCAAAAGTCAGAGTTCTGCAGGCCTTGGCAGAATGCAGTTTACACCCTGATCATGCTGTCCCAGCACCAAGAGGTAGAGAGAGACGGTTATGACAAGTAGGGATGGGCTCCCCGTTCATCACAACCCATTACCGATGAGTCACTGCTGCAGAGCTTGGGGACATATACCTGCTGTCTCCATCTCCAGAGCACACAATCTTTATAGCAGGAGGGAGGTTGACATTAGCGAGGCCTCCCTTTCACTTTGCAGGTGAGGAAATTGCCTTTATGGTTTTATCCTGAGCATCTAGCACAGAACCTGGCCCATAACAGGCACCCAATAAATATTTTCTGCATCCGGTTGTTGATTAATGAGGCTGAAGCCTAAAGAAGTGAAGAGTAAAACAACTAATTCAGAGTAAAATAACTAATATTCAGAATAAAATAACTAATAAACAGCTAAGCCCCGACTTCTTGTCTCCTCAGTTTCATCTGAATAATTTAGCTCCAGTAAAACTGGAAATCTGGACTTTGTTGGAGGTCAGAAGTCATTGTTTTAATTCTGTCTCAAAATGCCTGGGATCCAGTATAAGTACATCATTCACTTAAAAAAAAAGTCAAATATATCTTCCTAGATGAGTAGCAAATGTGGGTTGAATGACTGGAATAGCCCTGGGAGTCTTTAGTCACGGAAATCTGCCTGTCTCCCAAAGCTGTTCAGAGGGTCCGTAGTGGTCGCTGGTCAGTCTGAATAGTCCCTTCACTATGGCTGGCTTGGCCTTGGTCACCCTTGGAGAGATGCCCACCAGGTCACAGTCATAACTTTCTTATAGTGCCTCAATTTCTAAACACACGTTAATGGCATAAATGTGATCCCATGAGCCACCTTAAAGACAAAACAAAGGTGCATACTAGAATCTTAGAATCTGAAGAGATTATATCAAGGATCAGGGAAGGATTCAGCTACTTTGACTTGTTAATAAAGGAGATGAAGAAAGGAGAAAGGACTGTGTGCTCCTTGAAGGCAGAGACTGAATAATGTTCATTGTATTGGGCACATAGTTTGTTGAGCATATGAAAATTACAGTCTTATTATATACATATGCATTTATTAACTCTTCACATGCACATATATGTGTGTATGTATGTGTATATGTGTGTATGTACATATGTGTGTGTGTATATAGTATGTATATTATATAATCAGTTAGATGGAGCAAACACTATCTTCTCTGATCTCTACTAGCTGAATCATTGGTCATCTTTCTTTTGACAGTAACCCAGGGTCTCCCAAACATAAAGCCTGATATGATCAATCCAAATGGTCCCATTCTGTGGCTCTGATTGGCAGATAAATGGGATCCACAACTGTAACAAGATGTTTCCTGATGGCTACCGATGAAGAAGTTTCCTCTCTTTTCTATGGAAGCCATCTGGAGAGCTTCCCTCTTTCTGGTGGACAGAGCCATTGCATTACACAAATTCAGGGGCACTGTGGTATTGTGATTCATAATAAGAATTATATATTTGGTCTTCATGCCCATTTCTGGCACAGAGCTTCTAAATCCCTTGGAATTTCCTAAGAGGTGAGTGCAAGAAAGGGATCTTTTATTATACAAATGAGTGACTTTTGGAAAGAACCTGAGGTTTGGGGCTGGTTGCCAGGAGAACCAACCATGTGATTAGAGGGTTGGAACTTTCAGTCCCACCCCCTGCCCTCTCCTCTAAACGAAGCCTCCATAAAAACCCAGAAGGACAGGGTTTGGAGAGCTTCTGGGTTGGTGGACACATGGAGATGTGGGGAGAGTGGCCATTCTCAAAGAGGGCATGGAAGCTTGCTGTCCTTTCCCCCTATGTTGCCCTGTGCATCTCTTTCATTTGACTAAACCCCAAAAACCCAAGAAAGGAGGTGGTCTTTAAGCCTCTGATCTGTAGCTGGCTGGTCAGAACAGGTGATAGCCTAGACTTGCAACTGGCATCTGAGGTGGGGGAGGAGCAGGCTGTGGGATTGGGCTCTTACCTGGTGGAATCTGATGCGGTCTCTAGATAGACAGTGTCAGAATTTAGTTGAATTGTAGGGCACCCAGATGGTGTCTGAGAATTGCTTGATGGTGTAGAAGCCTGTCCCCCACTTCCATCAGAATTGGGTGCTCAGAACCCTGTAGGTACCTTTGGCATTATGATTAATTCAGTTCCATGAGTGGTGTACTTTAGAGTTATGCAACATGGTGGATCTGCCAATGGACATGAGTGAGGAAGCATATATTCCCCAGTAGCTGCTGGTAGCCATCTTGTGACCATAAAGGAAGCCAGCCTTTGGGTTCAACACAACATGTGGAAGATAGATTGGAGACCAAATGAAACTGGGCCTTTGGTGGCACTGTTGAGCTACTGGAGCAAGTCTTGCTGAACCTTTCTATGTCATTATGAGGTGGCACCAGATTTCTTCTATTGTTTAAGTTGGTTTGAATTAGGTTTTGTATTACTTGTAACCAAAAAGGTCTGAACAGACATACACAAAGCAATGGATACCTTAGATTTGTAGCATTAGTCTCGTCAGTGTAGACACCCAGGTCAGACCATTGGATCTCAGACTATTTTGTCCTGAGGGTCCAATTTCACACCCTATTTATAGTCACTAGATAACTACTGAGTGTCTGTTTCAGCTTGGAATAGACATGGGAATATCTACACACATTTTGTTTCAGCTTGGAATAGACATGGGAATATCTACACACATTTAACAATTCTCTTCAACAAAACTTTAGCAAAACTTCCTTTACACAAGGCTCTTCGCTAGGTCCAAGTTCATAAAATATAAATTTAAAATATTAAATGTGTTTAAAACATGAACAAGACAAGAACCTGACCTTTAGGAACTTACAGTTTCATGGACAATAGGGGCTTGTAGGGTAGATAGGAGAAAGAAGGAGGGCCACAAATGCCTCCTGTCATATAAGGCACAATTGTTAAATATAAAAAATGAAGGGCAAATACATTGCCTAGGAGGGAGAAACTAATTCCAAGATGGAGCATCAGCAAAGGGGTCAAGAATAAGTTTGCCTATGAGCTGGACTTGAAGAATTCACAGAATTTCCATAGCCAGCAGTGAGGATAAGGGCATCCCAGGCAACAAAGGGTAAGCAAAGGCCAGGAGGCAGGAAATTATGAATGAATAATCTAGTGTGGCAAATGCTGGTGTGTGGGAGTGAGGTAGTGAAGGATCAGGCTAGAAGGTAGAAGGTCCAAAGTGTGGGGGGGCCCAGAATGCTTCTTAAAGGAGCTGGACTTCATTTAATAGTAGGATGGTATTCATACAAATAATAATAACAATTATTTATTTTGTGTCAGGAATTGGTCTAAAAAGTTTATATATATTGATTAATGTAATTTTTACAACACCTTCTTGAAGTAAGTACCATAATTATTATTCCCATTTTACAGATGAGGAAACTGAAACACAGAGAAGTTAGGTCACTTGTCTAAGATCACACTGAATCACACTGGACTGGTGGAGGTGGGAGTCAAATCCAGGTAGGCAGGCTCCAAGTTCTGTGCCAAGTAGTTCTGTGCCGAGTGAGTCAGGCACTACCTCGGAGGACACGTGGCAGTCAGGTTGTCCTAGTAGCTCAGGTAAGAAACAACAAGGGTCTGACTATGTCAGTAGCAGAAAGAAGGAAGGAGAGAAGATAAAGTCAGGAGAGAGATACAGAGGAGGGAGACTTCATACCAGGATTACAAACTGGGGCATTGACCTGCAGTGTTTCACAAATTGAACCTTGAATGCAATTTGATGTTGAATATACTCTCTGTTTTCCTGTATCACACATAGACTCTTGCTATATTTCCCTCTCCAGCCTGACTTTTGAAAGCTAATACATTTATGATCCTTGATTCCATAGAATTTGATGTTAGGGATAAGTGAGTCACAGATGAATCAGAGATGTCGAACTTGGGAGTAGCATGGGGTGGGGGTGGTGTCATCATTGATGTGACATAGCATGATGAGAGGCCAGGGAGAGAGGACTAACTAGCCAGTCTGGGATATGGGGAGTTGAGAGATTTATGGAACCAACTTGTGGATGGCTAGTATCTATATGGAAATATAGCCTAGGGAGCTAGAAATGATTCTAGTTATAGGGGTAGAGAAACTAGTTAAAATCATGGAGGAGGTGTAGGGTGACACATGAGGGTTGGGAAAATATGCCAGGAAAGGACAGATAACTTATTTTCATCAGTTTTAATAATTCATTTGATCCATCATACTTAGCAGGCTTTAACTATATGGGTTTAATCCAAAGAAACCAGTGGTTCTAGAGCCTGGCTGTACATCAGTCACCTGAGGAGCTTTCAAAATGCTGACTCCAGGCTTCTCTTCCCCACTGATGAATTAATTTAGAATCATCTGGACATGGGGTATAATTTTTGAAGCTCCCCATGTCCTAACAGGCAATCTGACAGGTAAGCTACACCTGGAAAAGTTATCAGCGGACCCTAAATTTTGTGGTAGAGAAAGAGAAAAGGAAATGGAAGAGTCATGCCAAGCCCCAGTTCTAAGAAAGCTCTGGTATTGTGTCTCTTGCCTTGCCCGGAGTGAAAAAGAGTCAGATGTTTGGTTAGTCAGGGCAAAGCAAATTACTGGACCCGGATAAGGTCTGTAGTTGACAGTAGCAAGGCTTAATGCTTAGACCCTAAATGTTATATGGAGCCTAGGTCAGCCCTTGCTTCTAAAGCCAGCATTGGCCCCCATGACAGCAATGGGACTGAGCCTGCAGGTGGCAGGCACATGGCCCAGCTGTGAAGGGAGATGGGATAAAGATGTCAGGAACCTGATGGAACATTAATGCTTTTTAGTGAGCACATGGTGAACTTAGCTCATCTTTGCCTTTAGAAAATAAAGTCATCATCAAAGTAAAAACAGTAAATAGATAAATAGATAAAAGTGTGCCAAGTGACTTTAATGTGAAGCTAGGTGGATGCTCCTGCCCTAGCCTCTCTGATCAAACTGCATCTCCTTCACTATGGGTGAATGCAAGTAAAACAAATAATTTACCTAATTCTAATTATTTAAATAAGATATATTTTTTCTGGATATCAAAGTAATAGATGTTCATTGTTGAAAATTTGGAAATTGAAAAAGGATGAGAGAACATCAGAATCGGTCAAAATCTTACTACTGTGGATAACTGTTTCATTGTATTTCTCTCTGTTCATTTTTTTCCCCCTTCGGGAGCTTTTTTTTGTTTTAAGTTTTTATTTTAATTCCAGTTAGTTAACATACAGTGTTATATCAGTTTCAGGTGTACAATATAGTGATTCATCACTTCCATACATCACCTGGTGCTCATTGCAAGTGCCTCCTTAATCCGCATCACCTATTTCACCCCCCCACACCCATCTCCCCTCTGGTAATCATCAGTTTGTTCTCTATAATTAAGAGTCTGTGTCTTAATTTCTCTTTTTCCCTTTGCTCATTTGTTTCTTAAATTCCACATATGAGTGAAGTTATGTGGTATTTGTTTCTCTGACTGACTTATTTCCGTTACCATTACACTCTCTAGCTCCATCCATGTAATTGCAAATGGCAAGATTTCTTTTTATGGCTGAATAATATTCCTGTATGTGTGTGTATGTGTATGTCCATTCGTCAATTGATGGACTCTTGGGCTGTTTCCATAATTTAGCTGTTATAAATAATGCTGCAGTAAACATAGGGATACATGTATCCCTTCGAATTAGTGTTTTTGTACTCTTTGGGTAAATATCCAGTAGGGTGATTGCTGGATCATAGGGTAGATCTATTTTCAACTTTTTGAGGAAACTCTATACTGCTTTTCACAGTGGCTGCACCAGTTTGCATTCCCACCAATAGTGTAGGAGGTTCCTTTTTCTCCATAGCCTCACTAACACCTGTTGTGTCTTGTGTTACTGATTTTAGCCATTCTGACAGGTGTGTGAGGTGATACCTCATTGTGGTTTTGATTTGCATTTCCCTGATGATGAGTGATGTTGAACATCTTTTCATGTCTTTTGGCCACCTGGATGTCTTCTTTGGGGAAATGTCTGTTCATGTCTTCTGCCCATTTTTAATTGGATTATCTGGTTTTTGGGGTACTGAGTTGTATAAGTTCTTTATATATTTTGGATACTAACCCTTATCGGATATGTCATTTGCAAATATCTTCTCCCATTCAGCAGATTGTCTTTTAGTTTTGTTGATTGTTTTCTTCACTGTGCAGAAGCCTTTTATTTTGCAGTCTCAATAGTTTATTTTTGCTTTGTTTCCTTTGCCTCAGGAGACATATCTAGAAAACAATTGCTATGTCCCATGTCAAAGAGGTTACTGCCTGTATTCTCTTCTAGGATTTTTTTTTTTTTAAAGATTTTATTTATTTGACAGAGAGAGACAGTGAGAGAGGGAACACAGCAGGGGGAGTGGGAGAGGGAGAAGGGGGCTTCCCGCCGAGCAAGGAGCCCGATGTGGGGCTCGATCCCAGGATCCTGGGATCATGACCTGAGCCGAAGGCAGACGCTTAACGACTGAGCCACCCAGGCGCCCCTCTTCTAGGATTTTTATGCTTTCAGGTTTTACATTTATGTTCTTAATCCATTTTGAATTTATTTTTGTGTATGGTGTAATAAAGTGGTCCAGTTTCATTCTTTTTCATGTAGCTGTCTAGTTTTCCCAACACCATTTGTGAAAGAGACTTTTTCCCACTGTGTATTCTCTCTGTTCATTTTATTTTATTTTTTTAAGACTTATTTATTTATTTGACAGAGAGAGAGAAAGAGCACAAGCAGGGGGAGTGGGAGAGGGAGAAGCAGGCTCCCCGCCGAGCAGGGAGCCTGATGCAGGGCTCGATCCCAGGATGCTAGGACCATGACCTGAGTCGAAGGCAGACACCTAACCAACTTAGTCACCCAGGCACCCCTCTGTTCATTTTTTTTTTTTTAAGATTTTATTTTATTTATTTGACAGAGAGAGAGCGAGAGCAGGAACACAAGCAGGGGGAGTGGGAGAGGGAGAAGCAGGCCTCCTGCCGAGCAGGGAGCCCGATGCGGGACTCGATCCCAGGACCCTGGGATCATGACCTGAGCCGAAGGCAGACGCTTAACAACTGAGCCACCCAGGCGCCCCCCTCTGTTCATTTTAAAGTGCATGCATATATAATATGTGGCTGACATCATGCTATAATTATAATTTTATATAATTTTCTTTTTTTTTAAGATTTTATTTATTTATTTGAGAGAGAGAATGAGATAGAGAGCATGAGAGGGGGGAGGGTCAGAGGGAGAAGCAGACTCCCCGCTGAGCAGGGAGCCCAGTGCGGGACTCGATCCCAGGACTCCAGAATCATGACCTGAGCCAAAGGCAGTCACTTAACCAACCGAGCAACCCAGGCGGCCTATAATTTTATTTTTCACCTGCCATTATATCATAAGCGTTTCTTCATGTCATTAAACTGTCTTTGGAGACATAGTTTTAAATGGCTTCATAATTTTTACTTTGTATGGCTGAGCTATAATTTATTAATTATTTGCCAACCTTTGAGCACTTAGATTTTTTTGCTTTTTTATATTATAAATGATCCTGGTATTCTTTGTGTCAAATTTCAGATTAATTTCATAGACCAGATTCCTAAAAGTAGAAACACTCGACCAAGGAGTATAAATACTTGTAAGGTCTATTCACAACTGTGGCTAGTTATGCAAAAAATGGGATTATTGGAAGGAGCCTAGGAGGAGTTCTGACTGGCTGAAGTCAGGCCCAAATTAAGCATCAGATAAGGGACACACACATATACACACACACACATGTAGCCACCAGGAGTGGCATTATGAGCACAGCACCCAACTATATCCGTGTCTACTACATGAAGATTCCTAGAAACGAATTTCTGGGCCAAAAAAGTATGGCTATGTTAAAAGTTCTTAATGGAAATGGCCAAATATCTTACCAGAAATGTACCAATTTATCCTGTATCTGGCATTGATTAATGTATATAATATATATATTTAAATATTTATGTGTATCTAATAGGTGGTAGGTGAAATAGGTTTGATAGGTGAAAAATTGTATCTCATTTTTATCATTTTAATTTACTTTTTTTTTAACATGCAGGGTTCTGAATATATTAGTGTTCAGATATTAGTATTTGTCCTTCTTGAACTGAATCTTTGTTTCTTTCACTCACTTCTTAATTGGTATCTTGGCTATGTGAATTATTCAAAAGCACCTATCCACTTCCTCACATCAAAACTCCTTAATAGGTTCTGAAATAGCCATATAGTTAAGCAAAAGTATTTGTTTCCTCGAATAATGCAAATGGTTTCAGTTTATACTTCGTGTACCTCTTTAGTGTGCCAAAGATTGGAATCTTATTCCAAAAGAATGTTTAAAAAAACACAAAAGCTCCATATAAAAGTCTTAAAATTTCCCTTTATTAAACATGATTTAAAAGCCTTTGATTTGTAAAGTACTAAAAAAACCCTTTGCCTTGTGTGGGAGTTGGGGACACTGTTTTTCACTAGCTGCCAGTTGATTAGTACTTGGAGAAGAAAAATACTTCCCTCATGTAGAAAGAGGAATAAACCTATCAAAGATTAGCTATCAGAGTGCACAACCTGGGCTGTTTATGGGTAAGTCAAGAAAGATATCAAAATTATAGGGTTTTTAATTATTGTTAAATAACTCTTGATGTGCCAAGTCAGGAGGTCCTTAGTTTTATGTTTCTAAAGAAAAATAATTTGAGGCTAAACAGTTCTTGGCTCCTCAAAATTTGAGATAATCACCTTAATGAGGGGAAGAAATCTGTAAGAAAAAGAACCTAATTAACCTATATTAATAACTTAATGAAGCAAAAGAAGACATTAAACATCAAACACCAAAATCTTCTTTTTGACCCTCATTCCACTTTCTCCTCCACCCTTACCATTCTGTAAGTTTACATGGCCAGATGGTTCAATTCATAGTGCTTATCACAAATGTACTTGTTGTGATAGGTTTGATAAGTCCAAAAAAAGACTCAAGTTTGTTGAGTCTGAGGTCTCAAAATATTCCCGGTGATTTCATCAGTTCTTAGAATCATGTTGAACTTGTAAATAGCTGACCTGTCGGGAACCTCATAGAGATAGGCTCTGTTTGAATTCATGTCCAGTCCTGTCCCAAGGTTCTATCTTTCAGCTTACAGAGTGGAGGAGGGAAGGGGAGCAGAAGGAGAGAGCAATGCTGCACGCAGCACTTGGGTGACATTAGCCTGGCCCACCTGGGCTGCTCTTAAAGACCTAGAGGGGAGTGAGGGTAATACTACTGGCATTTACAATTAGTTTAGATATGTATTTTTCTCACATCAAAAAGTTAGAAAAGAAAAGGCTCCAAGGTAAGTTGCCAAGCTCCTGAAGGCTCTCTGCTATCTTCTATTTGTGAACTATAATTACCTCCTGGCTACAAGATGGCTGCAGGGCCTCCAAAATCTTCACATGACATCTTTTCAAACAGAAGGGGATAGAAGAAGGCAAAAAGTTTTCATTCTGAGACTGTCTTTTCATTTCATTCTGTAGCTGCTTTTTTTTTTAATAATTTCTTTTTTTTTTTTAAAGATTTTATTTATTTATTTGACAGAGAGAGACACAGCGAGAGAGGGAACATAAGCAGGGGGAGTGGGAGAGGGAGAAGCAGGCTTCCCATGGAGCAGGGAGCCTGATGCGGGGCTCAATCCCAGGACCTGGGATCATGACCTGAGCTGAAGGCAGACGCTTAATGATTGAGCCACCCAGGCGCCCCTGTAGCTGCTTTTTCAAGAAAAAAGTCTTTCCCAGAAACCTCCACCTGACTTCTTATATCTTATTGACTCACCTGACCTAGAACTTGGTCACCTGACTGCTACTGGCTTCACAGATAAAGCTGAATAGGCCTCTTATAATTGGTTTAGACCAGTTGCACTCATCTCCTGGGGTGAGCACATTGCTATCTAGATGAAACTGGGGCTCTGCTAACAAGGAAGGAGAAGGACTGGCTGTCAGAAAGCAACCTCCAGGCATAGTTCATAGTCTTGGCATAGTTCATAAAACCTTTCGCGGCAAATCACTTTACAAAGTAACCTTCAGTATGTGACATGACTTCGGAGTATACCATTAAAAATGAGGAACTGGGAGAGAGAAAATACATATGTGCTGGTAGTGGTGCAGGGGCGGAGTGGGGGGTAGAGATGAAGAAAAGGGAAGACCATGTGGACCAACTCAAAGCAAAGAAACCAGTTCGCCGACTACCTCTTCTATGCCTGGCATGGTGCTAGGCTATGGTCTGTTTCAGAAGTGCTGTGAATGTATGTCATGGGCCTTATCTGTAAGGGGCTCGTGGAGGCTGCTTTTAGGCAAACAGGCTTGAGCAGTGGAATGAGAAAGGGCCCACAGTGACCACCTGGCTGAATACAGACAGCCCCATTAGGCAACCCACCTTCAAAAACCCATAGGCCCTAACTGACTGATGGGCTACTTACAACCAGGCAGAGTTACCAAAAAAAGGGAGAATTCTATATGTTGCCGCACCCCCTCACCTTCCCCCTTTAAAAACAGCCCCTACCCACTGCCTCATGCCTTTGCTGTCCTGCCCCCCCCTTTCTTGCAGTGCATTCAGTAAACTTCTATCTCCTTTGTTTTGCCTCAGGTGAATTCTTTCATCTCCCGCACCACCGGCTTCCACCTGATCATTGCCCCACATTTGGGGGCCAACATCCGATCAAGAGATACCCCCTTTAGGAACCCTCCTACACTGCTGATGGGAATGCAAGCTGGTGCAGCCACTCTGGAAAACAGTATGGAGGTTCCTCAAAAAGTTGAAAATAGAGCTACTGTACAACCCAGCAATTGCACTACTGGGTATTTACCCCAAGGACACAAATGTAGTGATCCGAAGGGGTATGTGCACCCCAATGTATATATAGTAGCAATGTCCACAATAGCCAAACTATGGAAAGAGCCTAGATGTCCATCAACAGATGAATGGATAAAGAAGATGTGGTATTTATATATATATATAATGGAATATTATGCAGCCCTCAAAAAACCCAAAATCTTGCCATGTGCAACGATGTGGATGGAACTAGAGGGTATTATGCTAAGTGAAATAAGTCAATCAGAGAAAGACATGTATCATATGATCTCAGTGATATGAGGAATTCTTAATCTCTGGAAACAAACTGAGGGTTGCTGGAGTGGTGGGGGTGGAAGGGATGGGGTGGCTGGGTGATAAACATTGGGGAGGGTATGTGCTATGGTGAGCGCTGTGAATTGTGTAAGACTGATGAATCACAGACCTGTACCTCTGAAACAAATAATACATTATATGTTAAAAAAAAAAAAAAGATAGTAGGAAGGGAAAAATGAAGGTGGGGCAATCGGAGGGGGAGACGAACCATGAAAGACTATGGACTCTGAGAAACAAACTGAGGGTTCTAGAGGGGAGGGGGTTGGGGGATGGGTTAACCTGGAGATGGGTATTAAAGAAGGCACCTATTGAATGGAGCACTCGGTGTTATAAGCAAACAATGAATCATGGAACACTACATCAAAAACTAAGGATGTAATGTGTGGTGATTAACATAACATAATAAAATAAAATAAAAAGAGCTACCCCCTTTAGACACCGCAGGAATTACAAGCTGTCCTGGTAGCAGTGAGAGAAGAATAGGAATCCTAACATTGCTAAGGGCTAAAGTGTGATATAGAGAAAATAATGACCAGAGGAGATCAGGGTGAGGAGACGTCACTGTGATTTGGAGCGTGGAGATGCTTCAAGAGTGAGGGGTTTCGGGGCTGTGTGGGATTTAGCTGAACAGTGAGAACATTCCGGGTGGGAGAACGTCGCAGAACTGGGGAAAGGACAGTCAAAGGCCGAATCAAGAATGAATGTGTGTTTGGGGGTGGGAGGACCCATCAGGGAAGAAACCTGAGTTTGGAGCAAATTTGGAAAGCAACTGCTAGAATTCTTGGAATGTTAATGTTCCAAAGTGTACCTCTGAGAGCAAAATGGTGTCTGACAAACGAGTTTTGCTTCATGAATGTTCCTAGAGGAACATTTTTGTTGTTGGCAGCACAGTCTTGCCTCTAGTGCTTACAGATACGAAGCCCTGAGTTCATTGGTTAAAAATGGTACAGATGGGGGTGGGGCTGGGTTGCCTCCTTCTGGGGACAAATGTCCATTTGTCTGTTGTGCACGTAGATTGCACAAAATCAAACATTCCTTGTTGCTCTGAACTTACATAGCATTGCATTCAAAGAAATAGAAATCCTACTTTGGCCCTCCTTGAAGAATAACATCCATCTTTGTTACAGGTTTTCTTAAAGGGTGCCTAATAACCTCTTTAGACATCTTGCCCTTATCCCCCAAATTTTCCCTCACAGCAGCAACTGAAACCCTCTTCCTCTCTATCCCCAAAACAACGTGCTTCCATCCTGTTGATTGCCTCCACTCCTTCTTCATACACATCACAACTTTCCCAAAGCCTGCACCCTCCTCTCTGTGTACAAAGATCTGCAATTTTAAACTTGACTCAAGAAATCTACCTGGGGAAGGAGAGTGGAGAGCTGACCCTATGAGACTCCTACAGGGGTTGCAGGGATGGGCGACCATGAAATTGATATAAATCACTTTTATCTCAGTTCACATCCAGTCCACCAGCCTAGTAGACCTCATTTTTAAATTTTGATAAAATATATGTAACATAAAATGTGCCATTTGACCATTTTTTAAAAAGATTTATTTATTTATTTGGGAGCGGGGGAGACACAGAGGAAAGGGAGAGAGAGAATCTTAAGCAGACTTCCCAACATGGGGCTTGATCTCATGACCCTGAGATCATGACCTGAGCCGAAATCAAGAGTCAGACACTTAACTGACTGAGCCACCCAGGCACTCAAATTTGACCGTTTTTAAGTGTATAATTCATTGGCCTTAATTACATTCACAATGTTGGGCAATGCATCACCATATCTATTTCTAAAATTTTTTGATCATCCTAAACAGAAACCCTGTACCTCTTAAGCAATAATTTGCCATTCTCCCTTCCCTCCAGCCTTTGGTAACCTCTAGTTTACATTCTGTTTCTCTGAATTTTCTTTTTCTAGATATTTCATATAAGTAGAATCATACATTACTTGGCCTTTTATGCCTGACTTCTTTCACTTAACATAATGTTTTCAAGGTTCATCTGTATTGTGGCATGTATCAAAATTTTGTTTCTTTTTATCACTGAATATTATTCCATTGCATATATATATACCACATTTTGTTTATGCATTTATCTGTTGATGGAGATGGGTTGTTTTCACCTTTTGGCTGTTGTAAATAATGTTGCTATGAACACTGGCATGCAAGTATCTGTTTGAGTCTCTCTTTTCAGTTCCTTTGGTAAAAACCTAGGAGAGGAATTGCTGGATCATGTGGTAATTTTACATTCAACTTTTTGAGGAAATACCAGACTGTTTTCTACAGTGACTACACCATTTTACATTCCCACTAGCAATGTGCAAGTATTCTAATTTCTCCACATCTTCACCAACACTTATTTTCTGTCTTTTATTATAGCCATCTTAGCAGTTGTGAAGTGGTAGATCATCATGGTTTTGATTTACATTTTCTTAATGACTAATGATATTGAACATTTTTTCATGTACTTATTTGCCATTTATGTATCTTCTTTGGAAAAATGTCTATTCAAGTTCTTTTTCTATTTTTAAATTGAGTTGTCTTTTTGTTGATTGTAGTTCTTTATATATTCTAGATACTAATCCTTTATCAAATATATGATTTGCAAATATTTTCTCCCATTCTTTTTTTTTAAATTAAATTTTATTATGGTATGTTAGTCACCATACAATACATCATTAGTTTTTGATGTGGTGATCCACATGATTCATTGTTTTCATATAATACCCAGTGCTCCATGCAGTACGTGCCCTCCTTTTTTTTTTTAATTTTATTTTATTATGCTATGTTACTCACCATACATTACATTATTAGTTTTTGATGTAGTGCTCCATGATTCATTGTTTGAGTGTAACAGCCAGTGCTCCATTCAATATGTGCCCTCTTTAATACCCATCACCAGGTTAACCTATCCCCCAACCCCCTCCCCTCTAGAACCCTCAGTTTGTTTCTCAGAGTCCATAGTTTCTCATGGTTCATCTCCCCCTCCGATTTCACCCCCTTCATTTTTCCCTTCCTACTATCTTTTTTTTTTTTTTTAACATATAATGTATTATTTGTTTCAGAGGTACAGGTCTGTGATTCATCAGTCTTACACAATTCACAGCGTTCACCATAGCACATACCCTCCCCAGTGTCTATCACCCAGCCACCCCATCCCTCTCACCCCCCACCACTCCAGCAACCCTGAGTTTGTTTCCAGAGATTAAGAATTCCTCATATCACTGAGATCATATGATACATGTCTTTCTCTGATTGACTTATTTCATTTAGTATAATACCCTCTAGTTCCATCCACATCGTTGCACATGGCAAGATTTCGGGTTTTTTGAGGGCTGCATAATATTCTAGTGTGTGTGTGTGTGTGTGTGTGTGTGTGTGTATATATATATATATATATATATATGTATACCGCATCTTCTTTATCCATTCATCTGTCAACAGACATCTAGGCTCTTTCCATAGTTTGGCTATTGTGGACATTGCTGCTATAAACATTGGGGTGCACATACTCCTTCTGATCACTACAAATGTAGTGGTATTTGGGGTAAATACCCAGTAGTACAATTGCTGGGTTGTACGGTAGCTCTATTTTCAACTTTTTGAGGAACCTCCATTCTGTTTTCCAGAGTGGCTGCACCAGCTTGCATTCCCACCAACAGTGTAGGAGGGTTCCCCTTTCTCCGTATCCCCGCCAACATCTGTCGTTTCCTGACTTGTTAATTTTAGCCATTCTGACTGGTTGAGGTGGTATCTCATTGAGGTTTTGATTTGGATTTCCCTGATGCCAAGCGATGTTGAGCACTTTTTCATGTGTCTGTTGGCCATTTGGATGTCTTCTTTGCAGAAATGTCTGTTCATGTCTTCTGCCTATTTCTTGATTGGATTCTTTGTTCTTTGGGTGTTGAGTTTAATAAGTTCTTTATAGATTTTGGATACTAGCCCTTGATCTGATATGTCATTTGCAAATCTTCTCCCATTCTGTTGGTTGTCTTTTGGTTTTGTTGACTGTTTCTATTGCTGTGCAAAACTTTTTATCTTGATGAAGTCCCAGTAGTTCATTTTTGCCCTTGCTTCCCTTACCTTTGGTTATGTTTCTAGGAAGAAGTTGCTGTGGCTGAGGTCAAAGAGGTTGCTGCCTGTGTTCTCCTCTAGGATTTTGATGGATTCTTGTCTCACATTTAGGTCTTTCATCCATTTTGAGTCTATTTTTGTGTGTGGTGTAAGGAAATGGACCAGTTTCATTCTTCTGCATGTGGCTGTCCAATTTTCCCAACACCATTTGTTGAAGAGACTGTCTTTTTTCCACTGGACATTCTTTCCTGCTTTGTCGAAAATTAGTTGACCATAGAGTTGAGGGTCCATTTCTGGGCTCTCTATTCTGTTTCACTGATCTATGTGTCTGTTTTTGTGCCAGTACCATACTGCCTTGATGATGACAGCTTTGTAATAGAGCTTCAAGTCCGGAATTGTGATGACACCAGCTTTGCTTTTCTTTTTCAACATTCCTCTGGCTATTTGGGGTCTTTTCTGGTTCCATATAAATTTTAGGATTATTTGTTCCATTTCTTTGAAAAAAGTGGATGGTATTTTGATAGGGATTGCATTAAATATGTAGATTGCTCTAGGTAGCATTGACATCTTCACAATATTTGTTCTTCCAATCCATGAGCATGGAACGTTTTTCCATTTCTTTGTGTCTTTCTTGATTTCTTTCATGAGTATTCTAGAGTTTTCTGAGTACAGATTCTTTGCCTCTTTGGTTAGATTTATGCCTAGGTATCTTATGGTTTTGGGTGCAATTGTAAATGGGATCGACTCCTTAATTTCTCTTTCTTCTGTCTTGTTGTTGGTGTATATAAATGCAATTGATATCTGTGCATTGATTTTATATCCTACCACTTTACTGAATTCCTGTATGAGTTCTAGCAGTTTTGGGGTGGAGTCTTTTGGGTTTTCCACATAAAGTATCATATTGTCTGCAAAGAATGAGAGTTTGACTTCTTCTTTGCCGATTTGGATGCCTTTTATTTCTTTTTGTTGTCTGATTGCTGTGGCTAGGACTTCCAATACTATGTTGAATAGCCGTGGTGATAATGGACATCCCTGCCATGTTCCTGACCTTAGGGGGAAAGCTCTCAGTTTTTCCCCATTGAGAATGATAGTCGCTGTGGGTTTTTCATAGATGGCTTTTATGATCTTGAGGTATGTACCCTCTATCCCTACACTCTGAAGAGTTTTAATCAAGAAAGGATGCTGTACTTTGTCAAATGCTTTTTCTGCATCTATTGAGAGGATAATACGGTTCTTGTTCTTTCTTTTATTAATGTATTGTATCACATTGATTGAATTGTGGATGTTGAACCAACCTTGCAGCCCAGGAATAAATCCCACTTGGTCGTGGTGAATAATCCTTTTAATGTACTGTTGGATCCTATTGGCTAGTATTTTGGTGAGAATTTTGCATCCATGTTCATCAGGGATATTTGTCTGTAATTCTCCTTTTTGATGGGGTCTTTGTCTGATTTTGGGATCAAGGCAATGCTGGCCTCATAAAACGAGTTTGGAAGTTTTCCTTCCATTTCTATTTTTTGGAACAGTTTCAGAATAGGTATTAATTCTTCTTTAAATGTTTGGTAGAATTCCCCTGGGAAGCCATCTGGCCCTCGTTTCTTGTTTTTTGGGAGATTTTTGATGACTGCTTCAATTTCCTTAGTGGTTTTGGACTGTTCAGGTTTTTTTATTTATTCCTGGGTCAGTTTTGGTAGTTTATACATATCTAGGAATGCATCCATTTCTTCCAGATTATCTAATTTGCCGGCGTATAGTTGCTCATAATATGTTTTTATAATTGTTTGTATTTCTTTGGTGTTGGTTGTGATCTCTCCTCTTTCATTCATGATTTTATTTATTTGGGTCCTTTCTCTTCTCTTTTTGATAAGTCTGGCCAGGGGGTTATCAATCTTATTAATTGTTTCAAAGAACCAGCTCCTAGTTTCGTTGATCTGTTCTACTGTTCTTTTGGTTTCTATTTCATTGATTTCTGCTCTGATCTGTATTATTTCTCTTCTCCTGCTGGGTTTAGGCTTTATTTGCTGTTCTTTCTCCAGCTCCTTTAGATGTAGGGTTAGGTTGTGTATTTGAGACCTTTCTTGTTCCTTGAGAAAGGCTTGTACTGCTAAATACTTTCCTCTTAGGACCGCCTTTGCTGCATCCCAAAGATTTTGAACAGTTGTGTTTTCATTTTCATTTGTTTCCATGAATTTTTTTTAATTCTTCTTTAATTTCCTGGTTGACCCATTCATTCTTTAGTAGGATGGTTTTAGCCTCCATGTATTTGAGTTCTTTCCGACTTTCCCCTTGTGATTGAGTTCTAGTTTCAAAGCATTGTGGTCTGAAAATAGGCAGGGATGATCCCAGTCTTTTGGTACTGGTTGAGACCTGATTTGTGACCTAGGATGTGATCTATTCTGGAGAATGTTCCATGGGCACTAGAGAAGGATGTGTATTCCGTTGCTTTGGGATGGAATGTTCTGAATATGTCTGTGAAGTCCATTTGGTCCAGTGTGTCATTTAAAGTCTTTATTTCCTTGTTGATCTTTTGCTTAGACGATCTGTCCATTTCAGTGAGGGGGGTGTTAAAGTCCCCTACTATTATTGTATTGTTGTCAATGTGTTTCTTTGCTTTTGTTATTAATTGGCTTATATAATTGGCTGCTCCCATGTTAGGGGCATAGATATTTACAATTGTTAGATCTTCTTGTTGGATAGATCCTTTAAGTATGATGTAGTATCCTTCCTCATCTCTTATTATAGTCTTTGGTTAAAATCTAATTTGTCTGATAGAAGGATTTGCCACCCCAGCTTTCTTTTGGTGTCCATTACCATGGTAAATGGTTTTCCACCCCCTCACTTTAAATCTGGAGGTGTCTAAAATGAGTCTCTTGCAGACAGCATATTGATGGGTCTTGTTTTTTTATCCAATCTGATACCCTGTGTCTTTTGATTGGGGCAATTAGCCCATTTACATTCAGGGTAACTACTGAAAGATATGAATTTAGTGCCATTGTATTTCCTGTAAGGTGACTGTTACTGTATATTGTCTGTTTTCCTTTCTTGTCTATGTTACTTTTAGGCTTTATCTTTGCTTAGAGGACCCGTTTCAATATTTCTTGTAGGGCTGGTTTTGTGTTTGCAAATTCTTTCAGTTTTTGTTTGTCCTGAAAGCTTTTTATCTCTCCTTCTATTTTCAATGACAGCCTAGCTAGATATAGTATTCTTGGCTGCATATTTTTCTCATTTAGTGCTCTGAATGTATCCTGCCAGTCCTTTCTGGCCTGCCAGGTCTCTGTGGATAGGTCTGTTGCCAATCTAATGTTTCTACCATTGTAGTTTACAGACCTCTTGTCCCAAGCTGCTTTCAGGATTTTCTCTTTGTCTCTGAGACTTGTAAGTTTTACTATTAGATGTCAGGGTGTTGACCTATTTTTATTGATTTTGAGGGGGTTCTCTGTGCCTCCTGGGTTTTGATGCCTGTTTCCTTCCCCAAATTAGGGATGTTCTCTACTATAATTTGCTCCAATATACCTTCTGCCCCTCTCTCTCTTTCTTTTTCTTCTGGGATCCCAATTATTCTAATATTGTTTCATGTTATGGTATCACTTATCTCTTGAATTCTGCCCTCGTGATCCAGTAGCTGTTTTTCTCTCTTTTTCTCAGCTTCCTTATTCTCCATCATTTGGTCTTCTATATCACTAATTCTCTCTTCTGCCTCATTTATCCTAGCAGTTAGATTCTCCATTTTTGATTGCACATCATTAATAGCCTTTTTGATTTCGACCTGGTTAGATTTTAGTTCTTTTATTTCTCCAGAAAGGGTTTCTCTAGTATCTTCCACACTTTTTTCAAGTCCAGCTGTATCTTTCTAATCGTCATTCTGAACTCTAGTTCCGACATCTTACTAATGTCCGTATTGATTAGGTCCCTGGCAGTCAGTACTGACTCTTGTTCTTTTTTTGAGGTGAGTTTTTCCATCTTGTCATTTTGTCCAGAGCAGAATAGATGAATGAGAGAACAAAATGGTAACTGGGTAACAACGACCCCAGAAAAATATACACTAAACAAATCAGAAGAGATCTGAAATTGGGGGAAAAGAAAGGGAAAGAAAGAAAAAAGAAAAAAAGAGAAAAGAAAAAGAAAAAAGAAGAAAAACAAACAAAAAAAGAATATGATCAAATATGATCAGGCTGGTGAATAGATCAGTACCACACACTAGGGCACATTTGGGCATATTTTGGTCTGTTAGAAGAAACTACCTCCCAAAATTTTAAGGAAAGAAAAACTTATATATGTACATAAATAAGGGTAAATATGAAAAAGGGATGGAATATAACTGTAAAGATGAACATTATAAAAGATTTTATAAAAGGAATTGATAAGATAAAAAGTTGGTTGAAAAAAGAAAGAAGAGAAATTTTTTTAAAAAAAAGGGAGAGAATGTGATCAGGCAGGAGACTAGAACAAAGCCATACACTAGAGATTTAGGGTATATTTTGGTCTGTTAGAAGAAACTGTATCCCAAAATTTTATAGAGAGAACAACATATATATACCAGAAATAAGGTTAACTACAACGAAGGGATAAAAATGAAAAATAAAAAAGATTTTGTAAAAAGGTATTGATAAGATGTTGATTGAAAAAGGGAAAAAGAAAAATTAAAAAATAGAAAAAGAAAAAAAATTTTTTTAAATTAACTTTGAAAGACTAAAGAATCATCTGGAAAAAAGCCATGAATTCTATGTGCATTATTCCCCTAGTGCTGGAGTTCTGCCTTTCTCATTGATCGGTAAACTTGGTCTTGGCTGGCTGTTCTTGCTGATCTTCTGGGGGAGGGGCCTGTTTCAGTGGTTCTCAAATGTCTTTGCCGGAGGCAGAATTGCCCTACCGTTGCCGGGGGGCCAGCTAAGTAATCTGCTTGAGTTTGCTCTAGGGAGCTTTGGTTCCCTGCAAGCTTTCCGTACAGCTTTGGAGGACGGGAGTGAAAATGGCGGCCTCCCAAACTCTGCCCCGGAGGAGCCGAGGACTCAGGGCCCCACTCCTCAGTGAGCCCCCAGAGAAAAGCAGTCAATCACTCCCGTCTCCCTGGTCTCCGGCCGTACTCCGTGCTCACCTGGCCTATGACCAAGCATTTCTATCTCTGGCACACGACCCTGTGTGGAGGCTCCAAACCCAGCAGATCCCTACAGTGCGCTCCCACACCACTCCTCCCAGGGGAGGAAGGGGAGTCTCCCTGGATCTGCTGCGTGTTGGGTCCCTGCTGGAAGAGCAGTGGCCTGACTGTGCCATGGATCATGGTTTATGGCAACCCCAAGCTGAGAGCCCACTCCTCGGCTCTGTCTCTACAGCCGGCTTCCCTGCTCCGATACCTGGGAGCTCTGCCGCACTCAGGCACCCCCGGTCTTTCTGTGGTCCTGAGACCACACTGTCCCAGTGAGGGTTCTACCCCCAGCTTAGCCACTGGAGCAACATCCCTCAGCAGAGCAGACTTCTACAAGTTCCAATTTTGTGCTCCTCTGCTCTGTCACTTGCCGGTAGCCAGCTGATGGAGGCTCCCTCCCCCCGCGGTCTGTCTTCCCAAATATTGCCTCGGATTCACTTCTCCGCACGTCCTACCTTCCAGAAAGTCGTTGCTTTTCTGTTCAGAGAGTTGCTGCTATTCTTTTCTTTGATCTGTTGTTGAGTTCATAGGTGTTCAGAATGGTTTGGTAGCTAGCTAGATGAATTCCTGGGACCAGACGAAATTTAGGTCTCCTACTCCTCTGCCATCTTGCTCCTCCCTCTTACAGGCCCTCCTTAATACCCATCACTAGGGTATCCCATCCCCTTACCCCCCTTCCCCTCTAAAACCCTCAGTTTGTTTCTCAGAGTGCATAGTCTCTCATGGTTCATTTTCCCCTCCGATTCCCCCCCTTCATTTTTCCCTTCCTTCTCCTAATGTCCTCCATGCTCTTCCTTATGTTCCATAAATAAGTGAAACCATATGATAATTGACTTTCTCTCCTTGACTTATTTCACTTAGCATAATCTCCTCCAGTCCCATCCATGTTGATGTAAATGTTGGGTATTCATCTTTTCTGATGGCTGAGTAATATTCCATTGTATATATGGACCACATCTTCTTTATCCATTCATCTGTTGAAGAGCATCTCAGCTCTTTCCACAGTTTGGCTATTGTGGACGTTGCTGCTATGAACATTGAGGTGCATATGGCCCTTCTTTTCACTACATTTGTGTCTTTTGGGTAAATACCCAGTAGTGCAATTGCTGGGTCATAGGGTAGCTCTATTTTTAAATTTTTGAGGCACCTCCACACTGTTTTCCAAAGTGGCTGTACCAACTTGCATTCCCAACAACAGTGTAAGAGGGTTCCCCTTTCTCCACAACCTCTCCAACATTTGTTATTTCTTTCCCTGTCCATTTTTGCCATTCTAACTGGTGGAAGGTGGTATCTCAGTGTGGTTTTGATTTGAATTTCCCTGATGGCTAATGATGATGAACATTTTTTCATGTGTCTGTTAGCCATTTGTATGTCTTCTTTGGAGAAGTGTCTGTTCATGTCTTCTGCCCATTTTTTGACTTGATTATTTGTTTTTCAGCATTGAGTTTGAGAAGTTCTTTATAGATCTTGGAAATCAAAGCTTTGTCTGTAGTGTCATTTGCAAATATTTTCTCCCATTCCGTGGGTTGCCTCTTTGTTTTGTTGAATGTTTCCTTTGCTGTGCAGAAGCCTTTTATCTTGATGAAGTCCAAAAGTTCCTTTTTGCTTTTGCTTCACTAGCCTTTGCAGATGTATCCTGAAAGAAGTTGCTGTGGCCGATGTCAAAGAGGTTACTGTCTATATTCTCCTCTAGGATTTTGATGGATTCCTGTCTCACATTGAGGTCTTTCATCCATTTTGAGTTTATCTTTGTGTATGGTGTTAGAGAATGGCCAAGTTTCATTCTTCTGTATATAGCTGTTCAATCCTGAATTTACCAACTAACTTTACACCTTAAAGAACTAGAGAAAAAGCAACAAATGATTCCTAAGCCACCCATTAGAAGAGAAATAATTAAGATTAGAGCAGAGATGAATGAATTGGAAACCAGAAACACAGTAGATCAGATCAACGAAACTAGAAGCTGGTTCTTTGAAAGAATTATTAAGATCGATAAACCACTGGCCAGACTTATCCAAAAGAAAAGAGAAAGGATCCAAATTAATAAAATTATGAATTAAATGGGAGAGATCATGACTAACACCAAGGAAATAGAAACAATTATTAGAAATTATTATCAACAACTATATGCCAATAAAGTAAGCAACCTGGAAGAAATGGATGCCTTACTGGAAACCTATAAACTGCCAAGACTGAAACAGGAAGAAATTGACAACCTGAATAGGCCAATAACCAGTAACGGGATTGAAGCAGTGATCAAAAACCTCCCAAAAAACAAGAGTCCGGGGTCTGATGGATTCCTTGGGGAATTCTGCCAAACATTCAAAGAAGAAATAATACCTATTCTCCTGAAGCTGTTTCCAAAAAATAGAAACAGAAGGAAAGCTTCCAGACTCATTCTGTGAGGCCACATTACCTTGATCCCCAAACCAGGCAAAGACCCCATCAAAAAGGAGAATTTCAGACCAATATCCCTGATGAATATGGATTCCAAAAATCTCAACAAAATCCTAGCTAATAGGATCCAACAATACATTAAAGGGATTATCCACCATGACCAAGTGGGATTTATCCCTGGGATGCAAGGGTGGTTCAACATTCGCAAATCAATCAATGTGATAGAACACATTAATAAGAGGAGTGAGAAGAACCATATGATCCTCTCAACTGATGCAGAAAAAGCATTTGACAAAATACAGCATCCTTTCCTGATTAAAACTCTTCAGAGTATAGGCATAGAGGGAACATTCCTCAAGTTCATAAAATCCATCTATGAAAATCCCACAGTGAATATCATCCTCAATGGGGAAAAGCTGAGAGCCTTTCCCTTAAGATCAGGAACACGTCAAGGATGCCCACTCTTGCCACTATTGTTCAACATAGTACTAGAAGTCCTAGCAACAGCAATCAGACAACAAAAAGAAATAAAAGGTATTCAAATTGGCAAAGAAGAAGTTAAACTCTCTCTTCGCAGGTGACATGATACTTTATGTGGAAAACCCAAAAGACTCCACCCCCAAATTATTAGAACTCTTACAGCAATTCAGTAATGTGGAAGGATACAAAATCAATGCCCAGAAATCAGTTGCTTTCTTATACACTATCAGTGCAACTGTAGAAAGAGAAATTAGAGAAATGATTCCATGTACAATAACACCAAAAACCATAAGATACCTCAGAATAAACCTAACCAAAGAGGTGAAGGATCTATACTCTAGGAACTACAGAACACTCATGAAAGAAATTGAAGAAGACCCAAAAAGATGGAAAAACATTCCATGCTCATGGATCGGAAGGATAAACATTGTTAAAATGTCTATGCTGCCCAGAGCAATCTATACCTTCAACGCCATCCCGATCAAAATTCCAATGACATTTTTCAAAGTGCTAAAACAAACAATCCTAAAATTTGTATGGAATCAGAAAAGACCCTGAATCGCCAAGGAAATGTTGAAAAAGAAAAACAAAGCTGGGGGCCTCACGTTGCCCGGTTTCAAGCTATATTACAAAGCAGTGATCACCAAGACAGCATGGTACTGGCACAAAAACAGACATATAGACCAATGGAACAGAATAGAGAACCCAGATATGGACCCTCAACTCTATGGTCAAATAATCTTCGAGAAAGCAGGAAAAAATATGCAATGGAAAAAAGACAGTCTCTTCAATAAATGGTGCTGTGAAAATATTTTCTTCCATTCTGTGGGGTATATTTTCACTTTTTAAAATAACGGTGTCATTTGATGTACAAAAGTTTTTAATTTTAATGAAGTCCAATTTATTTTGTTCTTGTTGCCTGTGCCTTGGTGTCACATTTAAGAAAACATTGTCCGATCCAAAAGTCACAGAGGTTTTCCTGTGTTTCCTCTGAGAGTTTTGTAGTTTTAGCTCTTAAATTCAGGTCTTAGACTCATTTTGAGTTAACTTTTGCATATGGTCTGAGGGTTCTTTTGCATGTGGGTATTCAGTTTTCCTAGTACCTATTGTTTGAAAAGACAGTCTTTTCCCCAGTGGATGTACTTGGCACAGTTGAAAACTAACTGACCAAAAATGTGAAGGTTTATTTCTAGGCTGTTAGCTGTTGATCCCATTCTGTTGATCTACATATCTATCCTTATGTCATTACCACTGTTTTGATTATTATAGCTCTGTGGTAAGTTGAAATCAGGAACCTAGAGTTTTAAATGCAAAGAAGGCCTTTTCCATTTTGAGAAGTCATACTTTCTCTACCTAGAAACTGTTCCACTATTAAGTATAGATATTCCTGCTAGTCTCTCTACTTGTTCCAAGATTGGCCCTCGTTTAGGTCACAGCTAGGGGCACGGGAAAGCCCATTATTTTTAGCTGGGGCAGAACTAAGGGAAAGCTTAAAATAAATGCATTGAGGTCTTTCCACAGGAGCTAGGTTGGTTTTGTTGTTGTTTGTTTCTCCAAGTACAGTCAAGAAGGAATGGAAAATTCAGAGCCATCCCAAATAAGGGAGCAAATGTTAATGAAAGGACATGAGTATCTGTCAGATTCTAGCCAGGAATATGGAAACCACTTCAGATATCATCACAGAGAGAAATAGAAATGAATTTAGGGAACAGTTACAAAGGGGTGGAGAATTGGGGAAACTAAACATAGAAGTAACCCAAAGATGAGAAAGAGCTGAAAACCCACGGCCACTCCCTAAATGATAGGAGCAAAGGAAAGAAACAATGTTACAAAAGCCTAGGGTTCAGTATCACTCCATGGAGGCTGGGGATTATCAGGCAGGAGGTGGAGCCACAGAGGAGATGCAGCATCTGCAAGAAATGCCACCCGAGGCTGAGCAGGAAGAGGGGAGATACCCTGACTTTCCCCAGGTGCCACCCCACCACTAACAGAACACAGCCAGAAGTCACCTGTCTGAGAGCCTGGGGAAAGGCATTCTGCAGGAGTTCTCCTGGTTCCCTTTGCCCTTCCCCACCCCATCCCCTACCCATGATGGAGAGCAGAGCAGAGAAGAATGCTGCAGAATGGATCTGAGGCTATAAATAGGCCCAGGAATTGTGCACAAGGAAAGCAGGACTCTCCCCTCGTCAGAGTGTAGGGACCTGACTTGGGGTGTGCTATTAAAGATAATAATTAATGACAGCAGTGTTACAATTACTGGGTATGAGAAGTGTGTGAAGCAAACGACTTAGGTCTTTGCAAGTTATCTACTTTCAATTCTGAAAGCTTCAGTGAGGTCAATATGATTGACTCCTTTTAAAAACAGGGAGGAAGAGGCTCAGTTAACTGGTTTGTCCAAGCTTGTAACCTGCAAAGCCAGAATTGGCATCTGGGCACATCTCTCTCCCCCAAGTCTGTGCTCTTAACCATGAGGTTCGCTGCTTCTCAGCAAAGGAAAGCAAGGCTAACAGTTCTGTGAGAACTGGAATCAGCCCTGCTGTTGCTGTTCCCCACCTAGCTGTGACCCCCAGAGAGCCAGGGAAATGTGAGTTACCCCCAACCAAATTATGGACAACATGAGAGGAAAGGGGTGGTGCCTGGAAAAGGGGAAATTAAAGAACATTGTGCCCTCTGGGTCAGCTTGCTACTACTTCTAGAAGTAATTTTGCCTTCTCTCCAAGGTGTTGTGAGATTCATTTTGCTAATATTTTGTTGAGGATTTTTGTGTTTATGTTCATCAGAGATATTGGCCTATAGTTCTCTTTTTTTGGTACTTTTTCTGGTTTTGGTATCAGGGTGATGCTGGCCTCAGAATGAATTTGGAAGCTTTCCTTCCTTTTCTATTTTTTGGAATAGTTTGAGAAGAATAGGTATTAACTCTTCTTTTTTTTTTTTAAAGACTTATTTACTTTAGAGAGAGAGTGCATGCGAGGGGGAGAGGGCCAGAGAGAGAGGGAGAGAGAATCTCAAGCAGCTGAGTGGGGAGCCTGATGCGGAGCTTAGTCCCAGGCCCCTGAGATCATAACCTGAGCCGAAACCAAGAGTGGGACACTTAACCAACTGAGCCGAGTCACCTAGGTGCCCCAGGTATTAACTCTTCTTTAAACGTTTGGTAGAATTCACCTGTGAAGTTGTCTGGTCCTAGACTTTTGTTTTTTGGGAGTTTCTTGATTACTGATTCAATTTCATT
Organism: Mirounga leonina; assembly: GCF_011800145.1. NCBI lineage: Eukaryota > Metazoa > Chordata > Mammalia > Carnivora > Phocidae > Mirounga > Mirounga leonina. Next base: position 3,581,908 of record NW_023270889.1, read on the forward strand.
GCTGTCTGTTCAAATTTGTTGGGAGTATTTTGATTACTGATTCAATTTCAGTCTGTTCAAATTTCCTGTTTCTTCCTGATTCAGTTTTGGGAAGTTATATGTTTCTAGGAAATTATCCTTTTCTTCTAGGTTGGAAATTTGTTGGCATATAATTTTTCATAGTATTCTCTTATAATCCTTTGTATTTCTGTGGTGTCAGTTGTTACTTCTTTTCTTTCACTCGTGATTTTGTTTATTTGTGTCCTTTCTTTCTCTCTCTCTCTTTTTATGAGTATGGCTAAAGGTTTATCAGTTTTGTTGATATTTTCAAAGAACCAGCTCCTGGTTCCATTGATCTGTTATATTGCTTTTTGGTTTTTTTTTTAGTTTCTATTTCATTTATTTCTGCTCTGATCTTTATTATTTTCTTTCTCCCGCTGGTTTTGAGTTTTGTTTGTTCTTCTTTTTCTTGCTGCTTTAAGTGTAAGGTTAAGTTGTTTGAGATTTTTCTTGCTTCTGGAGGTATGCCTGTACTGCTATAAACTTCCCTCTTAGAACAGCTTTGGCTGCATCTGAGAGATTTTTGGACCATTGTGTTTTCATTTTCATTTGTGTCCATGTATTTTTTTTTATTTCCCCTTTGATTTCTTGGTTGACCCATTCATTGTTTAGTACCATGTTATTTAACCTGCATGTATTTGTGGTCTGAAAGATTTTTTCTTGCGGTTGATTTCTATTTTCATTGCATAGTGGTCAGAAAAGATGAATGGCATGACTTCTGTCTTTTTGAATTTGTTTCAGCTTGTTTTGTGGCCTAATATTTTATCTGTTCTGAAGAATGTTTCAGGGGCGCCTGGGTGGCTCAGTTGGTTAAGCATCTGACTCTTGATTTCATCTCAGGTCATGGTCTCAGGGTCCTGGGATTGAGCCCCACCTCAGACTCCATGCTCAGTGGGGAGTCTGCTTGAGATTCTCTTTCTCCCTCTGCCCCTCCTCCCACTCACTTTCTTTCTCTAATAAATAAATCTTTACCAAAAAAAAAAAATTTTCCATGTGCACTTGGAAAGAATATGTATTTTGCTGTTATAGGATGGAATGATTTGAATATATCTGTTAGATCCATCTAGTCCAATGTGTCATTCAAAGCCACTGTTTCCTTACTGATTTTCTGTTTGAATGATCTATGCATTGATGTAAGTGAGGTGTTAAAGTCCCCTACTATTATTGTATTACTATCCATTACTTTCCTTATGTTTGTTATTTGCTGCTTTGTATATTTGGATGCTTCCATGTTGGGCGCATAAATATTTACAATTATCATATCTTCTTGTTAGATTGTTCCCTCTATGATTATATAGTGTCCTTTTTTGTCTCTTGTTTTAGTCTTTGTTTTAAAGCCTATTTTGTCCAATATAAGTATTACTACCTTGGCTTTGTTTTCACTTTCATTTGCATGATAAATGCTTTTGCATCACTGCATTCTCAATCTGTATGTGTCTTTAGTTCTGAAATGAGTCTCTTGTAGGCAGCATATAGATGGATCTTGCTTTTTTATCCATTCTGTCACCCTATGTCTTTTGATTGGAGCATTTAGTCCATTTACATTCAAAGTAATTATTGATAGGTATGTACTTATTGCTATTTTATTACTTGTTTTATGGTTGTTTTTATAGTTCTCTGTTTCTTCTTTCGTTCTCTCACGATTTGCTGGCTTTCTTTAGTGATAACCTGGATTCCTTGCTTTTTATTTTTTGCATATCTATTACTGGTTTTTAATTTGTGGTTACCATTAGTTTGTATATAACATCTTCTGTATATAGCTGTCTATATTAAGTTGGTGGTCTCTTAAGTTTGAACACATTCTTTATTCCTCTCTCCCCCACATTTTAGGTATACAGTGTCATACTTTACATCCTTTTATTTTGTGAATCCCTTGACTGATTTTTATAGATATACCTAATTTTACTGCTTTTGTGATTCCTACTTTTCTTACTCCTACTTATTAAGGTCTTTCCTTTCAGCTCAAAGCGTTCCCTTTAACATTTCTTGTAGGGTTGGATTAGTGGTGAGGAATTCCTTTAACTTTTGTTTGTCTGGGTAACTCTTTATCTCTCTTTCTATTCTTGGCTGCAGGTTTTTTTCCTTTCAGCACTTTGAATATATCATGCCACTCCCTTCTGGCCTGCAAAATTTCAGTCAAAAAAATAAGTCAATAGTCTTCTGGGGTTTCCCTTATATGTAACTTTCTTTTCTCTTGCTGCTCTTAAAATTCTCTCATTATCATCACTTTTTGCCATTTTAATTACTATGTATCTTGGTGTGGACCTCCTTGGGTTGATTTTGTTTGGGGTTCTCTGTGCCTCCTGGATCTGGATTTCTATTTCCTTCCCCAGATTCAGGAGGTTTCCAGCTATTATTTCTTCAAATAAATTTTCTGCCCCCTTTTCTCTCTCATCTCCTTCTGGGATCCCTATAATGTGAATGTTATTACACTTGATAGTGTCATTGAGTTCCTTAAGTGTATTTTCATTTTTTAATCACGATTTTTTCTCCTATTCGGCTTGATTGCTTTCCATGACTCTGTCTTCCTGGTTGCTGATCCTTTCTTCTGTTTCCTCTAGTCTACTGTTTATTCCATCTAGTGTATTTTTAATTTCATTGAATTATTCATCTCTGATTGGTTCTTTTTTATGTTTCCTATCTCATTGTTAAGGGTCTCACTGAATTCCTCCAGTTTTTTTCAAGTACACTGAGTATCTTTATGACCATTACTTTAAATTCTCTATCAGGCATATTACTTATCTTTGTTTCATTTAGGTCTCTTGCTATGATTTTGTCCTGTTCTTTCATTTGGGACATATTCCTGTGTCTCATTTTGTCTAATTCTCTGTGTCTGTTAGGAAAGTCATTTATATCTCCTGCTTTTGAAAGTAGGGCTCTTATGAGGAAGAGGTCCCATAGTGTCTTGCAGTGCAATGTGCCTTGTTCACCAGAACCTGGAACTTCAGGAGTGTCTCCTATGTGTGTTGCTGGGCCCTACTATTGTGGCTGAACTGCTTTTTCCTTCAGTCATCAGCAGTGGCTCTCTCTGCCTGCTGTGGACAGGGTTTGGTCTCTGTGTTGTTATTGGGCCAGTTTGGGGACACCTTGGGCTTGAGTTGTGACAGACGAGGCATTTGCCAGAGATGCAGTAGCACTGAACTACAGCACCCTTTCCCTGTGTTGTGCCCTGAGAAGCTTTTGTTGCTGGGCGGGGCCTGCAGTCAGACAGGATGTCCACCCCCAGCCCACTGCTGGGGCTGCAGTCTGACTAGTGTGTGTGGTTCCCTTCCCCTCTTGCCAGGGTAGGAGTCATTTTGGAGTGGTCCTGGCCCCTCTCAGGTCTGCTTATACACTGCAGGCTTGTGACACCACTTTGGATGGGCTCCAGCTAAGGGTGTATTGGAGGGGGCAGATTCATAGGAGAATGTGGGGGTAGGGGTCGCAGTGCCAGCAAGGCTCACACAGGTCTGCTGCAGGAGGGGACCTGCAGCTGGTGGGACCTGGGATGGCTGGGTTGGAGGGGATCTATGGTGGTGGAAGGGGGAATGGTGCCCCCCAGCTCCTTTGTTGCTGGACAAGTCTCCCAAGGATCCCTGTCCCTCCAGCATGCACCGTGAGATTAGTAAACAAATCTCCCATTCATTTATTCCAGGGGTTTTTCAAATTGCTTCTTCTATGCTGTATCTCCACAGGCTGTTTGTTGTGCTGTCTCTTTAAGGGTAGAGATTCAGTTTCCCATTGCCCTCCAGCTCTCCCAGAGCCTGGCCTGCTGATTTTTTAAGTTCCATGTGTTAATCTCTGCTGATTGTAAGAACTCACAAAATTATGCCCCTCTGGTTTTCAAAGCCAGATGTTATGGGACTTCAGCTTCCCCACTGGGGTTCCCCATGTGGGTGCCTGGTGTGAGGGTCTGTTTCTCTCCTCTCGCACTGCTGCTGGTATTCCTCCCTCCCACCAGTGGTCCTGCAGGTCCCTTTAGCACCCAACCGCATCTTCACCCTTCCTACCCTCTTCAGTGTGGCCTTTTCTCTACATTTAGCTGTGGAGACTATATTCTGCCAGTCTTCAGGTTCTTTGTGGGTTATTTACACTGATGTGGGTGTTATTTAGTTGTGTCTGTAGATACGGGTGAACTTAGGATCCTCCTGCTCTGCTGTCTTCACCAGAAGTCAGTAGTATCTTTTTTTAGTTTCCAGACACATGGAACTTTTAAAAAACTGTCATTTTATGGATTTTGACTTTTACTGTGTTGGGTCAAAGAAATTAGTCTGCATGATGCTGATGCCTTGAAATGTCTTGAATATGGTTGTTTTTTTTTTTTTGCAGCAAAGAATATTCCAATTTTTGTGAAGTTTCATATGAAAGGATATGAATTTTGTTTATAGGGAATGAAGGTATAAATGTATGTATGTTAGTGCTTATATTATAGACTATGTATAGTGTTGAACTTATATGAATATGTATTAGCACTTCTTATTCATGTTACTGAAATCTTCTGTTCATATGCTTGTTTGTTGTCTGCTTGATCTACTATTTCCTTCCCTGTTTCTTCTCATTGAAATTCCTGTTAGAAAGATGTGATGCTTCCATGTTTGCCTTCCACGTTTACCATGTTTACTTAGCTTTTAATTGTTCTCTTAATCTTGCCATCTCTTCAGTCTTTCTTGATGCCTACGGGGATAATTTTCCAACATGAACCTTTAGCTTGCAAATTCAGACTTTGTATCTGCTGTTTCCTGTCCTGCAGTGAGGACGGGGGTAGAAATCATGCCAGGGAAGGCGAGGGAGAGAAAATGACACATACAACAGCTCTCTTCTAGAGGCTGGATGGTGCTTCAGCTATGCTCCATGTTCTCTCTAGCATAAGGTCATTGTCACCATTCCCCCCATACCCCACCACCCCCAGCCAGCTGGGTCCCAGTCAAGACTCTCCCAGAGGGTTTCCCACAATGTTTGTGTTATTTGGCTGAGCACATTTGAGCTCCATCAACTTACCCATCTCTCCTGGAGCATCTACAACCCTGGGATCCGTATGGGAGCCAGCCGCGTATTTAGAGTCACTTCATGTCCATCCCAGCTTGTCTGTGGGCCCCAGTTCCCTGTTTTTATAGCCACTGCTTGTCTTAATTTTAGCTTTTTCAAAATACTGCAAGAAAAAAAATACCAAGAAGTTTGGGATCATTTTATTAGCAACAAATGTCTGTCAATATTAATTTATCCCATGTGTGATATATGAGTGAGGTAAGTGCCAAACTATTAAATTCAACTTAAATAACAGGAACAGCGAAGAATGAACTGAAATTCTTGGCTAGTGGAGTAGCCACATTTTTTTCAGCAGACTTGACCTGCTAAAGTTCAGAGGTCTGAAGTAAAAAGCTTCAACAGAGGTGGAGACAAGTACTGAATCTGGGATGACAAATTTCTCAGGATACAATCCCCAGGATTTTAGCAGAGTACTTCCTCCATAGAGTTGCCAGACCTCGCAAATAAAAATATAGGACACCCAATTAAGTTTGAAAAATTACTTTGACTGCCAAATTTTTGTAATATAGTAAAAAAAATAGCTGAATACAGGACATTTAAGGGATCTTGATAAAACCAATATATGACACAGGACAAAACCATTAAATACAGGCTGTACCCTGTATATATAGGTCACCTGGCAACTTGATTTCTCCATTCACTAGCATTACTGGACATTAACAGGCCTAATGGTGGCTCAGCGTCATGATGAGGAAGGCCTCTTTTCCAAAAGTGTGATCCATGACCACCATGGGAGAGAATATTTGACATCAGGACCATTCAGAAAATTCCAGGACAAGCATTTGCATAGAACTAGACTTTCTTTATGGCAGAGGTTCCCAACCCCAAATGTACATTAGCATCACCTGAGGATTGGGTTACCAGATGAAATATAGGATGTCAATAAGATTTAAGTTTCAGGTAAATACGAAAAATTTCTTTTTTTTTTTTAAAGATTTTATTTATTTATTTGAGAAAGAGAGAATGAGAGAGAGCACATGAGAGGGGGGAGGGTCAGAGGGAGAAGCAGACTCCCTGCTGAGCAGGGAGCCCGATGCGGGACTCGATCCTGGGACTCCAGGATCGTGACCTGAGCCGAAGGCAGTCGCTTAACCAACTGAGCCACCCAGGCGCCCCAATACAAAAAATTTCTTAATGTAAGTATGTCCCAAATACTGCATAGGATGTATTTGCAGTAAAAAACAAACAAAAAACCCCTTTTCTTGTTTATCTAAAAATCAAAATTTAACTGAGAATTCTGTATTTTTATTTGATAAATCTGGCAACCTTACCCAGACAAAGTAAATCAAAATCTAATGGTGGGGCCCATCTTTTGGTCCACTTAACAATCTCTCCAGGTGATTTTAATGTGCAACCAGCATTGATGACTCCTCCTCTGGAGTCCAGAACAGAGCTTCTCAAGCTTAGATATTATGTGAATCACCTGGGTTTTGTTCAAGTGCTGATTCTATAGTCTATAGTCTGGGGCTTGGGATTCTGCATTTTTCACAAGTTCCAGGTGATGTCCCACAGGTCATGGAACTTCTTTGTTGACCAAGTATTTAGGAGCACCTATGGGTTACATAGAGCTAGATGGGCCTGGGGTAAAAACCTACCATAATTGAGAGAGTATCAGCTCCCCCTCACCGCCCACAACTGTAACCACAACTGTTGGTGCATTTTCCAGGTCTTCTCTTCACTTAGCACTGCGGTGGCACCAGATAAGATGGACAGTTTTTCGGTCCAACTTGTCTTTAATAAGCTCCTAATGGTTTTCTTGCTGAGTATAGGATGTACCTGGGTGCAAGAAGGAAAATCTGGTGTGTATGTATTTGGAGGTGTGTACCTGGGATAGGGAAGGCAATGGCTGATGCAGTCCCTGTCCCCTGAGGATCTACGCTCTGGCCCCACCTGACTTGGCAGCCTCTGCTGGCCCAGCTGAAGCTGGCGTTTGATCGCCAGAAATGATCTGACACAGAAAAGATTTTAGACCCCTTAGAACAGCCATGATAGCCCTGCAGAGGCTGGGATTTTTGCAGAGTTGTGTATATGTGAAACAGACGGTGTGGGATGGATGTAGATACAAGTGTGGCAGGGGAATCTGTAGAAATAGGTCAGATGAAGTCTACGGTACTAGTGATGGTGTGTGTGCGCAAACTTCAGGTTTTACCCTGTTTCTGAGTGGAGTTCTTGAGGCCTTGGTCCTTCTATCATCTAGCTCCTCCCTGTCCCCTTTGCTTCATATCATGTCCGTTGTATACACATGTGCACACATACACACACATACATACATTTTCTCTTTTTTCAACTCTTAGGGAAACTGTGAAAGTTTAGGTTATTGTTAAGATCACCAGGAAAATGTTGGCTTGTTCCTCTGGGTTTGTTTGTCTAGCCCAGGTTACAGTCTTTAAAGCAATGCACGTGACAAGGAACTGGTCACTGTGAAGTCTGGCAAGTGTGGAAACTGGAAGAATCATTCTGAAAGTTACCACAGGACAGGACCATTCACTAGACCTGCCATTGGGATGCTACAGAGAGATGGGACCACGTGGGTCCCGGTTCTCATCCTGCCCTGGAGGTGGGTGCAGATTACCTGGAAAAGCAGTGTTGCTCAGAGAATAAAACTGGATTCCCATCTGAAAGTTTTGCCAGCCCAGAAGTGGCATGACTTTAGGCAAGACACTTGACTGGTCTAACTCCGTTTTCTACTCTAAAAATTGGGCTGGTGCTACTGAAGAGGGCCGCTGGAGCGTTAACAAGAGAAGATACTGGCAAAACCCGGCACAGTGCCTGGCACAAGGCAGCTGCTGATCAGTATTAGCCAGCTCTGCCTACGAGGAGAGGTTCTGTTTCCACGACAACTTCGTGACCTTTGCATCTCCAGTTCTTGTTCCCAGACACGTGCTCTGAGGGAAGAAGGCCGTAGAAAGCAACAAAAGTGCAGTTCAAAGAGAACTGCAAAGCCATGTATCAGCAGCCCAGCTCATGTTTATGAAGAATGGCATTTATAGCTGAGCATTTTCCAGGGTAGCATATTTCAATAACACAAAACAAATCACACAAAAATACCAGCACACACACCCCCCTTAAAAAAGTATTTACTATTAATTTTATGAGAAGTTGACTGAACTGTTGAAAGAATGTTGAAATAAAAAGCCGCTTCTGAAACATCTCTTCATGCTCAGAAACATTTTGGTGTATTATTAGCATTATTCTTTTTAATCTGGAGGCTCTTTGCCGCCCCTGCCTGCGTGACTGAATGAGGAAATGCTCCAGTTTGGTGAGCAGGAGTATCGCTGCTTATCTCCTTGGGGAACATTTGTCGATTCCAAATGAATCATTGCTTGGGAATATCAAGAAATGCCATTTACCTAATAGACCCAGCAGAACTGTACTCAGTGAATTAATTATTTGATTTTTGTGCTAATTATGCAGACAGAAAATTTTTTCAGAGGCTGGGGATGCCCTGATTTTCTTTTTAATTTATGTTTGCAAAAATGAATTCAGCCCCTCATTTTTAAACACTGTGAAGTGAGCAAACGGAGGAGGGAGTTTTGTTTTCAGTCTGACCAGTGTGGCCAGGCATAGATTATATTGTTTTTTTGAATAATGACCAAACTCATATAATCCAGCTTAAGTGTATTTTGGTATGTGTATACATGTATGTATTTAGGCTAGACTATAAATAACAAATTACATATATATAAAAATATGGTAAATACATTGTGCTATAAATGTATAATATTCTCTCTTTATATATATGTATATATGACTAATGTACAATCCCTAAAAATGAGGTAATTAAGAAATATTCAATGAATGACAAAGGGAGATAGTAAGATAAGTTGAAATAGGTTATAAATAATATTAGAGTATGATCTTAGCTTGGGAGAATTACACACACACACACACACGGAAACCTACACAGCAAAAATTAGGATACATTATACTGTGTGGCCAGTGGTTATATCTGGGTGGTTGGAGTACTGATGATTTTGTTTTCTTCAGGTATTCTGTATTTTTTGCATTTTCTTCAATAAACATGTATTATTTTTTAAATTCAGGGAGGCAAATCCCACAACAAATGTTGGTTTTAGGAAATGAAATAGAAACTCCAGTGTTTTCTCTGGCTGCAGGTCAGTAGGCTGCCTTGACTTCTTGGTTTTGCCGCTGAGACCTCACAGTCCCTCCACCGGCATGGCCAGGGTAAGTGCAGCAAGATGGCGGCACTTGTAGGGTTGGTTCCAGCAGCACAGCCTTGTCCAATGGAGAAACAGAGGTCCAACTGCCATTAGTCTTTGTACCTAAAAACACAGAGGATAAGTGACCCGTGAAGCCGCAGAGTTGAGCTCTGAAGGGCCTGGCACTTGGCTGATGTTCTGTTAGCACCATGTTGAAAGTCTTACTCATTTTTGAGCAGAGCCCTGAAGTTTCATTTTTCACTGGGCCCTGCAGATTCGGTAGCTGGTCTTTCCTGAAACTCTGACCTCTCAGAAGCAGAGTCAAAGATTATAAAAGAAAAACAAAAAGAGTAAAAGAACAGCCTAACATCCTGCCTCATGGGTCTGTTCTGCAAGAACACCATCCAGGTTGTGTTTACTGGGAGCACCCTCTTTCCTCCATAGTATTCACACTATTTCTGTTTATTAAAAACACAAAGCAAACCACCTCAACAATGTTGGAGGCTGGTGGTGGCTTTCACTCAGCTCACAGATTAATTTTTTTATCCTCTTTCAGTTGTGTGGTTGCTCTGGAGTGTGGCTGGGCAGGAGGATGTTCCTGGCTAAGCAGCACCACCCTAATGGGGACTGGGTGACAGGTTTATGGCCCTTCTCTCAAAGATTTTGGAGGAACCCTGTGTCGCCAGCCACTGAGAAAGGTTGCTCTCCACTTTTCAGGCCTTGCCCTTCAGATTTTTGCCCTCAGCCAACGCTCCCACTCTCCTGTTCTCTTTGCTTCAAGAATGATTTTATTCCAAAAAAATGCTATCAATAAATTTCACCTGCTTTGTTGGGTTGACGCACTCTTTAAAAGAAAAAAAAAAAATAAAGTTTGCATTTCATTTTGAACTACTTTTAAGGAAACTGAACATTTAAAATGGATGACAAACAACAGGCTCATCACTGACTGTGTTTTGCAAGAAAGAGGCAGAAAACCAATAGTGAAGTCACCTCCATGCTTGCTGCTATTTTTGGTTTGCAAAATATTTAAAACTGCATTTAAAATATTTATATTGAATAAAACACAAGCCTGCAGTGTGCACCATATTGCACTTGCTGCATTCTGCTCCTGGGCAGAGGCTCTCTTTTAGCCGGCGAGGCTGGTGGGGTCTGTGGTCACCTCCCACCCGGCTGCCCTGCATTCTCGGCTGAGCCCCCAGCTTGGGCTTGTCATCTCCGCGTGGGCTCACCAGCTCCGGAGTGCTGGCCCCCATCACCGCATGCCCTGATTAGTCTTGGTCTCATTCGACCCTGTCCCAGGAACGGGGCTTCTCTTATTACAAAGTATCATCCCACCTCAGCTGTTGAAACCTGGTCACTTCCCACCTGCTTCGATGAATTCTCAGTGACTTGTGTATTTGATGAACTGCTCACTTCATAAATTCACCCCTCCCCACTTATCAGCACTGGGTCACCACTCAAGTGTGACCTGTTCAGGCTTCATGGCAGCACCAGAAGGAGGCCACTTTGAAAGCCTCTGTTCACATTAAGATTCCTAAATAATGATTTTAAGTCTGTCTGAAACCTTCAAAAGGCATAACTAACAGAGGATAAAAATTGGATCCACAGCCTGAGCTGAAGGACAAGTACCCATGCGTTGTGCTCCTCCGTGCCGGAGAGCAGCCAGGGCAGAGAAAATGCAGTATTATGTTTTCCCTAAAATTAAAGTAGAAGTCTGGGTCACCTTCTCACCCTCTCTTGGGGATTTGTTTGTTTTCCCTTTGTGAAATCACTGCCTGGGTTCTTTTTCCCCTGAAGGATTTTCAACACCACTAATTGCTGGAAATACCAAAATGCCAGGGGTTCCAGGGCATTTCTGGCATTTTAGGGCCGGCTCAAGACTAGGAAGTACTTCAACTTTGGAAAGGGAACCTGATCTCTCGAGGTTTCCAGCCCAGATAGTTTGAGTATCCCAGCCCTCAGCAGCCTTGCTGAGAACAAAGCTGCCATCCTCCCTTTGTGTCCTGGCTGAGAAAGAATCTTCTCTCAGGGCAGGTTTAGACCAATTGGCATCGACTCTTGTCTACATTCTATAGAGCAGCACTCGTAGCCTGTGTGGTCTGTGGTACTCGATTGTGTGTGTGTGTGTGTGTGTGTGTATGCTTATAGGTGGGTGTCTGAGCGTATGTGTGTGTGTGCGCTGAGTGTAGACCATTTGGGAATCTTCCAAGTAAGAAACTCACTGGGTTTACACGTCGACCATAGTGGGGAATTCAAAAGGTGAATAGTCAGTAGCACAACCCCGGGCTTCTACTGACTGACAGCCCCAGATATCAGTGGTTTGAGAACTCCTTTCCTGACTCTCCAGTGTCTTTTTCCAGCTCCTTCTAGAGAGAACGAGAAAGGCTCAGGCTCACTCTTTGGGTGAAATGTGCCAGGCCCAGGAAAAAGTCCTGACATCTCTCCTCAGAGCAAGCCCTTACCAGGGACCAGCCCCAGGAAGCCCAGGGCACATAAGCTCCCAACCTGCCTGTAGGTTTCCCCTGGCTCTGTGCCCTCACCTGCCAGGGGATAAAGGTACCCACTCCTTAATAAGATGGACAGTTACCAGCTGGGATCAGTTTTTTGTTTCAATCCAGATGTCATCTGCCTTCTGAGTCTGTCCATTTAAGGATTCCACACCAGCCCTTTGAGGACTTGACCTCCAGGCCTCATCAGGGTCCGCTATGAGATTATTTATTTATTTGAGAGAGTGTGTGAGTGCGGAGGGGGATGGTAGGGGCAGAGGGAGAGAGAGAATCTTAAGCAGGCTCCACGCCCAGCGCAGAGCCCGACATGGGGCTTGATCTTAGAACACTGAGATCATGACCTGAGCTGAAACCAAGAGTGTGACGCTTAACTGACTGAGCCACCCAGGTTCTCCCACTATGGAATTTTAGCTCAGAGTCACCTCACTGGCTCCTCCTGCCTTGGACAAGCCCTTTGGACTCTGAACCCCACCATAGTCCTGCCCAGAGTGCACTGTCTTAGGACTAGCTACCTCATCGTCACCTGCCATCAGCAGGAAAGTATACTTTGGAGTAGTAGCCACTCCCACTGGGTGTGATTCTTCTGGCTACTTCTGCTGTTGCTGCTGCTCTTGAAAGCCCCTCTCTATTGGGGCCTGGGAGATAAACCCCTGGGACACTCCCAGATACCACTCCTCAGGGCCCATGACGCCGGAGATCATCTGCGCTGCTCTACTGAAGAGCTGAGTTGGCAAACCCGCCCTAATAGTTCTCTGCACTCTTGGCCTCTCCCAGGTCTCACGTGGCAGATCTTTCATTTCCACACACCGAGAGAGCTAACACTCAAGTCCTGCTGTAAGGGCTCAACTCAGTGCGATGGACACAATAGTCCCAAACCTTAAATTTGGTATAGTGTGTATAACCCAGCCCACGTTGAAAAAGATAAGGGGCCTTGCCCCTAAGATTCTCCTTAATAAGAGAGCTGCTACAGAATTATTGCTTCTTCCTTGCTAGGCTGCATTTATCCATTCAGCCTCCCTGCTACCCTAGCTGGGGTCTATACGCAAGCAACTTTGGGGGCCTGTGGGCCTGAGCTCTCCCACTCTTCTCCAGAGGATGGCCAGGCTCAGACACATACTCCAGGGTTGATAGCGGAGATTATCAAATGTTCAGACAATCAGACTCACCTCTTGTTATAATTACATATTACTTTAGTTCATTTCAAGAGATATCAATATGATAGCTTTGGACTGGGGCAGGGCATCTGATAATTAGCAAGCCACTTCTCTTCCCTGGTGGTTCTGAGGCAGCTCACAGACATCCTTTTGAGAAATGATGCTTCACAGTCTTTGGATGACATCCTTATATTTTAAAACTAAATACCAGTTAGTAGAATTAAATATCAAAATAATAAGTAGTGATTGTATTGTGAGTTTCTGAGTTAACTGAGATTTTTGAGAAATCTGAAACTTCTCTTTTGGCTGGATGATCTGCTCTCTTCTCTGTGCTCAGATCTCTTGAGTCATGGGAGTCTAGAGAGCAGGAGACCAAAAAGGTATTAAATGGTTAAAACCTAACTATACAATGAATTTAATTGCTGTTCTCTTATCATACAAAAATAATACAGAATCCTTTTTTTCTGGTATGTTTGGGGTGATCTATCTGGGGTATACAAAACAGGCACTTTGGGAGTTCCCAAAGAGATGCTATCAAAGCGATGGACAGTTCTATCTTCCAGAGTCACCAAAACTACAGTGAAGAACCAACGGGCAGAGACATGCCATTGGGATTAAGACACTGTGGCAACACCGTGATGAGTACTGGCAAGGATGTGGAGAAGTCAGAACCCTCCTATGTCTCTGGTGGGAATATAAAATTACGAAGGTACTATGGCAAAACGGTTTGACAGGTCCTTGAAATGTTAATCACAGAGTTACCATATAATGTGGCAATTCCGCTTCTAGTTTTCTATCCAAGATAAATGAAGAGATATGCTTGCACAAAGCCTTGTATGTGAATGTTCATAGCAGCATTATTATAATGGCCCCAAAGTGGAAACAACCCAAATGTACCTTAGGTGATGAAGGGAGAGACAAATGTGATACACCGTGGCATATTATTCAGCAACAAAAAAGAATGACTGATACGTGCCCCAATATGGATGAGCCATAAGAACATTGTGCTACTTACAGAAGCCAGTTACAGAAGACCATGTATTGAATGGCAGCTCTGCTGAGACAGAGATCCATAGAGTAGATTAGTGATTGCTTGGGGCTGGAGAGTGCTAGTTAATGGGTATGAGGTTTCTTTTGGGAATGATGAAAATCTTCTAGCATTAGATTATGGTGATGGTTGCACAACTCTGAATATACTAAACACCATTGCACTTTAAATTGGTGCGTTTTATGATGTACAAATTAGATCTCAAAAAGATGGTTTTTTTTTTTTTTTTTTTTTTTTTTAAAGAAGACACTCTGGACAGAAAATATAGTCATTTCAATCATAAACCCATAATAAAAAATCACAAGGGCAGACCTTCCAGATTGGAACTGTTGATGTAGGTAGAGCTGTGTCACTTGGTCCAGGGTTTTTATTTGATTAAAGATTCTGCCAAGCAATGCTATGTTCAGCTGGTCTAGGAGAGTAAGTCATCTGGTGACAGGCTTCCTGAAGCAACAGGCTCAATGTACCCAAGTGGTTGGACCTTTGCACCCCAGAGGGTAAGCATCCACTGCAGCTCAAGCACACCCTTGAGAGCAGAATTTTAGCAGTCCTGTGCTGAGCTCAGAGTGTTTTGCCTCTGACCTGTTAGCTAAATCTGGCCCAGGCAACAAGCCATGATCCAAAGACGATCTTTGTGGAAACTATGTTACTTGTATAAAAACCTTTCCATTTTGAAAAATTGCTCCAGGTGCACCTGCTTTTGTAACTTTATTTGGTCCATTTGGCTGGAAAATGGATGCAATTTTTCAACATGACCATTTTATAGCCTGAAAGATAAACTTTTTTTTGTTGTTGTTCTGCTTCAAATATTCTACTTGTTGCTAAGATTCTGCCAATGAAAATTGAGCTTTACCCTTAGAATTACTTACACTGTCTTCTGTAATTCACTCTGAGTATTGTCCTAACCTTAGAAATGGAAACTCAAATTTGGCAACTTCCAACTCGGGAGTTGTAACGTCCTCTTTGTTGTTGTTGTTGTTGTTTGATCTTAAGAAATTTCCCTACTCCTCAGCAAAGACCTTGGATATGAGTCTGAATTCTATACCTCAGCCCTATCACTACACTGTGCATTCTGTTGAGAAAATACTGATTAAAAGTTAAATAGTGCTGGACAGGACTTTAGGTAACCCTCGGTTTACCCTTTCATTCTACAGATCAGGGCAGAGCTTCTTTGGAAGGTTGTGACCATGTCAGAAAGCTGGTCATTTCAGGCCTCGGTTGGTTCATCTTTAAAATGGGATGTATATAGATCAGTGGAACAGAATAGACAGCCCAGAAATGGACCCTCAACTCTATAGTCAACTAATCTTCAACAAAGCAGGAAAGAATGTCCAATGGAAAAAAGACAGTCTCTTCAACAAATGGTGTTGGGAAAATTGGACAGCCACATGCAGAAGAATGAAACTGGACCATTTCCTTACACCACACACAAAAATAGACTCAAAATGGATGAAAGACCTAAATGTGAGACAAGAATCCATCAAAATCCTAGAGGAGAACACAGGCAGCAACCTCTTCGAAATCAGCTGCAGCAGCTTCTTCCTAGAAACATAGCCAAAGGTAAGGGAAGCAAGGACAAAAATGAACTATTGGGAATTCATCAAGATAAAAAGCTTTTGCATAGCAAAGGAAACAGTCAATAAAACCAAAAGACAATCAACAGAATGGAAGAAGATATTTGCAAATGACATATCAGATCAAGGGCTAGTATCCAAAATCTATAAAGAACTTATCAAACTCAACACCCAAAGAACAAAGAATCCAATCAAGAAATGGGCAGAAGACATGAACAGACACTTCTGCAAAGAAGACATCCAAATGGCCAACAGACACATGAAAAAGTGCTCAACATCGCTCGGCATCAGGGAAATCCAAATCAAAACCTCAATGAGATACAACCTCACACCAGTCAGAATGGCTAAAATTAACAAGTCAGGAAACAGCAGTTGTTGGCGAGGATGCAGAGAAAGGGGAACCCTCCTACACTGTTGGTGGGAATGCAAGCTGGTGCAGCCACTCTGGAAAACAGTATGGAGGGTCCTCAAAAAGTTGAAAATAGAGCTACCCTATGACCCAACAATTGTACTACTGGGTATTTACCCCAAAGATACAAATGTAGTGATCAGAAGGAGTATGTGCACCCCAATGTTTATAGCAGCAATGTCCACAATAGCCAAACTGTGGAAAGAGCCAAGATGTCCATCAACAGATGAATGGATAGAAAAGATGTGGTGTCCATACACACACAATGGAATATTATGCAGCCATCATAAAAAACAAAATCTTGCCATTTACAATGACGTGGATAGAACTAGAGAGTATTATGCTAAGCGAAATAAGTCAATCAGAGAAAAACAAGTATCATATGATCTCACTGATATGAAGAATTCTTAATCTCAGGAAACAAACTGAGGGTTGCTGGAGTGGTGGGGGGTGGGAGGGATGGGGTAGCTGGGTATTAGACATTGGGGAGGGTATGTGTTATGGTGAGCACTGTGAATTGTGTAAGACTGATGAATCACAGACCTGTAACTTTGAAACAAATAATACATTATTTGTTAAAAAAAAAAAAGTAGATAGTAGGAAGGGAAAAATGAAGGGGGGAAAATCGGAGGGGGAGACAAACCATGAGAGACTATAGACACTGAGAAACAAACTGAGGGTTCCAGAGGGGAGGGGAGTGGGGGGATGGGTTAGCCCAGTGATGGGTATTAAGGAGGGCATGTATTGAATGGAGCACTGGGTGTTATACGCACACAATGTATCATGGAGCACTACATCAAAAACTAATGATGTAATGTATGGTGACTAACATAATAAAATAAAATTTTAAAAAAACGGGATGTATAAGATTTTCCCTTCATTATTACTGTTGCTTCATTCATAGAATTACAAGGATAGAGTAAGGTCTTCTATATGGGTGTGTTTTGAAAAAAAACTTTAGAAGAGCTAAGTAAATAGTATTTTTAATAAACACGTGCAAACTCAGTTTTAGTCTGAGAAGATTTTTATCTCTACTGAGAAAGTTCGAGACCCTCGGTGGGGTCACAAGGGTAGAATGGGAACTTATTGTTCTTGTCTGATGAACATCCTCTGATGAGAATAGAAGAGTTAAATCAGTGTCTCATATCTGGGAGGGAAACTGTATTTAATAAACTGTGTTTCCACATGTCTTTTAATATTCATCAACTTTATAATTTTTCACTGAGATTAGTTTGTAGAAATTGGAGCAATGAGAAAAGCTTTGACGTGATTGCCTATATAAGAAGAAGGCTTGAGGCGAAACTGTTCCCACCATGTCACTAGGGTAAGAGTTGTCTTGGAGCAACCACAGGAAAGGGTTTGAGACAAGGCAAAGAGTTGGTTCCAGAAAATGATATTGGAAAATTTAAAATAAGGGGCGCCTGGGTGGCTCAGTTGTTTAAGTGTCTGCCTTTGGCTCAGGTCATGACCCTAGGGTCCTGGGATCAAGCCCTGCATCGGGCTCCCTGCTTGGCATGGTCTGCTTCTCCCTCTCCTTTTACTGCTGCCCCTGCTTGTGCTCTCTCTCTCTCTCTGTCAAATAAATAAATAAAATCTTAAAAAAAGAAAAAATTTAAAATAGATGTAAACTGTTGATCTGGATATTGGAAGATGGGGCAATTTAGATGTTCATGGTTTTAATTTGAATTGAGGGTATGTTTCTGAGGACTGTGTTATGAAAGCAATGACAGATTTCCAAGCCAGTACAATCATGTAAATTGTGTTAGACGTACCCATAACTAAGTGGGGTGATATGTTTTAGGAGAGAAATCAAGCTGAGGAACTATAGAAATACAGTAAGAAACTCCTCTGGAAAATACATGGAAAAAATTCAAATGAAGCTAAGACTTCACAGGAATATGCATACCTCTTAATACATTCTTAAAAAAAAATAGATGCTTTGTCATGCTCAATGAAGCTAGTTCTTAGAGAACCAAAGAAGAACGAATTGCAACTTTTCTTCCAGCTGAGAGAGAGAAATTTGTCTTGGTAGGTTTTCTGCAAAGTTGAGTGAGGTTCAGAATTAGATGGTTATCTCTACACTGAAGCCCACACTGAAGATGTTTTCTGTACAGTTCAAGTGGAGAAAAAATTTGGAGGTGACAGCCCAACCCATGCTTCCTATCTCTGAGAACCTCTCCTGCCACCATCATAGGGATGGGACCTTATGGCATATGTTTATTGTGTACACTCTCCCTCATTGTCTAAGCTGATTGGATGAGTGGGGGACACCCGACCCAGGCTGAACCAAGCAAATCTTCTTTTCCCAGAACACAGGATTAGAATTCTAAAATGCTGGCCAGATTCAGCTAAACTTTTGAGCCAGACTCTGATGTGAAATTGGGTGTCAGGCAGAAGCGTCAAAGGCTAGTCTGCAGAAAGGGAAAAATAGAATGCTGCACACATGCCGACAAAGGCAGAAACAAGAGACCATGTGGTCCCAGGGAGGCAGAGGAACTGACTTTGGGTCTGAGAGCTCTACAGTTTCTGGTATAATTTCTTCTAAGGCTATACATTTCTCCGTTATTATAAAATATCCTTCTGGATCCTGAAATAATTTATCTTGGGTATTTTGTTTTAGAAAGCCTTAAACTATAACACGTTTTTAAAATGTCATATGAATGGGGAGCCTGGGTGGCTCAGTCATTAAGCGTCTGCCTTCGGCTCGGGTCATGATCCCAGGGTCCTGGGATCGAGCCCCGCATCGGGCTCCCTGCTCGGCGGGAAGCCTGCTTCTCCTCCCCCACTCCCCCTGCTTGTGTTCCCTCTCTCGCTGTGCCTCTCTCTGTCAAATAAATAAAATCTTTAAAAATAAATAAATAAATAAAATGTCATATGAATATCATTCACATTATTACATACAAATGCCCCTTTAGCCAGAGAAGAGAGAATTCTTAAATTCCAGCATAGTAGGGGCTCACTAAGTATTTGTTGTTGAATGAATGAATCTTTCTTTGACAGGTATTTACTGAGCCCTATTCTAGTATCGAGATAAGTCACGTATTAATCCTGTGTTTCCAAAATTAATGATTAATGCTCTTGGAAGATTGTACCTTTCATCAAAAATATAAATGAAACATTTTTATGGATTTGCTAGAACACATGGCCTACATATGCCATGCAGTTATATCTGTATTATTTCCATATAAGAAATTTATTGTCTCATAATAGCAATTAGGAGAGGAAAAATGATGTTGGGCCTTTGAAGATGTAGTTTATAGAAAGAACCAGCAGTTGAATTGTCTACATGGGAAACATTTCATTTAGAATGTATTCACTCCCAATACTGAGATGCTCTGTAGATACTTGAATGTAAGGTTAAAATTATTTTCCTTAATTTTAGAGTTAGACCTGGAATCAAATCCTGTTCAGTGACTGGAGAGAGAAATTTAGTGCTTGTCTAAATTGCATGACATTGTTTCCAGAATTACCTTAAAATTGTTTGTGATCATATTGTCAGCTGCCAGGAGGAGAAAAAGTTGATCTCTACTTGATCCCTTTACCTTCCTGAGTGACCCCACCCGAGGTTGATGTACAGGGGTTCTTAGGGACAGAGGTGGGGTTCATTAACCTCAGCTGGCCTTCAGACTGATAGAAACCAGTCATTTGATGGGATAAATGGTGGCTTCTGGTTATTACCTCATTAGCTACACAGTTTGGCCTAGAAACTTTATGAAAATTAATATGGCAAGGTATTTCCTGAAATATTCAACTGTAGCTGCCTATTTTAAGCCCCAAATTGACAATAAAATAATTATTATTCTGTGATTTTGGAAGGATAGGTGCTATATATTTTCTAAGGCTGTATGCCATTTCAGGGTTTTCTTATGCCTAAATTTATGTAAGAAATTGCGATTTTTATTAGCAATATTATTTCTGTTAAATAAATTTAAATAATCAAAATAATGAGAGAGTAATTTAAAGATGTGAAGGAAAACCACAAAGACAGTTTTTTGTTTTTTTTTCCTAACATGCAGAGTCAAATTCTCATTTAGTTCAGGGAAATAGTTGGGTCTGTATTTACCACCAGTCATGGCAGCAAAGATGTTTATGGGAAAGCAAAGGGGATTTATTTTCCTCATCTTTCAAAAAGTCCAGAAGTAAGTGGTTTAGTGGCATTGGCTCAGTGTCTTACGGATACCAAGGCCAAGGTATCTGGGAACATCTGGGAGGAAAAAGGGGTAAATGGTGCCAGCCTGCGAGGTCTGTCCTTTAAACCCCACCCACAAGGCTCCTGCTCACACCTCTGTGTGGGAAGAGCTCACACCTCCCAACAAAATGAAGATTTGTGAAGAACAGGGGCAGTGACTAACAAGTCTGTCCCACTATCTCCTCAAAGTAAAGGTGAGGGGTAGTAGCCTAAACATCCCTAGAAATTAACACCTCGCTACTGATGTATATCGGATGTATTGCCCTAAAAGTATCTAGAACTTGTTTGAATCTATTTCTGTTTTCAGGCAATCTACTTACTGCCACAGCCAAACTCAGAGGTGGTTGTTTCCAAGTTAGTATTTTTCAGGGGGAAAATAAGAACACAGTGGTCAGACAGTTATGAAACTTAACCATTTTGTGGTCCTTGCTCACTTGATAAAGAACAACATGGGATCATTAATACCTGGAGAGACTTCCCTGTCTTCTCTGCTCCTCATCCCTCCACACACCTACCTGTGTTCAAACCTTTCATAGAAATGAAATTCCAGGGGCGCCATGGGTGGCTCAGTCGTTAAACGTCTGCCTTTGGCTCAGGTCATGATCTCAGGGTCCTGGGATCGAGTTCCGCAGGGAGCAGGGAGCTTGCTTCTCCCTCTCCCACTCCCCCTGCTTGTGTTCCCTCTCTCGCTGTGTCTCTCTCTGTCAAATAAATAAATAAAATCTTAAAAAAAAAAAAATAAATGAAATTCCATCCCCCCACTATGAACCAGACTCTGTCCTTCTCAGAGGTTCAGGATATACAACAATTTGTGATTGAGCTGAAGCAGGAATTTAAATCCTGTACGTATGCTGGACTGGATTCATTTTCAGTGTTTCTCAAAGTTTGGCTCAGTGACCACCTGCATTAGAAAGGCAAGTTCCTAGACTCCTAGGACACATTTGAAACCGAGTCTCTGAGGGAGAGCTGAGGAAAGGTGCTGGGGCTGCTGCCGGCTCCAGGACGGCAGGGGAGATCCGTTTTCCCTCCACTGCTGCACCGCCACGGCCTGGCACGGTGCCTGTCGTGGGTCGGCAGTCACAATTATGATGAAGTCATCCTTTGAACACAGTTCACTGTCTTTTCTCTTTATGTACGCATTTGTCAGTGCATTCCACTGAGTGTCAGTTTCTGAGTCTTTCATATTTCAGACAATTCCGAGCACTTCTTCAAAGCTGAATATTTCGTATAAGGATGGGATGACTTTCCCTTAAATGTAGTTTGTTTGTCATTGATGAAGTGGAAACTTTCTTTTGTCAAAGGGACAAAAAGTCCGCATGAATCTGAATGTGCAGTTTTCTTCAGCACACACAGAGCTGCTGGGTGTTTGTGCGCGGAGGACACATATGTAAAGGTATTCCTAGTCACAATTTCCCAATTCCCGCATAAGACTCTAAACTTTTATTGCTCTGTGAAAGGTTGTAGATATAATATTGAACAATTTGGGCAGAAAAAGAGACCTTTATTTTTTATAAAATCCTTGAAATTCATTCTATGTTCAATGCTAGCAGAAACAAGAAATTACCCCCCAATACAGTGAACTTTAAAAGACTTCAGGAAAATACAAATTGGCATAAACTTCATAAGTAATTATTAGAAACAAGTTTTAAGCAAACAGATAATTTAGGAAATTACTAAATTGATGAATGGCTTTTACAGAAATTAATTACAGAAATTGATTTCTGGAGAATTGACCTAGAATTCTTTCTACATGTATCAGTTAGAATCAAATTGGATAGCCTACAACAGAAAACACAAGTGACAGTGGCTTAAGATTCAGGTTTATTTTCTCTTTTGTAAAAGAAGTGGGTCTGCAATCCAGACTGTTATGGATGCTTATAAGATCATCAGTGTTGCAGGTTCCTTTTATTCTTCTTCTTAATCATCCTTAGGGCTTGCCTTCCATCCTCAGGGTTGCTTCATGGTCTAAGATGGCTGCTAAGTCTCCAGCCATCACTTCTAGGGTTTAGACAGGAAGAAGGAAAAAGGGAGAGGGGAGCAAAGGACAAAAGGATATATACCAGCTGCCTAGTCTTCTTTTAAGGAGTTTCCCTTAAAGTCCCACCTGACAACTGCCACTTACATCTCAGAAGTCACTCCTAATTACAAGGGCGGCTGAGAAATATAATCTTTCAGCTGGTCTCATTGTTTCCTGGAATAAAATTAGGGTTAGTTTGGCAAGAAAGAAAGGGATAATGGTGGACAGTCTTAGCCATACTACACCAAAATCCTGAATTGTTTCTGTACATCAGGGTCCAAATTTTAAGGAAGGAAGGAAAGCTCATGCCATCCTTTGGGAACTTACAAAAAGGATGAGTTCTTAGGTCACTGGCCTAAAAAAGGGACGCCGACAACCCAGTAGGCAGCTATTAATCTAAAGTCACAGGAACCTTCCAACTTGAGGTGAATAGTGAAAAGCTGGCTCAAAGATCTCTCTGGCCTTTATGCTCATGTCTGCCTGAGAATCACCAGACTTAATGCATTCCCAAGTGATATGATAAAAGGTGACAGAAGAGAGGACAGAAGAAACAAGATTACTATTATCCCCCAAACTTTGAGGGATGACCATGAAAAGATGTGTTTTTTCCCATCAGATTTGCTGAGGTGTAGATCAGATGTGGAATTACTTGTTATGCAGTGTAAATGGTTATATTAAGCTACAGCATAAACTGTTGGATCCTTTGAGCTCTTGGTTGAGTTGGCCGTGCTTTGGGACAAGGACGTGGGTTTTTTTCACATAAAGCCTCTACTGCTTCAGCACGGGAAGTGCCATGAGTGGAAAGTGCTCAGTGCAAAGGATAAGCTTCCTGCTTGATGAGTCTTTCATCCAGAACAACACGATGCTTACTGGCCCATCCTGGGTGAGGCATGGGATTTGTGCAACATCTCCTGTAGTGGTGTAGAGTTTCCACTCCAGTATTTGTATTCATATTCGCTTTTGACATCGACTTGGGCTCTGCCATAGCTCTGAGCATTCTGAAAACAGGTAAACTGAATGTGTGATAGACATTCCACCAGAGACAGTCTCCTGCTGTCTGTGGCATGCAGGGACTTTACAGAAGTAAGACACACCAAATAAATTGAAACCATTGACAATTGCCTACCTTCCTCCAAAAGTCTTTGGATTATACGCGCTCGACCAATTCTACTTCCTTCCTCTTGCTCCCTCCTTTTTCTTTCCACCTAGAGCCGTCTGTTATTCTGATCTTTGCTCCAAAGTCACCAAAAGTTTCTGGAGCACCCTAAACATGCTCAAGTCCAGGCCCAACTTTCCTTTGACATATTGTGTTCTATGAGTCATAAAAGATTTTTATCCTTTTTTGGTTTACCCAAAATTATGCTGCAAGTACCTATGTTTGTGGGGGGGGAGGTAAATCCTTGGAAAGGTAGCTGGGGGAGAAAATACTGTGACAAGGGGGCCATGAGGAGGACAAACTAGGGGCCCCTGGGGCTGGAGTGGGGACAGTCAGGAGCCTGTGGGGCTGCAGTCAGCAATTCCACAGGGCAGGTCTGAGAACAGCCTTGTATGACGGCCCCTGCGCGTCGGCCATGGATCTGCCTCCCAAGGACCAGAAGCTGCTAGATACATCATCTGCCTCCCAAAAGAAACTTCAGGTATTGACATTGCTGTTGAAGGGCTTATAATTGTGTCAGGACTCGAATTTTGGGTGGAGAGTTTGGGGGTTGTTGTGGTGGAGACGGTGGAAAGAGTGGAAAAGCCATTCAACTGCTTCTCCTGAGGATGGAGGACAGCACTTGTGAAATAGAAGCATAACTTGAGCCACATATCCACATATATAATTTTACTTTTTCTAGTGGCCACATGAAAAAATTAAAAAGACACAGATGAAATTCATTTTAATAATATATTTTATTGAATGCTATACAGTTGACCCTTGAACAACATGGAGGTTAGGAACACTAACCTACACACACACACCCCCGCCCCATACAGTCAAAAATCCATGTATAACTTTTGACTTCCCACAAAACCTAACTGCTAATAGCCTACTGCTGCCTGGAAGCCTAACCAGTAACATAGACAGTTGATTCACACATGTCTTGTATGTTACATGTATCATATACTGTGTTCTTCCAATTAGGGAAGCTAGAGAAAAGAAAATGGTATTAAGAATATCATTAGGAAGAGAAAAAAGAATCACGAGGAAGGGAAAATATGTTTACAGTCCTGTACTGTATTTACCAAAACAAATCTGCGTTTAAGTGCCTCACAGAGTTCAAACCTGTGTTGTTCAAACCTGTATCAACTGTACATCCCAAATATTATAATTTTAAAATGTAATCAAATATAAAAATGTTAATACTTGGCGATCTTTTTTTTTCCCTCTTTGTACAAAAGTCTTCAAAATCTGGTGTGTATTTTGTACTTACAGCACATTGCAATTCAGACCAGCTACATTTCAGGTGCTCGGTAGCGACACGTGCTAATGGCTGTGATATTGAT
This sequence comes from Mirounga leonina, assembly GCF_011800145.1. Classification (NCBI taxonomy): domain Eukaryota; kingdom Metazoa; phylum Chordata; class Mammalia; order Carnivora; family Phocidae; genus Mirounga; species Mirounga leonina. The sequence goes on from NW_023270889.1 coordinate 3,606,517, forward strand.
CAGCACACTTCTAGGAAGATCCATTGCTTCAGTATATCAGAGCTACTTTCATCTGTCTTCCCCATGCTCCCCTCTCTCTCAGATCATTCTGAAATATCTCATTTCTTTCTACTTGCCCCCCTTTTCCCCAATTTCTCTTCCAATATTCTCCTCTCTTCTTTCGTATAGCAATGACCTTATAAGTCACTTCTGGAATCATGAGAAATGACAAGAGAGACAGGACCAGAAAGAAAGGGACAAAGAGAACTTAATTTTATGGTCTAGTAGAAGGAATCTGGGACAAATGTTATGCAGTTCTAGCTCAAACCATGCCACATCAAGCTCCAGGAAGAAATAATATTTGTAGGTGAATTGTGTATGCATAGGAGTTTATTAAATTAGTTTCAGTCATAGTGAAAAAGAAATACTAATTCTCCTCTATGACTTAATTACCTGATGCCCATGTATTGTTACATTTTCCAATAGTAACCATATGGGATCTTTCAGTTGCATAGAATCTATTTAATTGCTCGATCTCTATGAATTAGCTTCCATGCCCATGCAGAACATGTAGGAAACATTTTAGATTCTCCATTTCTCTTTGTTACTTGAAGCCTCCCAGCTCATATCCATATTTCTTAGCAAACAGGAAGAAGACATACCCTTTTCCTTCTTCCTCTTTGATATTCAAAGACAGCTGAGCAGAACATAGAGGGTCGTGTAATGTGGTGGTTGGCTCTGAACTGTGAGATGTAGGTTTTGCTGGGGCTGAAAGCTCTTTTTCAAAGTCTTGAATGTATGGGAAGTCTAGCTTGGGCTCTCAAAGACATTAGATTTTCCCCCAATTTCCTAATTTTGCTGTGGTCCTGTAGTACTCACTAGTACCTATTGTTAAATCCATCAAAGATCATTTTTGGTTGATTCTGGGCATTTTTCTTAATTATCCCAACTCTTCCCTCTTGTTGGAATGCATGATGGCTATAAACATCCTTTCCAGAGTTTGGATTTGGGACCCTATTGACATGCTGCCTCAAAGTCCTGATTCATAGAATTAAAATAAGTCAAACCATTGTTCTGCTTCTTAAATAGAAATCAATTGGTTGGGTGAGTATTTTGATTGCTCATTCCTACATTTAGATATAATTTTGGCTAGATTGCCTTTTCCTACCATGTGTTAGCTTGACATTAAATGTTACTCTCTTTTTGCTTTAGCCTCACTGGCTATGCTGAGCCAAAGCTTGTGTTGTTTTTTGTCTAGCTTATCCACCACCCACTTCATTTGACCTTATAAACATGTTTAAATAGATTTTTCGGATAATGACCATTTTAGCTGGCAACTTCCCGTTTAGATATTATAGCAGGCACAGTGCAAATTAGAGGGCAGAGCAAAAGCACTAAGAATCATGAGACCCTGGATAAATATAGTAGAACCGCTCAGCCTTGGTAGGACAAGGCTGGGTTCTGATCCCAGTTTACCCACTGACTCAGTGAGTGACTCTGGGTAGGCAGAGTAAAACAATCATTGGTTTCATCCACCGGTGACTAAGTCATGTTGATCTCAATAATGGGGGCCAAAGAAAGAGTTTACTGTCACAAAGACACCTCATTTCCATCCTGGGTGTTTCACTGTTCCCTGGACTTGCCTCTCAGTTCATGCCGAGGAAAACAAAGACACCCTTTATGCACTATAGAGGGGAGACAGGGTGATCACCAGCTGGTCTTATCAGCATTAAGAAAAATCTTTCTGAAGGTTAGCAGATGGGTGAATAGGAAGACCCAGTCAACCTGGTATTAAAAGGGGGCCTTTAAAAGGTGGCTTTGTTCAATTTTGTGTTCTCTTGATATAATGTGCTTTTACTGCTCTATGATTTCCATAATAACCCAGGTCCACAAGTGATTCAGACTTTCGTAAAAAGCCTAATGTTCTGCTCAGCCCCAGCCCCAGCCCCAGCCCCAGCCCCAAATTTTGCATACACTAGCTGCCCAATGGATGTTGAGAGAGTGAGTTAATGAAGAGGTGAAGAATTAGGCGTGACTAAATTGCAAATAGCCTTGTTTACATTCTTTGACAGCAGATTCACTTGTGATTTCCCAAGTGTCAGAGTTCTCAGATCCGAGCTTCTTCAAGTCTTCCTTTTTCTAATTTCCAGAGTAAGGGCTGACTTAGGAAGCACTTTCAGTTACTTTCTGCATTCAGTTATTTGCAAGAGATCATACTTTTTTGACCTAGAAGGGAAATGTTTGGGATAAATTTTCACCAGTCCTTATTAAATAAACTGAGCATATGCCCCTCCTCATCCCACAGAAATATATTTCCATATTTTCTGAGTTGGAACAAAGGAATGAGAAAGTATAATCTATAAAACTGTATAGCAGTTTAATGAACAACTGGATTTTTCTTTCCAAAGTGCATACAAACAAATCTGTGTATTAGAAGAAAAAACAACTTGTAAAACAAATGATAAAAAAAGTTAACCAATCCATATTTTTCCTTTGGAGAGAGAAGAAGCAACTTCAAATGGTTGAATGATATTACTATTGGCTAGTTAATAAACATGTCACCTTATACCATTTAGTTCCTTTACACTTTTTTTTCTTTTACCCCAAATACCTTTATGTCCTCATAAAAATTGCCTGAGGCAAGTGGGACAAATGTAAGGCTCTGCTTGAGCAGAGGTGGTTACTGAGCTTTGCCGGGGATCTTGCAGTTCATTTGTGAAATTATTATGTGTGTGTTTGGGGGGGGGGTATATCTATGTGTGTGTGTATAAAATGAATAACCTGGGGCAGATTCTGAATGTTCATTAAGTGGTAGGAGTTCAAGCAGTGATGTTACCACTTCACTGTATTGGGGAAGGCTTTTTGAAGGAGGGTGTGTTTATGAATTTAAGGGATTAATGAAACTAAAGCAAGTGGAGAGAATTGATGTTGGTGGATCAGGGACGCAGAGAAAGGAGCAAAACGAAATACCAGTAAGTCTAATGGTTTTCAAGGTTCTTTTGGCCAGATCGGTTTCCAAGTACAGACTATAACTTAGACTTTGTATGTACTGATTATATTGAGTTTGGGTCCTGTTATGACTGTCACAAAAACCAGATTCTGATAGTTTCCTAAGACAGGCATTGACAGCTTTGGAACAAACTTCAGCTAAAGGATACGGCATCTCTGACCAGGAGAGTAGGGGACACTGCCCCGCTCTGCTCAGATCCCCTCTGATCCATTTTGCCATTTTGGTGTTCTTGTCTCAGGCTTCTGTGTGTTTTGTTTCTGGGTTCGCACTTGTGACTCTCTCAGAAGACTGCTCCTTTGTTTGCCTGCTTCCTGAAAGCCAGAGCACCCGAGGGTTTATATCTCCCTGTGCAGCCCTTGGCCAGTGACTGACTGGCAGAAGAGAATGAAAGCCCAGGCCCATTGCCTCAGTTTGGGATAAACTTGGAAGTTTAATCCACACTCCAGAGTTCTCCTGAAAGATCAGGCTCAAATACCCTTTGTGAAATTTTCCCTAAAATCACAGCTGTACTTGGGTTTTCCCCTACCTGTCCACCATCCATCTTCCTCTACCCCCTTATAAAACAAATCTTCAGAATCGGCATCTGGGAGAATTGCCTTAAAATAAGGAAATATGCCAGTCTTCCAATGTGGGTAAAAAGTCTGTAAAAGAAAGCCAAGAGGGAGTAGGTAATGATGCAGCTGAACCAGAAATGAATCTCTTATTATTTTCCAGCACAGGAAGACTCTACTATGTATCCTTTCTTCTCCCAATTCTAAAGTAATAGAAGTTTGGAGATAGTGAACTCTGATAACTATTCCCTGAATAGAAATGCACAAGCCTTTCCCTCCATCCTCAACATCCCAAATACAATGTGTTCATAATACGCAATTTGGAAATGATGATGACCAAAAGCATAATCATAGTCAAAGCCCTGTATCACTGCTCCATACCCACACATCCTCTTGCTCATCTCATCGATGTTTACCAGGAGGCAACTTGCCAGAAAGGAAATCAACTGTGGGGGCTGCACAATTCCAGGAGCCAATCCATCAAGAAGGCATTTGTGCCTTTCAGACATGGGGGTGAAGCAGAACAAAAGTGGTGTCTGTTTGCTTGCGTCATGGGAACAGCACAGAGAGAAATTGCTGCTGACCAACCAATGACAGTTGGTGGAGCCCAGACTTTTAACACCAACTAGTTGCCCATCAGGAAGGCTATTCAAGAGATGAATCCACCACCATGACTCTCTTTCCTTCTGTCTGATTTTTTTAGGAGTGCCAATCTGTAATAGGCTGTCCTCATGTGATGATTACTCCATTGCGCATCCACTGACACTAGTGATGTACAGACTTTCCAAAGTTCAGCTGTTCACAAATAATCCCAAGAGCATTTCTGGGTATAAGAAGGGAACTGCTGTGACATATGGACCAAATCTAATGATTTGTCTGAAACTGATCAGCTGAATTTTTATCTCCTTTGTCCCCCTTCTAATCCCTTAAGAAATGTGAATCAGTGTTCCATTGTCCAATTATTCCAAAGCAAGGAATAATCAATAGCACTTTATACTTAAAAGAGGGGCTTTCGAAGTTTGTCACACAGAATAGGACGTTGTGAAGTCAATGGAAAGTAAGTTTGTATCTCATGAATTTTGACTTATCGAGATGTCAATCTTAATAATCGTTATTGTTAATTAATGACTGAATTCTAGAATATTTATACAAAAACTTATATTGAAAGAAATGTCACTTAGAAAATGTTTTGAATGCCTTGATAAAATTAAGATATGTTATTATTAGTGCCCTTATCCACCATTCCAGGAGAAAGCATATTTTGTTTAAAAAAAGACTATTTTGACACAGTTTGGTCATATGATTCTCTGATTCTTCAAAGATGGAGCTTTGTAATCACCCCTGAAGGGGGTTTATCAATTCTAGATTAGATGAATGAATGAACAAAATATAATATGGATGCATCCTTTATTCATCGTTTTATTTAGTACCTCTTTATGCTTTCTAAAATGTTATTTACACTGTGAATTGGTTTTCTAAAATTCTTTTAATGCAAAGGTAAAATTCAGTTAAGTCACTGTCTTATTGAAAATACGAAATTAGTAAAGCCTAAATCTATGAGATTCAAAATTTTATAGTAGTCAATATCTATAAAATAGATAATCCAGACTTTTCTCAGTTCTATATGATATCTGTAGGACTTCAGCAGAAGAGAGGCCGTCTTTCCCACATACCTGTTTTTATCTGAAAGGAAATCTTCCCAGAATCCCCCAAGCAAGTCCTTATGTAACATTGGCCAAGATTGGATCCCTGCTTCTTTCTAAACCAACCCTTGCTTTTTCTAAACCAATCACTAAAATTATAGTAATTAGTTAAGATTAATCAAGATTTGCTCCCTGAGTCAAGAAAAGGGGGAAGACCTGAACTAAAGGAAAGGAAGGGAGGTGTGGATGGTGGCCAAGAAACCAGACTTTCTGTTCCAGGGATCCAGCTTCTCCTGCCACTATTTTGGGGAGACATGTGTTTGAGGGGTGTGATGTGACTTTTTGTAAGGGTGGTTGATAAGTGAAGATACGGGGCTATTAAAGTGTGATTGATGGATGAACCTGTTTACCTTCGCTTCTCACTAGTGAGTCTTCTAAAAGTCTTACTTTATTCCTTTGGGTGAAATTATTTTATCCAGATGACATGTGCAATTCTACCAAAAAATACTTAGGTCTTTATTTTGTACTTCAAAGGTTCTTGGTGGCAGGTCCAGAGTTCTGGAATTCACTTCCCCAGCTATTTTAACTCTGAGTAGAAGTTCTCACTGGGATTTGTGCAAGACCATGCTATATATGATGGATTCTAATTGAGGATTGGGAAGTGGGAGGTGTTACAAAATAGCAAAGACAAATTCTTTAGACCTTATCCGACCTTACCCATATACATATGTAAAAGGAGATATCTGTAATTTTTAGGACATTCAATATCGGGACTTACTTTCATCTGGTGTGCACTGGGAAAGCATATTGGCCAGCATCCATTCTGTTATTGGTGGTGGTCCACGTTGTACTAGTGAATGAATCGTTTGACTATCACCATTGCACAAAATGCTGAATTACAAATTTAAAGAACAAAACAAGTGGAGAAAAAGAAGTTGTGAAGCCTCTAACTTGAACAATTTTATGTACAGATGGTATATCAATTTCCTATTGCTTCTGTAACAGCTTACCAAAAACTTAAGTGGCTTAAAACAACACAGATTTATTACCTTATGTTTCTGGAGGTCAGAAGTCTGAAATGGGTTTCACTGGGTTTAAGCAAAGATGTTAGCAGGCTGTATTCCTTCTAGAGGCTCCAGGGAAGAATCTGTTTTCTTGCCTTTCCCAGCTTCTAGAGGATGCCTGTATTTCTTGGCTCATGGCTCCTTCCATCTTTAAAGTCAGCAATGGCTGGTTGAGTTGCTCTCACACTGCATCACTCTGATACTAACTATTCTGTCTCCTTCTTCCATGATTAAGGGACCCTTGTGATTACAATGGACCTACCCCCAAAATCCAGGATAATCTCCCCATCTCAACATCCTTAACTAAATTACCCCTGCAAATGTGAGGTACTGTCTTCATTCACAGGTTCTGGGAATTAGGATGTGAACGTCTTTGGGGGGACAGTTTTTCAGCCTGCCACAATGGGTTTCCAAATGTCAGTATTCAGATTTTAGTGTTTGATCTTAGAGAATCCAGTCTGGTCACCATCTCAAGCATTTTCTTTCTGAAGTTTGTGGCTGAAAGACAGGATTGTCTCTGGGAGTCATGGTGGTGTTGAATTGGAAGGAATTGGAAGATGGAATAACTATGAAACATAGAAAAAGCTAAGTGGGCTGGAATCAAGAAATATTTATCAAAAACTTACTGTGTGGTAGGCTTATGCTAAGTGCGACGGGTAACAAAAAAAAATAGAAAAAAGCAGAAACCTTACTTTTAAAGAGCTTCAAACCCTGGAGGCAAAACGCATACACAAATAACTCAAGTCTGTACATTTACCCATCGTCTGCTGGGAGGAGTAGACTTCCTTGTGTCCTCCAGATAAACTGCTTTACTTATACCCTAGAGGCTTGTCTTGGAGCATGCGCCTCTTGATCTCAGGCAGGAGTTCAAGTCCCACATTGGGCATGGAGCCTACTTTAAAAAAAAAAGGGGCAGTCATTAATCTGATTTCTCATTTTTTAAAAAGATATTATGTATTTATTTGACAGAGACAAAGCGAGAGAAGGAACACCAGAAGGGGGAATGGGAGAGGGAGAGGCAGGCTTCCCGCTGAGCAGGGAGCCCAACGCAGAACTCGATCCCAGGACCCTGGGATCATGACCTGAGCCGAAGGTAGACGCTTAACAATTGATCCACCCAGGCGCCCCTTATTTCTCATTTTGAAAAGGTGTTCCCTCCAGAGTCCTGCATCCCCTGGTTTGTTAGGATGGAATGGAGGAAAGAGAGCAGAGAGAGGGAATTTACTTGTATCAGTCGCCTACTACGTGCTGGCGGTTTCACCCAGCATCCTTTATCCCCCCTGGGCAATCTGTCATATTACTCATGCTTTTATAGATACAGAAACTGAGGATCAGGGAGGCTTAAAAAAAATACAGACTACCCCCCCCCGACCTCCTTCTATGAGGTCATGTGGTTAATAAGTGGGAGATGTGAGATTTGAAGTCAGAACCCTCTGATTTCCAGAGCACGTGGTTTTCCATTTCTTCCAACTGCCAACGGGACTTGTGGAAATACTTAATTGAAAAATTTATCTCTTTGTATTCTATTCTAGAAACTTGAAAAAGCATTTCTTTTCTTTTTCCCCCCAGTTCTACTGTAGAATCTACCCCTCATGTAGTATCTGCCCCTTGCAAGAGGTCTGTCTTTTGCTGTTAGAAGTATCATTGGAGTAATAAGCAGCTGATTTCTTTAGAAGAAGTGGGACTTGCTCTTCTGTAATAACCCAGAGCCTATTTCTCCTTTCTGTACCTTTCAGCCCTTTGTCCCTCACCTTGTCTCTGGCTCTCACTACAGTCCACTTAGAGCCATCAACATCTTTATCTTTATTCAACAACAACAGCAACAGTGAACTTGTAGGCTGACTGTTTTTGTGCCAAGCGCAGTGATAAGCTTTGAGGATACTGTGCTGTATTCCCTGGACTCCCGGAGCTTATATTCTTCAGAGTGACATAGTTTGAGGCAGGGGTTCTCAACCTTGGCTACACATTTGGCAACTTAGAAACATTTGGCAAGTATTTTTTAATGCCTGGGCCACTCCCAGAGGTTCTAATTTGGGGGGATATGGGGTGGGGCCCTGGCATGAGCATTTACTATTATACCCAGCTAATCCCAGTGGGTAGCTGGCCTTGGTAGTTTTAATTAATTGGTAGATTTAATGTGTTGCCCATCAACAGAATTAGGAAAAGGATGTTTGGGGCAGTTGCCAAAGGGACAGATCCGGAATGTGGAGTTTCAGACATTGTGGCTTTGGATAAAGAAGGTAGAATGGTGTTTGGAGCTGACAGCCCTTCCCACAGCCCCGCAGTTCACACTGGGTAGTGACTTAAAGTGACCTCGATGCTCAAGTCAGCCTGGCCCATAGCTCTCCGGTCACAATTCCCCTTGTAAGCTGACTGCAGATTACGTGTAGCGTTCGTTACCGCGTACTGTCCCCTGCCCATCACTCTCACAATGACCCTGTGAGGCGGGCCTTCTGATTTTCATTTTACAGACGAAGAAACAGGAGGGCAGGTAACAGGGTGGAGGCCACACAGCTTGGAGGTGAGAGAGCCAGGTCCAGCGCTCCTCTCTAACCCACAGTGCCACATCCCGGGGGCCAAGAGTGTGTGCTGAGCAGGCTGGTTGGAGGAGAGGGACCAGGAGCAATCACTCCCGGAGCCCATGAGCCTGGAGGCCCTGCAGCCCCAGGGCTGTGCTGCGGCCTGGGTGGTGTGGGCGGCGGGTGTACCCGGAGTTGTGCTATGTGCAATTACCAGTAAGCCCGTCTCCCTTCCTGATGTCACTGCTCTCGGAACCTTAGCAGCGTTTCCATTCTGCACTGTCTTTCCAGAAATGAGAGCCTGCAAAAGACCTTATATGTCGCATCTTCCCTTCCTCCTTTCACCTGCTTGTTAAGACTGCCAGGGAATTGAGGGCTGGGCAAAATTGGGAAGTGACTGATCTGCGTCTTTGTCATCACCGTCCTCTCCTCCGTACTTTCTTCCCCTTTGTGGATTCCAGGACCTTTAGACTTTTTAAGCCAAACTTTCTCTCAGGAAAGGGTAGGATCAATTCATTAGACTACAGTGTACATGACTGACTGCATCCCATGTGCCACCTTTCCCAGAGATAGTCCTATTTTACCAGGGGAGTCCGGCACCCATGGACTTGAATCTTGGGCTGCCTACTGGTTATGTAACATTTGGCAAGTAACCCAACCTGTCTTAGTTTCGATTTCTTCATCTCTAAAAAGAGAATAATATCTCAGAGGAGATATTAATGAGGATTAAGAAGATTGGAGAATGAGCCTGCACGGTGCGTGGCGCAGGGTAGGTGCCTGTTCAGTGTTGTTCCTTTTTCCTTTCATCCAGTTACAGAATTCATGCATCCGTGAGGCAGGAGTAAAGTTAGGCAGGGACACATTTCTGCAATCTCTCAGCAGCAGATGATCTCCTGTTTCCTTTACTCCATAGATGACACACTGTGGTCCCCAGTGACTGCCCCCCCCACTCTCTCTCGCTCTCTCACACACACATACACACACACACACTCTCTCTCCATTGCTGTGTGACCTGGATGGGTCATGCAGGAAAGTTGTGACTATACTGAGTCAAAAAAGCCCCGCTGGGCCACTTACTGGATGGTAGACCTTGGCCGTCGTGGAATCTCTCCATGTCTCAGTGGCCTCATCAATAAAATCAGCAGAATGATGGTACCTTCAAGGGTCTTTGGGAGGGTAAGCAGAATTTATGTCATGCCCTGTCACACTGCCCAGAGAAAAGTCAGCAAATGCTCCTGCCCTTTCTCCTCTCTATGGCAACCAAATATAGTTGGTCCAGAGCAATTACATTTGATGAAATCACATAAAGTGGGCCTCAAGGGCAGCGTGGAGGGAAAGAGAAGCCACAGAGGGAATATACCCTGTGGGTGTGGGTGTGGGTGTGTGGGGGTGTGGGGGTAAACCCCAGTTTTTGAAACTCAGAGTATAAACTGTGAGAACTCCAGTACATTAGGAGAACTACCTTATGGCCAAAAGTGCAAGCAGGAGCCCCAAGCCCAGTGCTACAAAGAGGAGCCATTTACCTGGCCTGGTTGTATTCACTCCCTTCAAAAAATGTCATGTTCATAGCACAGGATTGGATGAGTTAATTCAAACCAAGTAAAGGCATTAAATATCTTGTGGAATAAATAACAATGGGTCATGCTTTTCTGAGACATGTTTTCGGGGCTTTTTATTTTTCTTTTAAACCGAAGTAGTCCTTCCTGGCTCCTGAACACAAGCCATCCTCATCTATTTCCTAAGATAATCCATTATAAATTATGACAGACTCCCAGGAGCCTGGCGGGCAGCGCGGCCCAATCTGTGCCCTGGTCTCACTTTTCTGTCCTGGTCATCTCCGACAAGTTCCATGTGTGACCGGTCAGGAGACGGCTAATTCCAGTCCAGGCATTTTTCAGATGAGCCTCATTTTATTTTTAATTTCCCCACAAATGCATGCCAGGCGCAGATTTCGTCAGTTACAGACATAGCTCTCTAATCTGTGCCGCCCTTCCGTAGCTCAAACTACCAAATGAATTAAGGTCCAGTTACATATAAAAGTGATTATGATCAGCGAAATGTCTGCCCAGAGTGGCCTTCCCCAAAAATGGCAAAGATTTGAGGCTCTGACACTCCCGTTGGGCCATCTTGGGGCCATGCACTCACTGTACAATAAAAATGAACCCATTGACAAACCTCTCAAACCTACATGGCCTTCAGATTCTATGGCTCAGTGGCCGCTGGCCACCATGTAGCAGAGAAATAAATTATTTTCTCATGTTGGGTGAAATTATTTGTTTTCTGTCTTCATCCAATAAGTTTTCTTTTCAGGAGAACTGACCTCATCCTTTTGAAAGCTTCCTCTTTCACCTCTACAGGCATCTGGCTTTTGCTTGGAGGCAGATGAGTACTCCAAATCCTGACAGTTGAGGGGCAGGACTCTATGTCGTCTTTGGGGTTCTTGTTAGGCTCATCCGCACATTTCTCAGGGCAATTCAGGGCTGTGCAGACTCTGTTTTCCTCTCAAATTGTCAGGGGCCAAGAGCACCTGGACTAGGCATTGCACAGAAGCTATAAGTTAAATTAGGACCAGAGAGTGAAGGAATAACGGCCATCCCTGCTCGCAAAGAGTTCATAGTCTACCTCAGGGAAGAGGAAATATTCCCAAGGATGCATACTTACCGTACTTTATTGTCTCAATATGTTAATGGGATATGTACAAGATAGAACAAGGAACACTGTAGCAGAAAGATTATTAGGGACCAAGGGAAAGTATGTGATCTTGTACAATCTTGATCTGTAGGATCTTGATCTGCCTCTCTCTGGGCGTTGGTCCCCATGAATGTAAAATCTATAATATTCTAGGCTTCTGTGAAGAGTGGCAAAAGAGGTGGGGAAATCAGGAAAGCCTTCCTCCTTGGAGTTTCTAGAACAGTGACCACAAAAGCATAACCAGGCTGATCCTGAGGGGGAGATCTCAGTAGCCCCTGGATCAGGCCTCCTACTGTGGCTTTTTCCCACCCTCTGTGCAGACCACAAAGCAGACGTCGCAAAGTTTGTTCAAGCCCTGTGATAGAGTTCTGTTGGAGTGGAACCAAGTTTATAAAAGGTCCCACAAACTTAGATCTAAACCCCCCGAGCAAAGCCTGAGGCCCGGTGGTAAAGATGGAGGAAAGGCTGCCCCCAGTGGCAGAAACACGTGTTACGCCTGCTCCCTCCCGCCCGCAGGGCCAGGGCCAAACTGCCCTGGGTACAAGCCAACCTTGGTAGTTGCCCAACCTGAGAATCTTTTGAGCTCTTCCTGTCGCCATGCCCCACCCCATCCCATTCCACCCTGGCCTCTTTTTTCTCCTCCTTGGCAGCCGCTCTGTTTTCAGATGTTTACCCTGAGTTAGGACCTCAGTGGTGGGCATGAGGCCTGGTGGGGGGGCAGGGAGGGAGGGAAGATGGCCCCGAAAGAGGAATTCCTCAGGGAGGCATCTAGGGCACGTCACACGGATGCCTCCTCTGCGTCTCTGAGAGATGGCTGCGGATGTGCTTCCCCTGGTTGACAGTGGTCTGTTTCTCTGGTTTGCAATGTTTTAATCCTAGATTAGCCCAAGTCAGATGCTTTTGGGGAACACCAGTGTAGTCTGTGCTCCCAGCGCCCCATCTCAGTGGTCTCAGTCTGATCAGGACATCCGGATTTTGTAACCTCATTTTGTAACTGTTCTCCCGACCCTGGTGCCATCCTTCAGAGCTCTGAGGACATGTAACTGGAAGCCACTCCGGCTCCTCGCCCCCTCTGCAGTGGACCCGTGTCACCTGCCGCCCTGGCATCATCACCCAAGCATGCACTGTCACACTCCCAACCGGAATGTCAGCTTGCTGTTTGAGATTCACACTGACACGCGGTCCCCAGAGGGCTCCTCCCGGAGCCAGGGCGGCCTGCGCTTGGGAACACATAAAAGCACAGGAGTCCCCTGGCTTTTTGGCAGCACTTCAAGCGCTAGCCCAGTGAAGAGATCTTGACAGCATACTTGTAAACTCCACGGGCCCCACGGGCTCAAACACCACCATATTTATGCTCGCGGGCTGGATAGCCAAAATAGTTGGGTTGTTATGCAGACATGGGTCTCTTAGTCCAGGCCAGCATTGCTGACACCTGTTAATTGGCATTTGCAAGGACTGAGTTGAGGGGGGCGGGGAGCCTTTGGAGCTGCTGCCAACCTGTACCTGAACAGCAGGGAGTCCAGCAAGAGATTGACCCTCCCCGTGGGTAAGAGATTCCCTGGTGGGATGAGCAAATGAGTCCAAGGGTTGCCAGAAAGGATAATCAGAGAAGGAAGAAAATAGGAAGGAGGGTGGGAAGAAAAGGCACCAAGAGGGAAAGAAAAAAAAAAAAAGAGGGAAGGTATTTTTAGATTTGCTAGCACAGAGCTTTGTGTTTGTAGCACCCTGGGCCCTGTTTCTGCAGCGCCAGTTCTCCTGGCCCAGGTGGGAACAAGCCTGCCTTGCCCCTTCTCTCCTGAGGCTGTGGACCCACCTGCCTTTCAAGGTCAGCAGCAGGACCACCTCCTCCAATGAGCCTTCTCTGAAAACCCCAGAGGCCCCACCGTCTTCCTCCTTGGTGCTCTTGTTATAACATACACTCCCCATTCTCCTGTGTGCCCCTTGGGCTCCTCCCCTTCAAATGTCCCCTCCCCGCTTTGTTGATTCCTTGGGATCATAATTGAGACTGTCTGGCCCACACTGCCCAGCACAGTCCAAGACACAAAGTAGGCTCTCGGTTTCCAGCCTCTTGGGTTGGTGGTCTCCTTCTGGGTGTCTTTCTCTCTTTTCCCATTCCAGGCCTCCCACCAGAGCCCCCACTCAGCAGAGCACCCACTCTGTCCCCACACAGCTTCAAGCTGACCCAGGGGGGCTCTATGAGGCTTCTTCCTTATACCTATCTCAAGGTTTGGATGGTGCACAACTTGACCTGAGGGGAGACTGGGCTTTATTAAAAATGATTTCTGGGGGCGCCTGGGTGGCTCAGTTGGTTAAGCGACTGCCTTCGGCTCAGGTCATGATCCTGGAGTCCCGGGATCGAGTCCCGCATTGGGCTCCCTGCTTGGCAGGGAGTCTGCTTCTCCCTCTGGCCCTCCTCCCTCTCATGCTCTCTGTCTCTCATTCTCTCTGTCTCAAGTAAATAAATAAAATCTTAAAAAAAAAAAAAATGATTTCTGTATTTCATTATTAGTACACAAAAAATTTCCAGAAGATCTGTATTTATGAACTGGTTTATGTTCCAAAAGTCAGCTTGAAAATTTGTTGTTTGAAACTGGAAGTCCACAGAAACAGTATGGTAAATGAATTTGTTCATTCAACAAATACATCTTGAGCACCCCCATACAGTAGGCACTATTCTATGCGCTGGGGAACCTGCAGGGAACAAAGCATTTAAACCCCCTTGTTCTCAAGGAGTGTGTACCCAGGTCAGGGGAGACAGATAAACCACAGATAAGTAAGATATACAATATGTTGAGTGATCCTAAATGCCATGGAAAGGAATAAACTAGGGAAGGGGAATGAGGAGTGCCAGGATGGGGATGGGATTCATAACTCAGGAAGGCCTTATTTGAGAGCGACCTGAAAGAGTGAGAGAGTGGGGGAGGAAAGTTCCAGACTCAAGAGTGAACTTGGTATGTTCAGGGAACAACAAGAAGGCCAGAGTAGCTAGAGCAGAGTGAGAATTGGGGACAGAAAAATACTGGTGGGTTTCCCTGGCCAACCCACTGGTGGTTGACTTAGCCCCCTAACAAGTCTGAGCTATAATTCTAATTCAGTGCAATACGCATCTACTGAATGCCTTCTTTCTCACAGGGATTAGTGCTAGGTGCTTGTTACTAATTCTCTCAACTACCATAACCATGGCTCTATGGGAATATCTCTTTTGAGTGTCAGCTGGGGAGGGTTTGGGACATACAGAGCCCTCTCAGAGAATGGGGGACAGACAGGTAAGATGCAATGCCCAGTAGACAAAATCTCCCTCCTGAAAGCAGCGTGGAATATTAGAACCATCTCTTCTTGATTTGTTCTTACACTGGATGTCTTCAACCATCTGGGGTGATTAACCATCTCTTGATTTGGAGACCCTGGCACTTGATTTGTTGCTGAGTGTTGGTTTTTGACGCCTTACCTAACCTTCTTGATCCTTGATTTCCTGGTGATGATAATGACTGCTTTACCTTTTTTGGTAAAAATTAAATGAGGTTAGTATACATAATAGAGCCTTGTAAAACCAAAGTCTACTGTGAGTTGTGATTTTAGAGCAACCATTCTGTCTTCTGCATCAGGGAATTAAGGGAAAAGGGCTCAGAAATAGACATCTTTCATAAATGGAAATTGCTGGTCAGTTTTATGTTGGCTGTCTAATCTCCTCTGAAAAGGTGATGGAGATGGTGAGTCTAAAGATGACAAGTAGCTCTGCTGAAAGATCCAGGTGGGAGAAGAAACAGGTTAATGAAAGAAAATTGCCTGACTCTAGGGGAGGTTGTGGAGTAGAATTTGAGGAAAGCTAAATAACTCACTCAGAAAATGACAAGACGATAGACCCAAATGAACCATTACAGAGGTAAAAATCACCTTTCCCTTTTGGACACTCCTCTTTTCTCTCTCATTCCCTGCATCCTTCAGGCTCAGTTGTCCAGTGTGTAAACCACTCAAATAGCCCCGGTCCTACCCCTCGGGCCCTAGCCATCCAGTACCTCCTGTGTCTGCCTACCTTTCCTCCAGTGCCCTTTAGAATGGGGGATTTTATGTAGGAAGGAATATTTCTAGTGAGAGAACTTACTTCCTTACTATAAGGCAAGCTATGCATTCTGGAAAGTCCTTGCTATTAGAAAGTTCCTCCTTAAGGTCACTTAAAATCACTTCCCTGTGATTTTTATTCCTAGGTTCTGGGTCACCCTCTGAGGGGCTCGGAGGTATTCCAAGTAACTCTTCTTCCCAGACACAGCTTTTCAGATATCTGAAGACAGGTCCCTATCCCCCTCAGCTTAAGATTTTCTCCTTATCTTTGATGTTCTTCACCTTCACCATGAAGTATCTGGTTTTGTTTTGTTTAATTTTTTAAAATGCTGTCCTGTATATAGTGTGTGCTTTCAATTGGAGGATTCATGACCGTCTTTAGTTCTTCAAAATTCTGAACCATTACTTCAAATATTTCTTCTCCTCCAACCACTCTTTCTTTCACTGAAATGATAGACACTATATTGGAACTTATCAGTCTACCTCCCTGTCTCTTCCAACTCTTTCATATTTATCTCTTTCTCTTTCCAAGCTGTGTTCTGAGTGAATTCTTCAGAACTGCCTTCCAATTTACAAATTCTCTCTTTCACTGTGACCAATGTAGTGGTGTACCCAATACCTTGTAACTTAATTTATCTATTTTAATTCCCTTTTATTCCATAGAAGCTGAACTCCAGAATTTGGCTTCTAGCTGTGGATTACTTTACCATTCCACTTTAAATATCTATTGCACAGAAATGTCTCTTAATTTAGAATATAACCTTTCCTTTTAATGTCCTCCTTTTATATTTTAATTGTCATAGCTATGTTTTCAGAACAATAAGGGCCTCAAATTGGGAACTTAACTCTCCGTCTTCACTCCCCCCACCGCCCCATAGTCCTTGAACTAGCCTCATATGCTTGACTTCCTGAATTTTCCTTATCAGGATCACTGTCCTCTGAACTCACTCTGTGATGCCCAGAATGGAATGCAGAGTATTTTAGTGAGTGCTCTGTAATTCAGAGACAGGGGACACTGAGCAAGCAGGATTCTAATAACACATGTTCCTTTATAGAAGTGTCTATAACAGGATAAAAGGAAGGCACCAGAGAAATTTCTTGGAGGCCTAACCTGTGTAAGTTTCAGGGATATTCACAAGGTCTTCAGGCTTATGGTAAGCAATGCCTCCTGATCCAGGGGAAATCAGGCCAAATTCTAGGTAAGATGAAGGGACAATGCAGCAAAGAAGTCACCAAAGCCAGCAGGAAGGAGTCTGTGCAAACAGGAGGGCCATCCATACATTGGCTTTGGGGGTGATAATGGTTCAAAATAATCAAATGAAGCGTATCCATATGGGCCTCAGGTGGTTCTTGACACCATATAGATTCATGTCTGTCCTTCTCCTTGTCACTCCATCACGGTCTAACCATAGGTAAAGTTTGCGGGAGAGCAGAAGCTAACTTCTCTGCCACAGGGAAAGAGTTCTCCCTGTTCTCAGCAGAAGGATGGTCTTGGAAGGGAAAGGTGATCACAGGTCACTTTGAGTCTTTTTCAGTTTTTCGAAACACCCGAGGTGAAGCCATCTGGTGTAAAAGCATAAAGTGTTGACAGTTATTAGCTCCTTTCAAAATAGGGTGTGAAGTTGTCTGCTGAAAAGAGCATGAGTCCTTGATGCCAAGCTTTTGAAATCACCGCCTTATTACTTACTAGCTGTGTGATGTTGGGGTGGTTTCTTAACCCCTCTGAGATTCAACTTTTACTAAATGGGATAATGATACCTACATTATTATAAATGTAGATTAAATGAAGTAATGCATATAAATGGCATCGAGTAAGGGTTCAGTTGTTAACATTCTTGTGCCCATTCCTTTTATTGGGTGTCATTTGACAGAACTGGGGATAGGGAAGGAAGTAAAAAGGTGAAAAAAATGAAGGGGATTTTTAAGAATGGAAAGAATTGTTAAGGACTGTTGGAAAAGGGCCTGAAGCCACTTTGGCCATTAGTGATGTATGGAATCTAGCGCTAAATATTGCTCACCTCCAACAATTAGGGACAGGTGGATCTTCATGTCTTCTTCCTACACAACCTGGCTACAGGGTGGTAGGCAACAATAAAATCACGTCTCAGATCCCATTCTAACCACATTCTGACCTTGACCAGCAGTCAGGTCCCCAAAGGACTATGCAGGCTCAGATCCCATAAGCTCAGAATGTCCCCACTCTTGGCTATTTTAGGCAATCTGTCAAGCACATTACTCCTTTTGAACAGATTGCCCATGTCCTCTGGGTCCCCTAGTGTCCAGTACCATCCCATCTTTCAAGACTCAGTTCATACATCACCTTCTATACAATAGGAACAGTGAATAGGGGCCAAAAGCTTACAAATCGTTTACAGGGCCAGAGTAGGGAGCAAGGGAAGGACAGTTGGAGAGAGGTGGAACTAGAAAAGGAAGTGTTTTCCCACTCTTGGTTTCTACAAAAGGGGATTTTCCCTACCCACGCTCCCAAACTTCTGTCCACCCTTAGGGAGGGGCAGTGACTTCTCTGATTGGCACATTGCAGAAGAATGCTTGAGCATGTTCCGCTCAGCCCTGTTCTCCTTCTTCCTCTTGGGATCAGAATTGTCTACCCATATGGAAATCTGCTCCTCTGCTCCAGTCCACATAGCTGGGGCTATATGTGGGAGTCTGCCTAATGGGGGGTGGGAGGTCAGTTGGCAGGCCTGCTGGCTCTCATACTAAGCTGTATTCTCCAATTTAGCCTTTATCAGTAATAAAGGTGGTGTTCCAGTTATGTTTGCACCCTTGTTTTATTTCACAATTTTTCCAGAGCCCATGTGGGGAAGAGGGATGTTATGTGTTGGGTGCCCCACCAGGCAGATGACAGCCAGACCATGGAGGGCTTGGAATGCTCTGCCTTGAGTTTGGAATCACAGGAGGAGAGGGCCTACAGACGGAAGCAATACATGTAGCCTTTGTAGGAAGAGTATGGATCCCGGTGTCAGGAGGACTGGGAGCCAGCCCCAGTGCTGCCACTAACCATCTGGATGACTTTAGGCAAGTTGCTTAAACTTCTAAGTCTTCAATTTCCTCATCTGTAGAATGAGTTGGTTTATAAAAATCTCTAATGGCCCTCTCCAGTTATATAAACTTTATAAAGGGAGGATTTCCTCACAGGAGGAAGTTTTGAACATTGGGGCAGGTTATGGAATTTCTTTCCTTGGAGATCTTGAAGAAGCAGCTGGTTTAGCATTCAGTTTAGATGAGAAATGTTATCTGTACATGCCAAGTATTTTATTACAAGCATAATGTGAACTCTTTCATTTAATCTTCATGCCAACCTATGAAATAGATGATATTATCGTTCTTCATTTACATACAAGGAAACTGAGACTCAAAAGTTAAATAACTTTCCCAGGAGCATATGAGTAGTAAATGCCAGTGCTGGGCTTTGAACTTGGGCGATCTGGCACCATAGCTATATTCTCTAGCACTCTGCTGCACCGCCTCCATGCTAAAGGGTAGCTCTGGATTTTTTCCCCAAAAGCCCATCCCAATTCATGGTGTCTCTAGAGGGACCCAGTTTGCAGCTTCTCAGACACGTGCAAAAGGCAGGTGCTTGGCTAGTGAGAGAAACCGAACTCCTTTTGGCTGTCTCTTAGGTCTGTGCCCTCAGGTTTGACATTCAGGAGTGAGAAGCACTTGTTTGGCAATTAATAATGCAGTGCGTGTGACATCTCTTATATTGATGTCTTTATTGTTGTTCAGTTTCTATGTGCTTATGATTTGTCCCCTTCCTTAACATTGACTGCCTGATCACCACACCAGGAACTGTCCTACATCCTTTAAATGTGTTACTTCATTTAACACTTGCCACAATCTTTCAAGGTAGGTACTATTATTATCCCCAATTTACAGCTGAGAAAACTGAAGCACTGAGGGAGAGATACTATTCTACTATTGATAGGACATAGACATTGACCATATATCCTGAGTCCTAGATAAATATTTGCAGATGGATTCATTAGTCAAGGTTCATATAGTTCAAAGATTCTCTTTGCCCAAGGCTTGCATGGTCTTCATTTATTCTCTATTTAGCTCTGTGTTCCTATATTTCTTTTGTTGGCTGTGTGTAAGATGCTGATTGAAAACCGAAACAGCCATCCAAGTGTGGGCTATTCCTAAATACCTATTGTCGTCAGCCCTAGGGAAACCACAGGAGCCTTCCAATCCAGAAGATGCAGAACACCTTGCACTCAATAATTATGCATTAATTGACTAACATAATGATGGCATATTGGTTTGCTTTGTGATTTTCTGGTAAACATGTTTGTTCATTCTTTTATGAATTTTAGGCCTGATAGAATTTTTCTTGCTTTTTGTTATTGTTCCTCATTCCCCTGACTTTTGGCTTTTCTTGCTACTGAGAAGTAGAAATAGGACAAACTGAACTCAGCAGAATGGGGGCTGCATGAGCTAGCTATGCTTTTCTGAATTGGTGCATGTGTGTGTGCGTGTCCATATTTTTGGAAGGGGGTGGGGGCTTTGAAAAATAAAACACTCTCCTCTCTGCCTCTTCAATGTCCTATGAATTGTTTCTCCATGTCAAAGCTACAACGTCTATTTTTTTTACTTTGGGCTCTGTCAATGAGCATTTAGTCTTCTCCAGTGGGAATGTATCCACGGTGGACATGCCAGTCTACATTAGCATTACACATTGCAAACCAACCAACCTAACTATAGTTGGGACAGCAATTGGAAGTGACACAAATCAGAGGCTAGACAGATTCGCAAACTGAGGTCAATTTATCCTGTGTGCCCAGCACCTCTTCTGTCCTGACTTGTTTAAATCCCTGGTGGACAAAATTAGTTTTCCATAAGAAGAGTTAAACAAAAACTCACACAATAGGCTTTTTTGCCTCTTCATTGCTGATCCTTCTTTGGTGAACACTCTGCTCCAAAGTTGCAGTGAGAGAAATCTCAAATTCAACCCTGGGCATGTTTCTTTTGCCTTCACTTGTGACATGTCTTTAAATAAATGTTAGCATTTTGCAACTGTGAAAAATAACAGGAATACACATTTCTTCATAAAACCCAGGAAATTCTAAGTATTAGAGCATGAGCCCTAACTCCATGACTCTTGCTGTGGAGAATTAGTGTGTACAGCCTTCTTCTAGTGCGTGCTTAGGCCTCTCCAGATCAGTGATGCAGGTGGCCATCTGGATAGAATCAGCATCAGCTCAGCAACAAGTGCGAGGACCCCGAGTTCCAGTTCTCTAACAGGAGACTCATTCTCCGCCTGCACTGGCTGGTGGGAAGAAAATATGGATACATTGAATGCACCTAAGGAAAGGTGATGCTCATCTACAGATTCTTGTGGCACAAGTGGGAGCTATGTTAGAAATTCCTCAAGAATGCATTGCACAATAGTTGAAATCTGGTCATACAGTTCATGACTTTCCTGGGATAGGGAGTAAATACAGTCCATCCATGTTAAAAATCAAAGGTAGGCAAAGAATATGAAGAGGAATTCACAGAGGAGGAACATGAATGGCTGCTAAACATATGACAAAATGAACTATCGTGATGGTTATCAGTAAAACGCAAGTGAAACTATGACAGGCTACCATTTTATGTCCATCAAATTGGGCACAAAATGCCTGATGTTACAGAGTGATGGTGTGGATGTTGCACAGTGGGAAATCTTGTGCCCTGCTGGTGGAAGTATACATCAGTTCAAGTACTTTAGAAAAAAATTGGCATTATTTAGTCAAGGTGAAGATGTGCATTTCCTATGCCCCAAGTAGTCCACTATTACAGCAAGTATCACATGAGTGCATTGTTTAAAAAAACAACAACAATGAAACAATCTAATGTCCATCAGCAGTGCATAAATAAATGGTGGCTTCTTCATGTAATCATTGCTAGACAGGGCTGAAAATGACCAAGTGTTCCATGCATCAACATGGATGAAGGTCACAAACAGAATGTTAAGAGAACAAAAGTCACCTGTAGACTAATAAATACGGTATGACACTACTGATACAAAGTTAAAAGCAGGCAAAAATACCACATAATTTTCATGGATCTGTATATATGTGTATGATAAAAGTATAAAGAAATGCGTGACAATGAAAAACACAAAATTTAGGATGGTGTATTTTACTGGGCTAAAGAACACACTTGGGGAAGGATACACAGAAGGTGGTCTATTACACTGATAACTTTTATTTTTGAAGTCAAGTAAGTATTCACTGTATTCTTTTTTATATAATTTTGTAGCCTGAAATATTTTATAATACATTTTAAAATGTTCCTTTGAGGCCCCAAAGAATTGGAGAGGTAGAAAGGCCTTAGAAATAATCTAACTCAACAATCACCTTTTAACATGATGACAACTAAAACCAGAGATGAAAGAGGAGACATTATTGATACCATGGAAATATTGGCCAGAGCAATTAGGCAAGAAAAAGAAATAGAAGACATTCAAATCAGAAAGGAAGAAGTAAAATTATTTCTGTTTGCAGATGACATGATCTTATATGTAGAAAACCCTAAAGATGCCACACAAAAAAACTGTTAGAACAAATAAATGAATTCAGTAGAGTTGCAGGATACAAAACCAGCACTAAAAAGACCATTGTGTGTCTGTGTATCGACAGTGAACAATTCAAAAAGGAAATTAAGAAAAAAAAATCCTATTTACAATAGAATCAAAAGGAATAAAATACTTTTGAAAAAAACTTAACCAAAGAGGTGAAAGACTTGTACACTAAAAACTATAAAACACTGATGACAGAAATTAAAAAGACACAAGTAAGTGGAAAGAGATCTTAATGTTCATGAATGGGAAGACTTAATATTGTTAAAATATCCATACTTCCCAAAGCCGTAAACATATTCAGTGCAGTCCCTATCAAAATCCCCATCAAAATGGCATTTTTTCCATAAAGAGAAAAAAAAGCTGCAAAAGTTACACAGCATCTCAAAGGACCCCCAAATAACCAAAACAATGTTGAGACAAAAGAACAAAACTGGACACCTCATACTCTCTGATTTTGAAATCTATTACAAAGCTATAGTAATCAAAACAGTGTGGTACTGGCTGAAGAAACAGTGGCCAATGGAACTGAATAGAGAGATAAGAAGTAAATCCTCACATAAATGATCAAATGATCTTTGACAAGGATACTGAGGCTACACAATGGGGAAAGGCTATTCTCTTCAACAAATGGTGTTGAGAAAAATGGATATCCACATGCAAAAGAATGAAGATGGACCCTTATCTTATGCCATATACAAAAACTGACTCAAAAGGGATTAAAGACGTAAATGTAATACCTGAAACTATAAAATTCCCAGAAGAAAACATAGAGAATATCTTCATTCCATTGGAATAGGCAATGATTTCTTGGATATGACACCAAAGCATATGTAACAAAAGCAAAAATAGATAAGCAGTACTACATTAAACTTAAAAATTTCTGCACAGCAAAGGAAATAATCAATGGTGTAAAAAGGCAACCTACTGAATGGGAGAAAATATTTGCAAACTTTATATTGGATGAGGGATTAATATTCAGAATATATTTAAAAAAAAAAACCCTACAACCCAATAAAAAAACCAAATAACCTAATTAAATGGGCAAAGGACTTGAATAGATTTTATCCAAAGAAGATATGTAAATGGCCAAAAAGCATATGAAAAATGTTCAATATCACTAATCATCAGGTAAATGCAAATAAAAACCACAATAAGATATCATTTCACACCTGTTAGGATGGCCACTATAAAAACAACAACAACAACAAACCCAAAAAAGAACAAAACAGAAAATAACAAGTATTGACGAGGAAGTGGAGAAATTGGAAGTTTTGTAAACTGTTGGTAGGATGACAAAATGATGCAGCTGGTATGAAAAGTGGCATAAGGGTTTCTCAAAAAATTAAAAATAAAACTACCTATACTTCAGCAATCTCGCTTCTGAGTACATATCCAAAAGAATTGAAAACAGGATCTCGAGAGAGATTTGTACACTCATGTTAACTGCAACATTATTCACAATAGCCAAGATGGGGAAGCATCCTAACTGCCCATCAGTGGATGAACGGATAAAGAAAATGTGGTATATACTTGCTGTAGGATATTCTTCAGCCTTAAAGAAGGAGATCTTGACACGTGCAATGACATGGATAAAACTTGAGGATGTTATGTTAACATAAGTAAGCTAATCACAAAAAGACTGCATGACTCCACTCATGAGGTATCTAAAGCAATCATACTGATTGGAACAGAAAGTAAAATGGTGGTTGCCAGCGGCAGGGGGCGGGGAAAACACAGAGCTGTTGTTCAGTGGATACAGTTTCATTAAATTAAGATGAAGAAGTTCTAGAATCTGTAGTACAACACTGCGCATGGCATAAGGCTTAACAATCCTGTACTGTACACTTGAAAATTGTTAAGAGGGTGAGTTTATGTTACGTGGTTTTTACAATTAAGAAACAAAACATAAACATAATGCAAGCAAGGGCCAGAGTGACGATGTCTTGCCAAAGATTGTTAACTAGTTAGTGCTGGGACAGAATTGGGGCTGGCCATGTCCAGATCATTGGCCTCTTCTTACACCTGACCACCTCTCCTTATTCTGATTTCTATTTTATTTGTAACACCATTTCAGAGATGTGAGATGGCCTTTTGTGATGATGGCTGTAGAAAAGAATCAACTCTCTGTTGAACAGTGATGTGTCTAAATGTTTACTTATATCTTTATGAGGCTTGCCCATCGAACTTCCTTCCATAGGCTCTTAAATTGAGTTCCTGATTTTATTGCAGGCAATCACACATTAATATTTTGCTCAGCTTTCTGTGCCTTTCCGAGGTGGAGCTTGAGGCCCTGGGGAGACAGTTAGGAGTCCTGATTTGCTTACTGGGTGGCATGAAAGCTGTATCATGGAGAAAAAACTATGAGGCCCAGGAAGGTGCAAGGCCTTCTCCCACATTACAGTGCCATCCTTGAAGGGAGCAAGCTGTATTTTAAGTTCACATTAGCTTCCCCCCCTCACTTCAGAGGCTGATTATCTACCTCATTCACTAGCGATGGAAAATGATTGAAATATAGAAATAAAGAAGTTTTAAAAAGAAACAATTACCAACACAAAACTTTATCTTAGTTTTTATTTACTTTTCTTAAAGTTTAGAGATATTTTATGGTTATTTAGGATAATCTGGCTAAAATTTTTATATTATAGTCATGTTGGGATACTTAAGAGTTGCTTCCCCCTTTCCTCATGGATTATCATATACTTGGCTTTAGATTGTAGATGTGTCAGAGGCTATAATTAATTCAAAATGGGAAATGTGATATCCATTTTTTTTTCTGGGAAAAGATTTGTTAAGCAATATCTAGTAAAGAAAGTTAAAAGAGAGAAAAAAAAGAAAAAGAAATAAAGAAGTTTTAGAATCCGCAGGCCCACCTTTTGCCCTTGGAAATGACCTCCTCCCTACCAGCCTCTGTCATACCCAAATCTTAAGGGTTCGGTGAGAAAAGCATAAAGCATTTCCTTGATTCTCAGGACACTTTTCTGTAGATTTTCATAACTGTGGGGAGCCTTGAAGGGCAGAGGGAGCATGGGTAATCCTACCCAGAGCGGGGATGTTGGTGTTAAAATAAGAAGCCGTTGCAGATGGAAGTTCCCAGTCAAAGGCATCCTGAGTCATAATTCCGTCCTTGCCATGGCAGTCATAATTCATGATTTCCCGAACACTTCATAGGTTCCTGAGGGTAATTAGGGCTGCCTTCTCAGGGGCACAGTCAGGCAGACAGCCCCTCTCTGGGGCTGGGGGGCTGGGGGGCTGGGGCTGGGCACCTGGCCCGCCAGCCTCCTGGTTCAGCTCAGGTTCTTTTTAGAAAACAGAGGCTGCCGGTTGTTTACACCGTCTTCCCTGATGATTTGCTTCCTTTTCGGTGAACTTGCCTAAGCTGGGTTCCGGGAAAAATGCCACTTTGCGAAACACAGAGGCGATGACGGACCAGGGGTTCCGGGTGGCCCAGATCCCCGGGACCCCGCTGCCCCGCCGCGTGGGAGCGGCCGGAAGCCAGGAGCCCCTGCCTCCCACGAGCGGCCTGCTGGCACGCCTTGGGCTCCTGTGACCCGAGCGTTTGTGGAAAAGCTGTGCACCGTGATGGCCGGGATCTCGCCCCTTGCAGTCCTCATTCTCAGGGCACGGTGATCCCCTGCTGGGCCTCCGGCCTGACCCCTGGGTCCTGGGTGTTGGCACGGATTTATGACCCTGAGCTGCTTTTTATCTCTTCGGGAAGTAAACGTTTTGGTTGGGAAGTTTTTCAATTTCCTCCTGGCCTGGACCAAACCGCTCAGGTTTCCGAGGGCGAGAGTCCCCTCTCCTCGTGGGTCCTCGGTGCACTGGAGTGTGATCAGGAGCCTCACTGGGCCTGAAGACGACCCCCGCAAGCGCGGACGGGGGAGCCGGCTGCCTAGGGCCGCCCAGGCTTCCTGCTGCGCGGCAGGCATCAGGCCCTGCCTTGCAGGCTGGCTCCTCTGTCCTCCACCGGCCAGGACGTTTCGAAGTGCGTGGGGGTGGGGCAGGGGCATAGCCTCGAGCCTTCCCTTCCAGTCCGCCACACCTCCTGGGCCAGGCCCGGAAACCGACGCCTCGCCCCCGCTGCGCCCTCCCTTCTGATACACCCCAAGTTCTAGAGCCCCTGGTGTAGAGCCCGTCCAGGGGATGGAGCAGGTGCAGCGAAGTACAGTCCTCCTCCTTTAAGCCTCCTGGAACCCTATAGTATCATCCCCCCCGAAAAGAAGATGAACCCCGGCCGGTCCAACAGGGCATTGGCCTCTCACCAATGATCTTGCTCTGTTTTTTTTTTCTTACGTGAAGACGGTTTCATCCAATTACACACACATCTTTTTTTTCCTCCGCAGGATCCCCTCCTCCTAGCTCCGTACTCACCCTCCCACACGGGTTTCCCTCCTAGCCCGGGGCCCAAACAACACGATGTCATCTGAACGGGAAAGCAGTAAAGTCGAGGCCTCCCTTTTGTACCTTGGTGAGTATCTTCCGTTTCGATGGGCCTTTTATCCCGAAAGGCCCCGCCCACTTTGTATCCCGGGATAACTTCACGCACCACCGACGACCCGCCAGCGCCGGGGAGGGCGAGTGGCAGCTGCTGATCTGTTTAGGGCAGGAAGTGAAGAACGTGATATTCGATTAAAACTGCGGGGGGCTGGGGCGCCTGGGCGGCCCAGTCGTTAAGCGTCTGCCTTCCGCTCGGTCATGATCCCGGCGTCCTGGGATCGAGCCCCGCGTCGGGCTCCCCGCTCAGCTGGGACCCTGCTTCTCCCTCTCCAGCTCCCCCTGCTTGTGTTCCTGCTCTCTCTGTGTCTCTGTCAAATAAATAAAATCTTTAAAAAATAAATAAATAAAACTGCCGGGGTGGGGGGGGAGTGGAGGGGGGTGGAATTCAGCGAGAAGGCAGGGGCTGATGGAGACTGATGGCCCCGGGAAATCCGCCGGCCTGAGTTCTAGTCCCATTGCCGCCACAGCTCACAGGGGTGACCTTGGGCCTGTCACTAAAACTTTCTGGGCCTTCGTTTCATCTGAAACCTGGTGGTGATGATACCTGCATCCTCATGGCGATAGTTAGGAGGATTAGGGAGATTAGGAAAATGCACAGGGCTCCTTTGATCCCTTCAGAGTTAGCAGTGAAGGATGGATGGATGGTGGTAGGCTGGATGGAACCGACTGCCAATTACAGGATGTGATCTGAGGTGTAATGAAGAGTCTGCCAGTGCCCAGACGCCTCCCAGACCAGCCGGCCGAGTGGCTCTGAAACCTGGCCTCTGGACCCACGGGGGAGAGCAGGTTACCCTGCAGAAGGGACAGCCCACCACAGCCCACTCCCGACTTAGTTTGGGGGGCAGACAGAGGGCCCTGAGTGACTGCGGCACTGCAACAGGTCAGTGTGAGTGGAGGGGGTTTGGTACCAAGAGTGAGAGCGCCAGCCTTGCGGTGATCGTGCTGAGGGACTTGGTGGGGAAGGGAGTGGTGTTAGAGAAACTGGCTTAAAAGCCACTCTAATGAATGTTAGGTGATGACTAACAGCACGACATCCTTCCCGAGGCGATATTTTCCTGTGTCTGTCCTCTCTAAGACGCTGTACCCATCGTTTCTTACTGACCTTCGCCCTTCCTGGAACTCGCTGTGCTGGACATGTGTCCGTGGTGCCGAGAAAGACTCATCCCCATGACGGGGCGCGTGATGGCGATGAGCAGGCTGTGCTGCCCAGCATCACCACTCTCATTACGTCCGTCCACATTTGCTCGCCATCAGGCGTCATACCAGGGCGGGCGGTGGAGTCCCGGGGCTTGCCTTGGATTCCTGGCTCTGTCCTTTTGCTCTGAGACCCTGAATACTTGCCCTTCTGGGACCCAGTTTCATCATCTGGAAAATTGGGGTAATGGTTCTACCTCACAGTGCTTTCCGGAGGATTGAATGAGGTGGTGGGATGTGGGAAAGGCGTGTGTACGTGACAGAGCGTTGTGCCAAGGGGGGCAGTGTGATGCTGCAATAGCCCCAGCGTTTAATGGCCTAAAGCAACAAGGTTGGTTGCTTACTCATGCTGCGAATCTACCACAGGTCAACATAGGGGGCGTCCTGCTCACTGAAGTCACAGTGGGATGCAGGCTGATGCGGCAGCCCTCATTTGCTAGGTCAGAGGGGAGAAAGAACACGGTGAAGTCCGCCTTGGCTCTTAAAGCTTCTGTAGTCTACGAGGATGGCTAAGATGTGGTCCCTGCCCTCAAGCTTACCCAGAACTTACCTCCAGATAATTCCCAAAGGTCTCTGAAAAATCTCCAGATTCGGCTGTGAATCCCCCTCCGCCTCACTCTCATATTAGAGCCTTTGCTAAAGACAGCTAAAACATCCACCTGCCTCCTTGGCCGCTGCCACTGGTTGTAAAGAACCCCAAGGCCTCACTTGCAGAGCTGGTGACCTGCCTTTGTCCTTCACCTGGCCTGTGAGGAGGGGTGCCCAGGCAGCAGGCACCTCCCCGGGGTTCAGCTAATTGCACCATGCTTGAATGCTGCTGGGAAGAACAGCTCTTCCCTCGCCTCAAGCCCTTCTTGTCCCAGACGCCTGCTGGCCTGCCCATGGCTCAAGCTTGGGTCTGTCATTCTGGCTTTGGGAAGGAACAGGCAAACTTAAGTCAGGCTTTGCTGCTTCCAACTTCCCTAGAACCATTTTCCTGCTCTCCTGCTGGAGGGCTGACATCTCTGACACCCCCCTTCTCCATCATCCAGAGATTCCTGGCATGGCCTGAGACTCACCAGAGTTTTTCCTCCTTTCTCCTGAATCATGTCTCTTCTCCTTGGGCAGTTCAATTGGGACCCTGAAAGAGAAAATAAAAAGGTTTAAAGTAATATTATTAGTAACAACAACAAATATAATAGCTTATCATGCGCCAGGTTCTGTTCTTAGAGCTTGACAAATATTAACTCATTAAATGTCCACAACAAGCCTATGAGATAGGGATTATTAATATCCTCATTTTACAAACAAGAAGGAAACAGGCCCAGAGAGGTTAAGTAATTCATCCAAGGTCACACAGCTAGTAAGTGGCAGAACTGGGATTTAACCCAGGCAATCTGACTGCAGAGCACATGCAGATCATTTTCCAACATAGCAATTTTTAATTCAATGGTTGGGAGAGGTCGTTGAAGTTATAGATTGCAAGAGCTCTTCACTCCAGGTTGCTTATTTTGTGGATGGAGGCGAAGTAGCCTTCCCGAGGTATTATGAGGGCATGACTGCCCTCTGGTGGGGATTGGCATGCATTGCCAATTAGAGTGCACAGAGCCCAGTCAGCCCACAAAGCGCTTCAGGGGAGAATTCAGAGAATGAACTGGCAAACACACACATGCAGCCTACATGCAGCAATGGCATATTGGCTGTTTCTCTCCCTCTGGTTTGATGCGTTTTACATTTTTTCCCCTGGAAAAAAAAGAAGGGGGTAACAAAAAGCACACAAGCAGCTCTCCACCTCTGTGAGAACAAGCAGAAGAAAACCACAATTATGCAACCATCAAATAACAAGTCTATGTGTTTATCATCATGGAAATGCTATGTAGGGTAGATGCCCATGAAATGTCATCCTAAACAGATGCAAAAACACATTTTCAGTCGTTTATAACTAAGTTACGGTAAAATGCTTTCCTAATCAGGGTACTTTTCCACTATAGAAGCTTGTGTGCAGAAAGGCTCTTATTTTTAAAAAGTTCAGCCGTTTTAGATTATCTGTGTTCAAATAGAAATCTGAGGTTGCTTTTTGGTTTGATGTAGAAAGACGGAGGTGGCCACGTCTGACGAGGCTGTAATTGGGTAGCTTGGCCTGAGAAGTAGCATTTCAATACTATTTTTCATGGGGGACCCTGGCTTCTTAGAAAGCCCCAGCCAAGACCCATCCGACGAGGTGGCCTTGCCCAGTAAATCTTCAGGGGAGGCAGGGAAGGAAGGATGGAGAGGAGAGGAGATCCCCACTTGCGGACACAGAACCCGATCCTCGAGGCCGTGCTTGGAGATTGCCCAGACGAAACCCCACTAACAGGTGGCTGACCCGAGGAGTCATGGCTTCTGGAGGTCGGGTTTTCAGCTCCCCCGGACAGGGAATCATCAGCATTTGCAGCTCTTCACTTGGGTATTTAAAGTCTCCTTGAGAAAACAGAGCAAAGTATTCACATACAGAATACCCAAGTCACACCAAGAGTAATCCTTCATTGGTCAGAGATCTCTCTGTGTGTTTTTCACCCCCTGCCAAACACACCCCACTTAAATAAATGTGGAAATCACAAGAAAACTGCTGATAAGAAGAGTTACTAAGGGAGGCTTACTTTTAGGACATGTCTTGGGTTCTCTATGTACTCATCACCACACACAGGTCATGCCTGGGCCACATACATTCATATCCTGTCCTTGGGTAACTTTTGCTTTTCTGTGACCATGCCTTCAAATCATCATCTCAATATGGGCCACTTGCAAATCCATTTCCTTACTTCTCCTCTGTCCCAGGGTCCTGACTTGTATCCAGCTGCCTGATGAAGAGCTCCATCCAATTGTCCCTCCATACTCCCACATAGCATGTCCAAAGCCAACCTCAGCATCCTGTCCATGGGAGTTCCTCTCCTTGACTTCTCCATTTCTTTTAATGGCATCACCATTCTCCTGGTGATTCCAGTGCAGAACCCAAAATCCCTCAAATTTGCCTCTTGCTTCCATCCCACCCACTGGACCTAGTCACTTGCTGGCATCTCTTACATCTATCCTCTTATTACTGCTACCCACCCTCCACACCCCATGGCATGATGTAGTGGGCGAGTATGAGTTTCAGAGTCAGACATGGGTTCAAATCCCAGCTCTGCTGTTTGTTACATGTATGAATGCAGACTTTTTACTTAATGCATTTAAACCTCTGGAAAATGGAAACAATATGTACCTCATCAGATTAATTTCCTTCATTCAGGGCTCATGTTTCTCACTAGGACTAACTCAGTAGCTTCCTACATAGTCCTTGTTTCTTGGCTCTAGTCATAAACACTGCTCGAATATTTGCTGTTTGCCAGGCACTGGGCTAATCTCTGGGAAAAGAAATCTTACAAATTCACAAGGCCCTGCCCTCATGAAGCTTGCAGTCTAACAGAGAGCATAAAATTCTCTCCTTTCAGTGATTTATTTTCACTCTTCTGTCCAGTGAATCTTGCTGAAGCACAGATCACACCATGTCATTTTTCCTGACCAAGACTGTCAGTGGCTCCCTATTTCCCATTTCACATCTATTCCTTTGCCTACATTCAAGCCCTCCTTAATTAAAAAAGTCCTTATCTCCTTTTGTAGCCTAGTTTCCTACATGGCCACCATACACCCTCCTTTCTGTCCAAGCAGAACTACTTGTTAGTGTAGTGGACATTTGTATTTTTAAATATTACTGGTCACTGTTTCTGTTTTGGAGAAATCCCATGACCATGGGTCTGGTGCAGAGGCAGAACTCCCTCACACAGAAGCAGGGGCACGCAGTGCTTCTCCCCTCTCTGTGGATACTGGGACATAGGGGATGACCCAGGCTCCAGCAGTCAAAAACTCTCTTCAAGATTCTGTATTTTGAGGGAGTGACAGATCCTTCAAAACACTCATATGGTATCAGACGAAACACTCAATTGGTTTAGCTGCAGATTTCTTAATGAAGAGACTATTTACAGAGATATGGGCAGGGTTATGGGGGTTAAGAAAACCAACAGGAGGGGGTAAAGTCTCCCCTACCCCAAGAGTAGCAATGCCCTTGGGGTATGCTTATGCAGACAAATCTAGATAAAAGCTTATAGGCCCCCTGCCCCCCCAAATGTGGCACTTTCCTAATTTTGTCAGCAAAATATCTGGGGAATAACATACGAATGTATTCTTGGGTTGCCTGACCAAGGAGGGAAGGGGATAATTTTAGCGGGGACTGGGCTTATCAATGAAAGTGCACTTACCAGTGAATTTAGTTCAGTAATCTGGAAGCGATCCCTGTTGTTAGCTTGGTTAATAGTCTGAAGCCACTAAATGACATCAAGATGAGATAAATTTTTTATGGTGTTGTAGAACAAGAAGTCAAAATGGGAATACTGGAGTACAGTTAGCGTGTTTGATCAGCATCCGTCCTCTGTGTTTCTGGAGAGTGTCCAGTTACCATGCTCTTCACCAACACCTTTGGAAATACCATTGGGAAGGAGACCCACCATCTTTGAGTGGAGCTTTTATGGCTCTTGAATGTGGACTGCGTATGCTAGTGGGAGGCTCTACAGTTGAAATGTGTTCCCTGATTTCAGTAGGGTTGAAGAGCCACTTGGGTTCTCCATAGAAACACTTACTGGACAGAGACAAAGATGTGTATTTACCGTAATGGGCAGCAGAGCTGACTTGGTAAGAGCAATGATCTGACTCACAAGAATCTTTGGCAGAAGTTAACTGATTCTGAAGTTCCATGAGTATATGGATAATTCACCGAAGTCCTACTTGATTTGTATAAGCAAAAGTAACTTCCAGGATGAGAGACTGTGGATTTGCCACAGAAACTGCCAGAAACTGACCTCTGAGCACTGAGACACCCACAGCCCTCTCAGACCCTGACTCCCATCAGGGAATCCGGCCTGGGAACGGTGGAAGGGGGTGCCACTTCGATGTGGGCAGAGAATTGACACCAGAGAGGCATGCTGGGTGCCTGTGCCTGACCCCTGCCTGAGTGTCAGCAAAGCCAAGTGTCCAAGTGTCCAGCTTACAGAGAAATATCAGCTGTGACAAATGGAGCGCCTAAAGAGCTCAATTTAACTGGTCACAGCAAAAATCCATATTTTTTCTCTTCCTGATTTCACATTTTTGGGTTAAGTGATTGATTTAGTAGATAGAATTGAGACTTTATTATTTTTTTTAAGGTTTTATTTATTTGACAGAGAGAGAGACACAGCGAGAGAGGGAACACAAGCAGGGGGAGTGGGAGAGGGAGAAACAGGCTTCCCAAAGAGCAGGGAGCCTGATGCGGGGCTGGATCCCAGGACCCTGGGATCATGACCTGAGCCAAAGGCAGTTGCTTAACCACCTGAGCCACCCAGGTGCCCTAGAATTGAGACTTTAGATCTGTAAACACTGACGTGATTGTGTTGCCCTGCTGATTCACATTTTACCTATTTAGTACGAAGGAGTACCCCTCCCATACAAAGAAGACGTGGGTCTGGGAAGATCTCAGTTCTTTCAGATTTGGCCCATCAGATCACAAAGAATTATAGTGTCTGGAGAGCATAGGCCAGAGTCTTCGAGGTCTCTGCTATTGGTGAAGAAGGGTGGAAGCCAACAGCGCTTTGTAATGGATGACCCTCCTGTTGGCAGAGTGGTGAGCAAGACACTGCTTGGTTCAAGTATTCCAGCCCACTGGCCACATGGAAAAGTCCATCCTGTTGGACACCTGGGGGTAAAGCGACATCCCTGACCCAATGAAACACCTGAAATATTTTGATAGACTAAATCGAAAACTTCTCTCTCAGGCTCTGAAGCCTAATTTGAAAGTTATCAATAAAATTCCTCCAATATGATATTAAATAAGCAACATCTAGATCTTGTGACCGTGTGTCTGACTTGAGCTCGGCCACTGAGGTAGAAAGTGACACTAGGGAGGCAGAGGCAGGTGAAGGAAGTGGCTGCCTTTAGGAAGGACTCCGTAGTAACATGTCAAGGACACATTATGGCTCTTCCTCCTGGCTTTCCAAAGATAACCCGAAGACCACTTACCAGACTAACTGGGTACTGGGGAAGACATTATTTTGACACTGACTATAAGCTAACAAATTCTTAGAGCCTGGAGAAGGGGGCTTATGGAGGCCATTGATGCACTGATGAGTGATATTTTGTCCAAATCCACATCAAATATAGCTTAGTGAGACCCCAAGCACATCCTGGTTATTTTACCAGTCCTTGGGTATATGGTTAAAATCAGTATTTCAACAGAAGAATCCTTACTTGTGGAGTAAGATACTTCATGTTTGGAAGGACCCCCAAAGACCCCAAAAGCCTTACCAAAAAAATTTTTTTTAAGGTTTTATTTATTTATTTGCGATAGAGTGAGAGAGGGAGAGCAAGAGTATGGGGGAGGGCCAGAGGGCGAGGGAGAAGCAGACCCCTGCTGAGCAGGGAACCCGACCCGGGGCTCGATCCCAGGACCCCAGGATCATCACCTGAGCTGAAGGCAGACACTTAACCGACTGAGCCACCCAGGTGTCCCTCAAATTTTTTTAAAAAGTAATACAACATTCCTGGGTTGGTGAGGAAGGTATTCGAATAAATTAGTGCTACTTGAAAGACGCAGGGGTGGTGATTCCCGTCAGGGATGTCCCAGTGCCAGCTATGGGGCCCCGATGGCTCCAGGACTGTTCCAAGTAAAGGCCCCTCTGCAGCAGCCCCAGATAGCTGGGGGGCACCCCCGTAGTCCAGGAGAATGAGCTGCTGGCTATGGGTAAGTTTGCCCCCTCTTCTTTGTTTCTGCAGCCATAGGGAGGGAAACTTCTTCCTTCAGCTGCACATCTCTGGTTCGTCTGGTCTTCCTGTTTTTGCTTTCTTGGCTCATTCAGTGTTTTTGTAACTAACTCCTGAATTAAATCCTCTATGTTAGAAATGTTTAGCTTGGTATCTGTTTTCCAGAGTAGGCCCAGGATGATACACTATCCATCCTTCAGAGTACATCCCTAATGCTTTCTCCTCCGTGAAGCCTTATCTTTGATCTCCCATCCGGAGGTAATCTATGAACTATTTGTGATAAGTTATTGCTTTTTGAACATCTTTTGGCACTTGTAGTTTCCCATCTAGTATATAATTCACTTATTTTACCCCATCTGATTTCCATTAGATTGTAATCACATCACAATCATTGTATTTCCTACAGCAACTAGCTCAGTTCCACAAACTCAGCTGATGTTCTGAGCAAACACTGGTTGATTGGAATTGATGTTCCAAACGGTAACCCTAAGATCTTACAGTATCATCCCTCCTCAATGATTCTACTGCTTTTGTTATGCTGTAATAGTTGTGCTCATAATGTAATCATTACATTTGTGGGCTTTTTTTTTTTTTTTTTAAAGCTGCGGTTAAATTGCAAGAAGAAAAAGATTCTGTCCGGTAATTCCCCAAACTGAAGTGAAAATATTTGCTCTCCCTCTCTCCTGCCTTATACTCATTCATTCATACACTTACCACAGTGCTTTCCACAAACATTATCTCATTTAGACCTCACACGATGATGTAAAATAGGAATGAATACCCTCACTTCCCAAAGTGCTGAATGGCAGAATTTGGGCTCCTGATACAGGTCTTTTGGCTTAAAAGTCCAGAACTCCTCCTTGCCTTTTGTTTGAAGCTGTGGTTTGGCAAGCCAAAGATCATAATTCTCTAAGTACGTCCTTGCTGCTAACAAATGCCATTAGACGTACAGGCTTCCATGTTTTATACAAAGGTACAAAGTAACATTATTTGTGATTCCTTTTTCATATGAAATACAGGGGGAGATGACCGTTTTATTCCTTTGGCTTAGAGAACATGGACAATCATGTTCTCAATTTCACAGTTCATCGCATGTACATTTATTAGATTAGCACTGGTTTAGAAGCGCACTGTAGAACCTCCCAATAACTTGGCCGTCACTTTTTGATTGCTTTTCAGAATTGTACTGTCTTGTTCTTCCAAGATTCTGACCAAGGTTTAGTGAGTTAAAACTGAAATGCTGCAATCCAGTCCAGGCAAAGCTCAAGTGATTACTTTTTTCCACCTGTTTATTATTTGGTTTTTCATTGGTGCCACTTCTCATCTCAGGGGCTGATGTTATAGAAGCAGATATCTTTTCGAGGCCAGGAGACTAAAAGCAACATACGTGCCCTGGTACAGAGGGGAGGCTCATTCCATCACTATCCCTGTATTGGCGCCCAAACGACTGAAAATATAGCCCCAGGAAGCTCATCTTGTACTTGGCCAAGGAAGACTTCTTCCATGGCCAGCTCTATGAGGTGTTATTTGAAGGGTACTGGAAGTGTCCAGGCATGAATGTCATTCTCGGCACCACACCCCTTGTCTTACATTGTAGTTGATACCTGAATTCCACCAACAATAAGTCATTTTTTCCTTTCCAGCTGGTTTTTAAATTTATTTTCCTGAGGAATTTAATAAATACATTGATTCTGCTTATCTGATCTTATCCAATCCCCTTATCTGATCATACAGTTTTGGCTCCAGAACCTTAACCACCAACCTAAAATAGGCAAATATACATAGACTACTGCCTGATATATAATAAGTCCTCAACAATGGCCATTATTACTGTCGTTATTATTGTTACTATTATTAGATTTGTTTTGTTGGCAAAATCAGCTATTGATGGCTAATATTTATTGGACACATACTGTTTTAGGTATTGTTCTAGGTACTTAATTTCCTATTTGATCATTGCAACCACCCTATGAATGACATCCTATTATTTGCCACATTTTATAGGTGAGGAAATGGAAGAAGAGAGGCAAAGCATCTTTCCCAAAGTTAAAAATTCTAGAAAGTGGCGAAACCAAAATTTAACTGTCCACAGCCCTGATAATGGAGGAGCTGAATGCAGAGGGCGGCAGGAATATTCTAACAAGCCACCTACTTCTTCGAAGGCTCAGAGGTAGAGCCCAGCTGAAAAAATGTTTGAGGGAATTTGTCTAGACAAAAGGAAAGATTCAAAGGCTTGTGCCATTAAGGAATAGTATGGACCCTCGTTCTCCCCAAAGCCTTCAGAGTGGGGTATGTAATACTGTGTGGGAACTCTTGGACATAGTATGCCTTAAGGCAGAAGATGCATTCGAAATATGGTTCTCAGACTTCCTTTTTTCTCATGGGATTTATTTGCTTGATGACTCCCCATGTGTGTGCTTGGGTCTGTGCATCACTCCCAGCCTTGACCTGTGTATCTCCCCTTCGCTTCTCCACTCAGGAGAGCACACTGGAAATTAAGTGAATGAAAGTGATGTCTTTGGACCAAATAACTTTTGAGAGCATTGTTCTGGTGGCCCCAGTTGGTTATCTCCAAGGGGAACCTGAACTTCCATGCTTCCCGAAGGATATCTGTGGGTGCTCTTACCTTGAGAGTTGGGAGACGTCTGGACAGAAATATGGGAACGAGGAAAAGAACAGAGGCATGACTGTGCAAAACCAGATCCCATGAACACAGTTTAGACGTGGTAGAGAAAATGGTGGTCATGTCAGGTACCACTTTCCAGCCTTGCAAACCCATGGTCCACTCCCACCCTCAGGCTGCCGAAGGGAGTCCAGCCAACCATGGGTTCTGAGTGGGGGCTGGGCGGGGCTGACAACCAGGAGTGCAGCTTGGCTCCTGGAGCAGAAGGAGTCACCATCCCCCAGTGACCAGTCTGGGGGGCTCTTCTTTCTCCTCTTTCTCTATTCCTATTCTTACTACCTTACAGCTCAGTCGTCACTTCCCACTATCAACAGTGTCGGCAGTGGGGAAGCAGAGAGTGGGGGGCCCACGTTGCCTATGTTGTCACCTGCCAGTTCGAACATAATGTCCCAAAGGCAGAGCAGGGGTGGGGCGGGGCGGGGTGGACGTCGTAACTGTCTGAAATGTACTACAGCACAAAATACGGAAGTATGTGAAATCAGCTACGTACATTGTGAACTGCAGTTCAGAAATTTAGTTGTTAGGCTGTATCGCACCTTTTGTTTATTAAAACAAACATATCTGTTAGCACTCTGCTGTGGGGAGAGCCGCCTTCCCAGTTACTCTCCCCACCCCCAACTCCTTGGATTTGCCCTTGAGAAATCTGCCCCTTTCCCTTTCTGTCTGGACTTTCTTTCCAGCCTTCCCGTCTCCCCTCCTGCTCTTACCCACCCACCTCCTTCTCCACGGTCCTTCCCTCTCTTCACACTCTCGCTTTGCCACTCCTCTTTGTCATCTCTCTCTTTTACAGCGGCTATGTGATGGCAAATGAAAATGAAAAACCCAGAGTCTGAGTAAAAGTGACTTCCTCCCTTCTCCTAACTTTTTTCCAGGGGGTTGGAATATGCATGTAAATATTTTTCTCTTCCCATAAGGCTTGTACATGTCAAGTCGGAAATGGCACCCCGCCATGGGAAAGCTTTCAGAGCAGAGCTATTAACTGAGTTCCTCTATTATCTACAAGTTCTATGGTGCCCTATGTTTAGGAGAAAGGTGAATGACAAGAAAGCAAGGATAATCAATTTTCTTTTTTTAAAATTAGTTTCAGGGGTGGGATTGAGTGATTCATCAATTTTCAAAAGGATACTTCTATAGAGTAACCTATTGCCACAAAAATGCTGTATAACAAATAACCCCAAAACTCAGTGGGATTATTTATTTCTGCTCACACAGCTGCAGGTCAGCTGGAGGTGACTGATCCAGGTGGGGCTCGGCTGGGCTGCAGGCAGCAGGTTGATTGCAGTTCTGTTCTGAGTCTCTCCTCACCCTTGCATCTTTGAGACTCTTGAGCATCTTCTTCTCGTAGACAGGACAGAAATCCAACCGGCCAAGCACAATTCAAGCCTCTGTTTGCACCATATCTTCTAATATCCCACTGAGCAAAGCATGTCACATGGCCACAACCAAAGTCAGAGGATGGGGAAGTACACTTGCTGTTAGTAGGAAGAATTGTGTGATAGTCATGTGGTAAAGAGTATAACTATGGAGAGGAGTGAAAAACTGGGGCCACTGAACCCCGTCTACCACATTCCCATCTCCTGGGACAGGAGCTGCCACACTAAAGCCATGAATAGCCAGGACTTGGACGAACCTTTCATTTTAGTAAACGCTGGTGGCATAAGGGACCCTCCTGAGGCAGAGGCAGTGGGGCGTGAAGGAAATCAGGCACAGGAGTGGCCACGGCAATGGGACGCCAGGGGAACATTCTGAACTGCTTACAAAGGATTACTTTCCAGGATACTGTCTGCCTCCTTTCATGGCCTTCAGGCTGTCAGTTGTCGACTTAGAGCCTCCATTTTTCACCTGTAGAATGGGCATAAGGGGAGAGAAGGGACAGAAGGAACTACATGGACTCTGAGTTCCTTCCAGACTTAGGAGTTTACATTTTTGAAAAAAATATTAAAACATTCTTGCGTCCCTTGCCCCTCCCTCCCAACATTGTGTTCACCCAGCAAGACCTCAGCCCAACTTTGTGCCTAGTGTGCACCAGAACCCAAGCAAGCTCAGTGTTCCTGAAGGGGACCACACAGCAGCACTGACCGAGCCCACTTCAAACTTACGGTCAGTAGCTCAGCTGGACTCTCACCACTGAACGAAGTCCTGCATTTTCCTAATAAGGGCACAGTCCAAGCTTATCTCTCCTTGCATTGCCAGTGTTTTCTCCTTGCCTTGTGGTCATTAGGTGACCTCACCCCATAACTTCATAGAAAATACAGAAGTAATCAAAATAAAAATACCTCACTTTCCCTCCAGTTTCACCAGTGGACCTTCAACTCTGCTCACTTCCTCCGCCCGCAGTTGACAGGAGTGGCCGCAGCTCAGGCAGCCAGTGAAGGTCATGTAACATGAGCAAGAAATAGGCCTTTGTCAGGGCGCCTGACTGGCTCAGTCGGTTAAGCGTCTGCCTTCGGCTCCGGTCATGGTTAGTGTCCTGGGATCGAGTCTCAAGTTGGGCTCCCTGCTCAGTGGGGAGTCTGCTTCTCCCTCTCCTTCTGCCTCTCTCCCCCACTCATGCTCTCTCTCTCTCTCTCTCAAGTAAATAAATTTTTAAAAATCTTTAAAAAAAAAATAGGCCTTTGTATTAGGTATGCTCCTGAGACTTTGGAGTTATTTAATTCAGCATTAGTGAATTCATTCATAATTAGTGAAAGCTGGCTAATATTTTTTGCCCTTTATCAGATTAATTAATACATACTATGAAATCAGGTTTGTTATTGAACGAGTCTGTGATCTAGAGTTAAAAGACCCACATTTGAAATCTAGATCTGACATTGGATTTGTTATCTTGGATAAATCACTCAACCTCTAAGTCTCATTTTCCTAGTTTGTAAACTGGAAATAATAAAATGTCATGGGTTTTTTTTTTTTTGGTTATTGTTGTTTTTTTTTCTACTATAGCCAATAATCATAATTACTTCCATTTTTTGTTCTCTCACTGTTGAGCGCTTACAGGGCACTGGGGCCCAGCACTTTTCACAGGTTTAATCGTCACCGTAATGTCATGAAGTAGATTTATTATTCCCATTTACAGACTTAGAACTCAGAATTTTGCAATATTAAGGAATCTGGCCACGGCCACATGGCAGATAAGAATAGACATCAGTACATTTGCAGAAGATCAGTGTGTTGAATTTAGCAAGAATTTCAACTTTAGAAAAGAAACATTAAAAAGGAATTTATAAACTCCAACTCATACATTTTAAAAATCTAGCTTTTTGGTTTTTTTTTTAAGATTCACTGTTCTTAACTAGAATACCTAATACAACAGCATTGTGCATAGGTGAGAATTACACTGTATTTGGTTGTGTAGGTTAAAAACCATTTTTCTTGCTTTCACCACGAGATGGCGCCCAAGGCCAACAAGCTCTAACAAGCCCACCCTGTTTGGTCCTCGGTCACTTCCCAGCACAACTTGGCCAAATAGTCTGGCACTTTCATGACAGGCTTCACACCATGCTCATACCAGAGGGTCCAAGCTGGAACAACTGATCAGCATCCATTTGGGCTGCAGACAACTGCATACCTTAGGCCAACTCTCGGACTACATTTGGAATTTTTTCCCGTAGGTTTGTTAACATTCTTCCAAGTATATTTACCTTGGAAACTTCGTTTTAGAAATTTTAGAGGTCCTCAACCCAGAAATGACACACCTGTCCACTTCTGACCAAGATACGTTATTACAAATGTTACCATTTAATGCAATAAAGTAGATATTGAATGTAACTTAAACTTTTGAGTTTATTGTTATGTTAAAAATCACACTATAGGACTCAAGCATGGCCCCGGGAGAGCACTATGGGTAAAACCTAGGAGCTTATCAGAAATGCAAAGTGACCCCACAGGGTCAGAATCTATGTTTGAATCAGATTCCCCAGGTGACTCATCACATTTGACTCTGAGAAGCACACAAGAGCCACGAGCCCCCATGTGATCTTCCTGTAAATTCATTTTAAAAAGTGCTTCCCTGCAGGCAGATGCGGCCACAAATGTCTGAGCACAGCAGGATGTCCACACCCACGCCACTTTTCGCCAGGGGCTCTCGTGCTTGGATTTAATCTGCACCTTACACAGCAACCCTGATTATTGATTTATTGATGGTCGTATTGTGACCTCTCCCTTTCCCTCCCTCTCTCTCCGTTTTCCCTCTCTCC
>NW_023270889.1:3647969-3798726 GCF_011800145.1 Mirounga leonina
CATACCCAAAGATCCACCACCATCGTATATATAATGATATATAATATCATCATAATATTTGTTTAACCAGAACACAGCAGTTTATCTTACAAATTTATCTGTGGAAAGAACTTAACAACTTTTAGCTACTTGGAATATTTATGTCACATCCCTTAGCCCTGGTAATCAAGAGTTGGTTATATCCTGAATCCTGGGATAAACACACACCTACTCACAAACTCACATGGCAAAGAGGATGGAAGGGATTGATTAGCCATCCATCTTTTCCCCACCACGCTTCCATCAACCCAGTACCACTTGCATATTTCTTTAAATGCTTTGGGATCTTGTTTAAAACATAACAATAAAACATTCTTGATGGTCTTTGCTTTCATTCTCATCTTGTTCTTCCTAAGCCTTTTCTTTCTGATGCCCGCATCTGAGGAATTAGGTTAAATCCTCCTGGAAGGCCCTGGCCTGGGCCAACCTTCCCTTTGGATTATTCCCAGGGGCAGTGAGCAACTTGGTTTCACGTGCCACCAACTGAGCTAAGTATTACCCAAAAGAAGATTACAAAAGGGCAAAAAAGCCCCTAGAGGAGCACAGATAAAGCAGCAGAGGTAGATGGGGAGAAGGTGGACGGTAGGAGGACCAGCAGGGAGAAGGGAGGGGAGAGGAGGGCAGAATGATAAAAAAGTGGGCAAAAATCAATGATGATGATAATATTCCACGTCTTGTGCAGAATAACATCCCAAGTCCTCACCAGGGTCTGTGACCTGTCCTCTTCACATTGCCCTGGACTCAGCTTTATCCTCCTGGCCCCCATGGATTCCCATGACCCTGTAGGCGCCCTCTCCCCCTCCGGGAACACGCACGCAGGCTCCTGCCTCAGGGATTTTGCCCTTGCTCTTACCTGTGTTGACGCACGCTTGCCCCACGTATCTCCAGGTATCCTGTGGCTTGCTTCTTCCTTATGTGGAGTTCTCTGCTGGAAATCTTGTCCCTGCCCCCGCTGCCCCCTGTGACCTGCTTTATTTCCTTTTCAGTCCTTATCACCTCTGGACATCTTACATATCTGCTTGTTTCTTTGTCTGACTTGTTGGACCAGAGTACCAGTTTCAGGAAAGCAGGGACTTTGTTTCGTTTGCTGCCCAACCCCCAGCACTGGGGACAGTGGCTGGCCCAGAGTAAGGGGCAGTGACGCTCCGCGGAGAAGACTTGGGGACTTGCTGCCTACCGGGGGCTCTCCTAAGTGCTTGCACATAGCGACCTGTAGGCCCACCACAGCCCTGTAGGGTAGGTTTTGTACTGAAGAGGAACCCCAGGTAAAAAAGCGAGGTAACCTGCACAAGGTTTCTTTGGGTTTGTTCTGACTTTCCATTGACCGGTCTTTCTCCAGTGAAGGATGCTCCACAGGAGGGTTGGGCAACGAACAGCTTGCTGGCCAAATCCAGCCCACTGTCTGTTTTTATTAAGTTCCAGTGGAATGCAGACGTGCCTGCTGGTTTACGGATTGTCTGTGGCTGCTTTGGGCAATGGTGGCAGTGTTGAGTAGCGTGACAGGGACCCTATGGCCTGCAAAGCTTAAAACATTTACTAACTGGCCCCTTACTGAAAAAGTTTGCTGGCCTCCGTTCGAGAAAAGTAACCCCCTCTGAAAACAAAGCAAAACCCATCGTGGTCCTCTAGTTGAATGTGGTGGTCCAATCGTTGTGTTTGATCATGTCTTTTCTAGGCCCTCAGATGAACTAAGAGGAAAAAACTCCAATTTGAATTCAGTAAATATGTGTTCTCGTTTCTGTTCTGTTCCCAGTTAGGTGTGTGACTTCAGGTCATCATTTCAGATCGCCCAATCTGTTTTCCCATAGGTAGCAAGAACAGTAACAATAGCTCTTGCTAAATGCCAGGCTCTGTTCTTGGCATTTTACTGTAAAATGATGGTATTTGATACTCCAAATTAATCCATTGGGATTTTCATCAATATTTGGACTGCCCTTCCAGGCAGATGGTAGACTTGTGCTTCCACACCCACAGAGAAGTAAGTGTGGCTGTGGACTTGTGTTGGTGAATGGAGTGTTGGAGGAACTGTTCTGGGAACTTCCGACTGTATGTTAATTGCTTGTGCACACGCTCTCATTCTTTCCCCCCTGCCCCCTGTCTTTCCTTCTCCCATGGCAACCAGAAATGTTCCAGAAAGTGGATGCTCTGTCAGCTGAGTCTCAGAGTGTGGACAATGCGGAGCAGAACCCCTGGTTGATCCTCATGGAGCATAAGCATTGAATACACTTGTTTTTGTTTTTCAAGCCACTGAGATTCAGGGCTATTTGTTAGAAGCAGCAGCTAACCTGCTGACCAGTAAGACAGCCAGTAAGATTCTCTCCAGGTCCAATTCTGGGGTTTTAAGAATACAAGGACCTCTTCCTCTTCAGGGGTAAGA
Organism: Mirounga leonina; assembly: GCF_011800145.1. Lineage (NCBI taxonomy): Eukaryota > Metazoa > Chordata > Mammalia > Carnivora > Phocidae > Mirounga > Mirounga leonina. The sequence goes on from NW_023270889.1 coordinate 3,650,386, forward strand.
TCTTCACTGTTTTTGCCAGGGGAAGATAGTCCCCTGTGATGGGGAAAAGTGATAGGGGACCTCTAACTGTATCTAGGACATTTCGTTAGGGGACAGGAGAGGATTCTTTTTGAATGAAGATGGTAATGATCAAGTTTGCCCTGTTGTTACTTTAGTTATAGTTTTAGGTGATCTTAATCCCAAATATCTGCATCTGTGGCCACTTTAAGATTTCATCACTGCTCATTCCTGTGTGTAGAGTACGAAAGGCTTTTATTAAAATGTGTGTATGTGCAAATGCATGCAGGTGCTTGGTTATAGGAAGGGTAATAACTTAATGTTATTAGCAGTCATAAATAAAGACCGATGCGTCAAGTTTTATTACCTGGAAGGTAAATGAATGAGGCCTAAGAGAGATGCATTTTGAAAACAGGTGTAGGGAAAGGCTCATGCATGAGCATTTCCTGGAAATGGGGAAGCCAAAGCAGCCAGGGTTCAAGGTTCCTGGGCTTGAGGGAGGACTGAAAGGGAATGGAGGAGGAGGGAACAATTCAAATGTTGATCACTCTGACCCAATTCTGAATCTCAGACCCAGAAGTGGGATGAGTTTTAAATGTGAGAAAGTAAAAGAGAGAGGTTGGGCACTTCATCAGTTTTATCAATTCAATTTTAAAAAGACTCACATTGGCACCAAAAAAGGTATGGGGAGGGTAACAGAAATTATGTGAATTGTAAGCATGATGTGTAGTCTCCATAAGCCTTTTACTTTTTTCCCTTCTCATTGTTAGAATACTTTCAGATTGCATGTTCTATTGATATGTAAGGCATCTGAGGTGTGGAATAGTTTGCTGGCTCAGACTGGCAGTCTTTCACCACATTTGGGCATCGGGTAGAATTATTTTACAAAGTGGAGGATTTTTGCATTGTCCTAGAATGGGCCACTGGTGTCTGTTTCAAGATGAGCCACAGGTCATTCTAAAGTGTGGGTGGACTTCTGTCTGACCAGCATAGACAAAGCCAAGTGGCAGCCCTGTTAGGAGGCCTGGCGGCGTCTGAGTGGTGGATCAGTCTCCACAGTGTGAGCCATCGCCCCTCCCCCCCAACAATAATGGAGATTGTGCGCTGAGTGCCTAGTCTGTGCCAGCTCATGGTCCTCCTCAGAGCATGCTGGCCACCAAGCCAGCTCGTCACATGGCTCCCGAGGTACCATCCGCTTTCGTCGGGGGCTGCATGGATGCTCTTCACACAGAATGCAGCACTATTGAGTGCACTCCCAGGAGTTGTACAAAGTGGTGACCTTCTCCCTCTCTCACCTCTTATTGACATCTCATCCCCCAGACTCCGTGGAGATTGACCAACTTTTCCAAGGGATAGGTCAACTTTTCAAGGCTCACTCTTCTGAGGTCAAGGCAGGAGGGAGTAGGGTCTCTCAAGAAGCTGAGAGGGTGGGAAGAGATATGGAGTGCAAACTTGAACTCATGTTGTGTAAAGGAGACAAAAGAGGCTCTAGGGCCAGAATGGGATAAGGGGCTTTGGGAAGTACAGGAACTCCCTCCCCTGTTGGGCAGAGCCAGAGAGGAGAGGACCCCCCCCAAAAAAAAGTCTCAAGTCAGGACGCTATGTTTCAGGGAATCCAAATGAGTAGTACATATAGTTAACAAATTTCAGGAATTTAGAGGGATGAGAAGGCTTTGTGGACTAAATAATATGATTTCTTCCAATGTGCTTTGCTTGCTTTTTCTTTCCTTTTTTTTTTTTTTTTTACTTTGAGTATATATTGCTTTTATAATCAAAGAAGGCAATAGCTATTTCTTTTTGACAAAATTAGCTCAAGTGTGTTGAAAAAAAGAGGTGGCAATGATGTTTAATACACATCATTAATTTATTATGAATTATTTACAATGATAATAATGACAATTTACATACATATAATTATACAGCAATTATAATTTAAAATAATTAATTTACACTAATTATTGATGATGTGGAGCATGAATGAGCATCAGCCGTGGCATGGGATGTACTCACCTCTTTCTAGATGTGTGTCTAAGGGGAGGAGGTATATCTGGCATCTGGACCATCAGGATACGGGAGCTTCTTATTTCCAAAAGTTTGTCATGTCATGTTAACATCCGTGCTTGGTATATCCAACCCATTAGTAACTATTAACTGAACTGAAAAGCACCATTTTGATATTCAATAAACCTCTGGTTTGAGGCAAGGTTTTTATTTTGGAAATTTTCTTTTCCTGATGCACCAGTGTTACTTTGATATGTTCTGGTTTGCGATTCAGAGACCCACATGCTGCCCAGGTTTCTAAGCTTACAAACTTTGGAACCTCCAGCATATCCACTTGAAAACATGGCCTTTCAAATTAGTAAGATTTTGTCTGAGCTCTTTGAACTCATAATACACGCAATAGCAAAGAGAACAAGTCCCATCACATCTAAAAAGCCCTGGGCGGTTGGGATTCTTAGCCCACGTTATTCGCTAGTGGGGGCAGAATTTCTTTATATTGGTATACACATGAAAAATGTGGGGAAAAATGTCCGCATTTCATGTCTTTTCTTCCTTGCGTGTTCCTCAACCTCCTTTCTCCCCTGTCTCTGTAATTCCATAATTGTGTGACTTATAACAGAAGCTCTGTAAAGTGCTTGGAGATTTGGTGTAGAGGAAAGATGTCATATAAAATGAAGGTGGCTAGGCAGGCAGCTCTGCTATTTCAATGGGAAGCATTTTGAGCATGAGGAGCAGACTTTTTTGACAGCAAATGAAAATGAGATGAACAAAATAGTTTTTGATTCATTCTAATAACACTGGCAAGTGACTTACTGTAGCACTCATGCGGTTAAGAAAACCATGCTTAGTTTCCTCTGCAAGATGAACCAGAAGTGTAAAAAGAAATATTAGTTCTGGAGTGGTAGTAATTTCTGAATTTGGAGCTATAAAGAAATTTGAATTCATTCAACTTATTCAGAGATGAAAACACTGATACCTAGATAAGTTAAAAGGTTCACCGAAGACCATCCAGAAAGTGGAAAAGTCAAGCTCAGAACCTGGTCTTTAGCTCCCAGCCACCCATGTGTTTCATTAGATTGTATTGCCTTGCTCTGTCGCCAGTGGGGGTTTGAGTTCATCCAACCTCTCTCTTCAACTAAGATGTGCTTCACTGTAGGATCAGAATTTGGGTGCCATTTTGACATAAAGCTTATGCCTTCTAATCTCTGTAAGTTGTATAAAGAGCAGTGGAGAAAGAAAGGCCATCCCACTGGCTGAGCCCCCACTACAGGAAACATGAGGAAGAATTACAAAGAAATGAAGACATTGGATTTTAGGAAGTACTGATACGAAAGTTTTGGTTTATGCTCATGAGCATATATTTTTTAAATTTTTCTGATTCTACCTCTTTGCAGACTGAAATGTTCAGCAGTTGGATTCCATTTCCAAGTTAAAATTCCAATTCATTGAAGCTGAGATGAAGCTGTGTGTTGACTCTTGTTTTAGTATGACCTAAGTGTCCTATCTATGCCAACTTGTTCATTTTTTTCTTTTCTGTGCATTAATGATGCCTTCTTTTTGCCTTGAAATTTAACTACATGAAAAATCCTGTTTAACTATCCTCCTTGCCATAGTCTAAACAATTCTCCAATCAAATAGTCCCGCCTAGTACAATCCCTCCTCTCAGAAAGCCAAAAACATAGATATGGAGCAAACAAAGTGCAACTGTATTAAAGTAGTTTAATAGCCCGCCAATGTGCAATGTGTGTGGGGGCATGCGAAGGAGAGGGGGCAGGGTGGAGAGGAGGCAGAGACATCGACAGTAAGAGCAAGGATTTTGCTTTCAGAGACAAAGTTAAAGAACATCTTTTTAAGAACGATATGTGGGATAAGAATGCAAAGTGTGATCTATTAATACAGGCTCCAGCATCAGCACTCCCCAGGGAGAGAAAACTTATCTGGAAGAGTTAGGCAGATGGATGGCTATTGCCATGGAGATTGTTAGCTGCCTAGGGTGAAGCTCTCTGGGAGTCTCTGTGACATTTGGGGGTGTTCATTAGATGGGTGAGGGTGTCTTACCAGCCCAGTGAGACCTGAGGTCTAAATCCCATTGGTGTGGACAGAGAGAGCCTTCACATCCTCAAAATGGTTGCACATCATCAGGAAGTTAATTCTTTTGTAGTCAGGAAAAAAGGAATGCTTGGTTGGGGGCAGGGGAACATGGAGCCGTCTGGTAAAAGTGGCCTGAAGCTAAGGAAGAGAGTTTTTAACAATAAGCCATTGATGATGAAGGATTTCAGAGACGAGGCAGAGAAGATATTAATGGAAACCATGGACGGGTGGTGGGGCAAAGCAGAATGGGATCACATCATAAGTGCCCCCAATACAAATAGCGTTCTGGCTTTTCATCTTTAGGCTTCTATGGAAATGTATGCTTCCTGACTCTTGCATGTGCAAATCAGCTGAAAGAGATATGTTCCTTCTCCGGTTGAGTTCTGTGAAGCACTAGATGGAGTTTTTGAAGTCAAACTGTAAACTTCCTTTTGGTGAGATTCATTTATTAAAAATGCCAGTGACAATAGGCTGTCAGATATTGCCAAATCACGTGTTAAGGGTACAAACTGAAAACTTTGAGATTTAATTAGTCTTTCCCCTAAATTATGTTTTTATTTTGAGGAAAACTTAAATCTTCATTTCTCTTTCATTGCTAGAGTATCTTTCCACTGTATTTGATGAGCTTTGTCCTGGTGACACACAGATATTCATGCCCCTTTTGCTGGTTACATAGTTCTGAGCCAGGCTCAACTTTATAAACCAGAGTTAGTTTCATCATCTGTCTCAGGAATTCTCAAATATTGGAGTGCATAAGTACCCACTGAAAGCCCATTATATTATGGCTTCTTGGGCCGCACTCCCAGAGATTGGGATTCAGAAGGTGAGGGGCCCAGGAGCCCGCATTGTGACAAACACTCTGGGTGATTCTGATTCTCAGGCAGCTGGTCTATCAGCCGCACTTCGAGAAACACTGCCTTGCTTTATTATCGCCTTCTAGTCACTGGCCCCTTCTGCTCATCCTGTACTCCCTCCATTTCCCACTGCCACACAAAACTCTTCCGGATTCATGTCAAGGGGAAACCCAGGTGACCCCAAACTTTCTCCAAGTCGATCCCACATGTCAGTGGCACCCGAGTACTTGCCCAATCTCTTCCAGAATGGCCTCTGAAGTCAGGCAGAGACGGAAAGAGATTGGTAATGGCTGTGCTTTAAGCAATCTCCCAATAGGTGATCTCAACCATCTCTTTAGTCCTTTGATCCGTCAATTACAAAGTGAAACAGCTGGACAATGCCAATAGTTCTCACACTTGTTTGGGAGGCAGAGTACTACAAGACTTTGTGTAATGCTGTAGAATTTACCATTTACTTACTCCCAGGATGTGAACTAGGCTAGGATATGACCAAGGCTAGGTCATAAAAAGACAGCACTTCTACCTGGTGCTCCCACCTCCTGGTATGCTTACACTAGGAACCCAGCCTCCACATTGTGAGGAAGCCCAACTCTAACACGAGGCACTCTGTGATTAACCCAGCTGTGTCACCGAGGTATAATGGCTGGGTTAAGGGACAGGGAATTTTTGTTCTGTCGACATCGGGACAGTCTCTATTTTCTACACTTGTGTTGCTGAGCTTAGGCGTTTTTCATTTATGTCCATTAAGGGGTTTCTTATGGCGGCTCTGGTTATCATAATACAGAGTTTTGATTTTATTCTAAGTACAACGGAAAACTGGGGGTTTTAAGAAAAGATAAGACATGGTGGTATTTATATTTTATAAAGATAATTCTGACATCATGAAGCATGGGTTATGTAGACAAATAAGGAATCTTGGAGCCTGTAGGTTATTTTAGGAAAAACATGGTAATGGTGTGGGCAAAAATGGCACCAGTGGAGATAAGGAAAACTGGATAGATTGGGGATGTGCTTTGGAGGGAGAGGTGACAGGATCTCCCATTAGATTTGTCGTGGGGAGATAAAAACTATTCTCTTAGCTTTTTCCCTTGATTTCCTGGTTGGAAAATAGAGTGTTTTACTGAGATGGTTAAGATGGAAGGAGGAGTAACTTTGGACTGGGGAGATGCAGAAATCAATAGTTCTCTTTTCGGAACCCATTAGTCATCCACACAGATATATCAAGTCCAAAGAGGGGTAAGAGTGGGGTGGAGGGGACAGGTTGAGGCTGGAAATGTAAATATGAGCATCATCAGCATACTGATGCTGCTTAAAGTCTTGGGGCTGGGTGAGATCAGGGAGAAGGGCAGTTCAGAAAGTGAGGTGAGTAGAGCAAAGCCATGGACAATCTCTGTCTGGAGAACTGGTAGGAAAGATGGAGGGGCAAAGGGGGCCAAGAAGGAGAGCTGACAGAGGTCAGTATGTTTATGTAAAGAGTGAATAAATGAATAAAGGAAAAAGAAGGTGGAGGAGGACAAAGGAGGCCAGACCCAGAGCACAAATGGAGGATTGGTCTTTTACAGGAACAGGGACAACTTGGGACTGACAGGAGTGGGAACGGACCGAGTAGGCACAGAGGCTGCAGGCTGGGAGATTTAGTGTGGGAAGATGGAAGAGTTTGGCTTGAGTCACTTGCTGTGAACCCACTTGTTTGTTTATTCGATAATCCTTATGGAAAGCCTGTTTGTAGAAGTCAGCTGGTCTGCAGGAGGATCAGAGAGGTTCAGGCTGGCTTTACTGGAAGGTGTTTGCACTGCAGAGTTAATGAACTCAGAGCTAAGACGGTCCTGAGCAAATGGGGAGGTAAATACTGCTTATCTTTAGAAAATCTCCCTCCCCACCATTCTTCTCTGTTTCTTCCACCTTCTCATCCCTTTGCTCAACATTCTCAAAGTCCTTGGGTAACTCAGGTCAAAAAAAAAAGAAAGCATCCAATAAACTTTTCGATCCCAAGCTGTAAGGGCTTGAGTGTCACTGTTCCCAGGATGTTTGCCTTTTTAAAGAGACTTCTTCAAAAAGAGAAGGCAGTTCCCAAAACAAATGCCCAGCGAGGAAATTCAGGCATGGAGAGGATTTGCAGGGAGTGGCTTTCCACCCTTAAATCCCAGTGGAGACAACAATCATCAAACAATGACAGGATTGAGAAACAAACATCAACCAAACCACTGTATACTAATCTGATTACTACTTCCAGACGCTTTCTGTTTTATCTTTCAAAGTATTTAACTGTGACACACCGTGAACCATCCTGGTTAGGGGGAGACAAGAAGGGGAAGGAGAAAGGAGGGAGGAAAGAAAATATATTCTTTGGCACAGTTTATCGTCATAGTTTATTGACTCTCTCTGGCTATGTAGTAATACTTCTCTAATAATCGAGTTATATATTTTGTAGCAACCCTGGTGGAAGTGTCCTGCATTGGGATTATAACGTATTCTAGATCCAAGTGGACTTGGTATGAAAGCTGACTTGGTTATCACCATCAGTCACTGCACTTATCTTTAATAATAAGCTACACAATGTCAGACAAAGGGTTTATATGTGGTGTATCAGAGGCAAAGTAAAGAAATAGAGCTTGGCTATTTCATAACGAGGAGGAAAGCAGACTCATTCTAACACCCACAACAACAGTAAGGTCGATGGCAGTAGCACGGCTATTATATTGAGCACCTACTATGTGCCCAAGACAGGGTTAGCTAATTGATATTCTCCTACCTAATTATTTTCATCTTGTAGCTATTTTTGAAAAGCCCATGATTTCATAAACAAGCACCCATAAGTTTGCAGATTTTGGAAGGTCAGGAATAAGGTGGCTCAAAACTTGCAAAGGTGAAGGGACAGTGATCTTTAGCAGTAGGATTTTGTCAAGTCCGAAGAATATGCGGTCAGTGTGTAGAATTCTGCCTCAACTTCCCCCTCTCCACGCAAGCCAAAGGGAACAACATACTTGCCCTCTGCATTTGCTTTTTTCTCTCAGTTGTACATCTCTGAATTATTTCAAGACTCTCCATGGATGGTGAATGCTATGTAATGAAAATAGTCTATAGGTCAGCCTACTCTTGCGGCAGGAAGTTCTCTCACTCAGCATTAACCTACGCCTGGCCCCTTAGCATTAGCCAGTTCACACTGAAGAATATGCTATTTTAGGTGGGGCAGCCTTGGTGAACAGAAGCTGACAGCATCAGAATCACAAAACCTGCATTTGAATCTCATCTCGGCTGTTTATTAGCTGTGTGGCCTTGGACAAGTCCCTCAGCCTCTCTGATTGTCAATTTCCTCATTAGAAAAATAAGGAAATCCTGATCTTTTTGTGGGGGATCAAATCAGAAAGTGTATATGACCATACGTACTTGGTAAATGAAAAAGAGACGTTGACTTTGCTGATTTTTAGCACCTCTCTGTCTTGGAAGGAAGTGGGCCAACAAAGAAAGAAAGGGAGAAAAGAAGGTGGGGAGAGAAAGAAAGTACATTGAGGACTGGGAATTGTTTTGCACATATGGGAAACATTTGATTACTGGCTATAACGATGAATCAATTTCAGTGAAAATAGTCACAATAACTAGCTAATGGTTCTCTCTCTCCCCCACCCCCAGTAGATTTTTATATCTGCCCCACCAAAACTTTTGTAAAGAGGTAAGATTGCAGATTACATCATCACCTTCTAGGGCTAATCCTAACGAGGGGAAAAAGAAAACAGTGTGGAGGTTTTGGATAATTCAATAGCTGAACAAGAGCCCCCAAGTAATTGAGAATGGGCTGTTTCCACAGTATTGCTTCATGCTAGTTAGTGAGATGGCCAGTCCAGGGGACACAGTCAGGCATCATGCACTTACACCCCTACCCCGCCCCAGACACAAGGCACAGGTGTTTGACCTTGAACTAAGTTCCGCCAAGTCCAGGACAGTCTGAGTTGCATTCAGTAGGGCGTATTCTGTGTGCGCTCACTGTGTCTGCCTCATACATGTTTAAATATAAGTCTGCCACACTTTCTAATGACTGCAGGGGGAAATGAGGCTCCCTGTCTGCAAGCATCACCTACTTGATGCAGAATCAAGAAAATATTTCCACTAGGGTTTCTGAAAAAAGGGTCACTGGAATGATTTTTAGACTATGAACTTAGTAACAGGCAACAGTATAATTGGTAAGTGAAATCAATCACGTAATGTATAATAGAGTTATAAAATAAATCTATAATTACATGAAATCTGTTTAGCCTTTACTGGAGCTTATTTGGTGTGCCATCTTAAATTCTGAATAAGCCGGTGTTTGAGTTCCCAGAAGAATTAAAAAAAATAAAACTCTCCCATTCTTTGTATTATCCTGGACCCTGCCGCAGTGGAATACATAATGCTATCAATCAATGCTTGTGCCATGAAGGCTGTGATTTCTTTTACTCTCCGGCAGAAACCACATGTCAGGGGGCTCATTAGTAAGGGCAGATGCCATATCATTTCAGAAGAGCGTGGCTGGAGACTTAAACGCTTCCTGAGAATAAATAGGGTCAGTGGCCACCACATACATGTCCGAATCTTTGGCCCCTCTCCTTGGTCTGGGAATGGACTGAGGGGTTTTCCCAGAGGCCACTCTGTCAACTCTCCATGTGTCATCACACAGGAGGTGAGAACTCAGCCCTTAGCTGAGCGAGCTCGCTCCCTGGGAGCAGGCACTTGAATGGTTCCAAATACTGGTCTGAGGCTGAAGGCTGCTGATTCCCAGTGCAGCCAGCCCACATCCCTCGTGGGGCTCCATCACAGAGTTTCCCTGTTCGTTCTTTTCATGTACGATTTGCCAGGTTATGGAGAGGCACCACCTTTGGAAATAGTGAAAACAAGCATGTGGATCGATTTGCTAAAGTCTGCCTTCCAGCACACAGGAGAACAGGGAAAATCGCTGGGGGGCCAAGAAGGGACAAGACACAGGGTCTGTCTACTGGAAATGGAGCAAGTGTGCTTGCTGCAGAATGAAGCCCCACGTTTTTTTGTTTTTGTTTTTTAAGATTTTTATTTATTTATTGAGAGAGAGAGTGATAGAGAGAGAGCATGAGAGGGGGAGAGGCAGAGGGAGAGGCAGACTCCCCGCTGAGCAGGGAGCCCGATGCGGGACTCGATCCCGGGACTCCAGGACCATGACCTGACCCGAAGGCAGTCGCTTAACCAACTGAGCCACCCAGGCGCCCCGAAGCCCCGACGTTTTAACACAGGCTAAGTGGGGACGGAAATCCCAATGCCCAGGGCGGATGGCCATTCTTCGGTCTTGGCCCTGCTGTATGCATAAATATTCCTGAGGTCAGAATCACGCTCTGTCCATGAATAGGGAATAACTGAACATTCAGAATGCAAAAGAGTCTGACCCAAAGCACATATTTTTCCCAATTGTGAGAATAAAGTAAAAATTTCAGATTCAGTCTTCAAAACAACTGTGATCCACTCTGTTCTGTGAACCTCACATATTCTTTCTTTTAAACCATTAGGGGGCGCCTGGGTGGCTCAGTTGGTTGAGCCTCTGACTCTTGAGTATGGCTCAGATCCTGGTGATTTCAGAGTCCTGGAATCTAGCCTGAGTGGGTTCCCCACTCAGCATGGAGTCTGCTTATCTCCCTCTCCCTCTGCCCCTCCTCCCACTTGTGCTCTCTCTCTCAAATAAATAAATATTTAAAACAAACAAACCATTAGGTATTGCCAAAGCCCCGGGCAGGTCAGGAGCACCAGAGGGAGACCTGGCAGCCCAAGGGGGGGCCATTGGACAACCCCAAACCAGTCTTCAAAGGCTGAACTGTTGTCCTAGGGCTCAGATTCTAAAAAATGGTTTCTTGGTATCTAAATTACCGGATTTGGGATGAATTCTTTTTTTAAAAATTTCATTCATATGAAACCATTTTCCTTAAAATCGAAGTTTCTAGAAAAGAGTCTTGTTGTTTGTAGGAGACTGTTTCCTTTCTGAAAGGTACAGTACACACTATTTCAGGACTTCCTTCCACTCTCTTGAATCTCGAAGTCTCCTGTGGCCGAGATCGGGTAATCCCTCACCAAACCCACTGCCCCTTTCCTCCTGGGCACACAGTGGGACTGCCTGCCTGTGAGGGTGCCTGTTAACCAAATACCAAGGAGCAGAAGATAGGGGCAGTTTTAATCTGATAGATATCATGAAGGACTACAGTTACATAATAATGTCTTTGCAATGACCAGTGTCAGGCTCTGCCACTAGGAAAAACTTCCCCTAGAGAATTCCCATGATGCATAGAGCCAGCAACTTGTTTGGCCTCTCTGGGCTGAACTGAAGGGCTAAGTAGATACAACAGCCTAGACCAAAAGTAGTAAATTTACAAGATGCAGAGATGGTGGGGCTTGGGGGAGGGGGAAGTATGAGAGGAGTGAAGGCGGGTAGGCTAGTGACATTTAGAATTAAGGCCTGCCTGGCTGAAGGTGCCAGGAAATGCACAGGTTGGGAGGGCAGCTACCTGGAAAAGATTTCATTGTACAAATGTGGAGAGAGAGAGAGAGAGAGAGCCGCCCCACAGGGCCTGAAGTTAGAAGACCTACGTTTGAGTTCTGGCTCCACCACTTACTAGAACTGTGTGATGTGGACAAATTAGGATAGCAATGCTTACTTTACAGGGTTGTTGTGAGGGAGAAAGAGAGGATGCATGTGAAAATGCTGGTAAACAGTATGAACTTCACAACTGTTTGGAACTTCACACAACTGTGTGGAATCTGAATGAATTTAGGTTTCAACAGGTTTAGGCATGAAGGACTACTCACTATGGAAAGTTCTCAGAACCTCAACTCCATAGGAGTTGAATAAGGATTGTCCGCCTTATTCATTGCTGTGTACCCTATGCCCAGAATTATGACTGACCCTGAATCGGGGCCTGAGGAATATTCACTGAATGAATGAAGTTCAGGTCATCTCTACACAACTGGGGAAGGACATGGAAATGCAAAGAGAGAGGCTGGTTATGGCTGGAGATATAGTTTTTGGGAGTTATACATTTATAATTATTAGTCCTAACATTATAAGGAAAACCTAGCAATGTAGGTATTTTATGAAAATGTGTTCATTGAATGTATGAATGAATGAATGAACTTTCCATGATGCTTTCAGAAATTATTTCATCCTCTCCCCAATCTTAGAGGATAAAGAAAGAGTATTTTTATTTGAAATATTTATATTGGGATGCCTGGGTGGCTCAGTCGGTTAATGGTCTGCCTTTGGCTCAGGTCATGATCCCAGGGTCCTGGGATCGAATTCCACATCTGGCTCCCTGCTCCGTGGGGAGTCTGCTTCTCCCTCTGTCTGCCGCTCTCCCTGCTTGTGTGCGTGCTCTCTCTCCCTCTCTCTCTCTGACAAATAAATACATAAAAATCTTTTTAAAAAAGTGAAATATTTATATTACAGTGATTTGAGTTAAAGTTACTCCATATTTTATTTTTCTGTAGTTTTTTTTTTCTTTAAGATTTTATTTATTTTTTTGAGAGAGCAAGACAGAGCAGAGAGAGAGCACAAACGGTGGGGAGGGGCAGAGGGAGAGGGAGAAGAAGGCTGCCCACTGAGCAGGGAGCCTGATGTGGGGCTCCATCCCAGGACCCTGAGATCATGACCTGAGCCGAAGGCAGACACTTAACTGACTGAGCCACCCAGGCACCCTCTGTAGTTTTTAACTATTTTTTGACCCATGTTCTGGTTGAAATAGATTAATGCATTCTAGTTCCCTTTTGTTGGCTACATAATTTTAAAGCCCGCTTTAAGTATTAATGTGGTTTATGTCTCCATATGGGAATGTATAGATAAGAAGGAAATTCCTCAAACCTTGTCACCAATCAGGATCAGGTTTTCAAAATTAAATTAGGAAATTGGGTTAGATGGTCTTGAATGGCCTTTTCTGTCCTAAAATTATAGAATTCTGTGAACAAAATCACAAGGGGAAGACCGGGGACTTAAAAAAAAAAAAGCCCAAGATCTCTGTGGGACAGAAGCCTCATTATATTTGGGAGATGATAATAAACACCTCACATTTATAGAGTGTTTACTAAAAGCCAGGCCTCACATACTTTGTTCCACTTAATCCTTACAAGCCCTATAAAAGGGTTGTTGGAAATTCTGCCTGGTGACCAGCAGCTGGAAATGAGGAGATCTTTCTAAGCACATACCAGGATTCGAAGCAGCGAAGTTGCCAACAATAATAACCTTTGTAAAAGTAATTGCTGCCCCAAGTCAAAGAACTGTCTTCCACTGAGTTGAAAGGGCTGTTAAATCTGGGGGTGGTCTCTCCAGCCACAAAGACATGCAGAGATAATGTCATCTTTGACTATGAAGGACTGGGTTCCGAATGATACAGAAGCCTGGGCTGTTATGACATCATGAGCAGGGCTGTTTTGCTTGCCCTTTGCCTTTCTCTCTCTTTTTTTTTTAAAGATTTTATTTATTTGACAGAGAGAGAGACAGCGAGAGCAGGAACACAAGCAGGGGGAGTGGGAGAAGGAGAAGCAGGCTTCCTGCCGAGCAGGGAGCGCGATGTGGGACTTGATCCCAGGATCCTGGGATCATGACCTGAGCTGAAGGCAGACGCTTAACGACTGAGCCACCCAGGCGCCCACCCTTTGCCTTTCTCTAGAATCAGTTCTTCTTTCCTTAATTGGTGATTCTGTCTCCCTCCTGTCTGTTTTCGACTTCTGTTGTGAACTGGCCAAAGCCAATTTGGCAGCATAGGTTTCCAGGCTCTTTTATTCATGTGGGTTGTATATCCATCATCAGAGGTGGGTGAGGACTCCAAGCCCATTATCATGCTACAAGTAAGAAAAGCAAGACTCAGACAGATCATGCTGCCACACCAACAGTTATTGACAGGCAGGCATGAAAGCATGCAACTCAATGACTCCAGATCTTTGCCCTTTTAAATACGCCAATTACTCCCCATTTAAATGGCACGTTCGGGGCAAATGCCATAACATTGTAGAGACAGGGTTCAGTTAACCTTGTAGTTGCCATCAGGTAACCAGAATCCTCCAAGCCAACAGTGGACTTAGGACTATTTTAGAACTCCACCTTGGGAACCATTTTAATATGTGAAGAGATTTTGGTCCTTAAACCCTGTCCATTCAAGGACAGGCAGTGTTTCTACGTTATTCTAGCTTAGCAGTTGACAAACTATGGTGTACAGGCCAAATCTGGTCTGTGCCTGTCAGTAAAGTTTTATTGGAACACAGCCAGGCCAATTCATTTACATATTGTCTGTGGCTCATCCTGTGCTGCAGGGGCGGAGTTGAGTGATATGACAGAGGCCGTTTACCTGCGAAGCCAAAAATAACATCAAACCTTTACAAAACATGTTTTCTGGGGACACCTGGGTGGCTCAGTTGGTTTAGCATCTGCCTTCAGCTCAGGTCATGATCCCAGGGTCCTGCATCGCGCTCCCTGCTCAGCTGGGAGCCTGCTTCTCCCTCTCCCCCTACTGTTCCCCCTGCTTGTGCTCTCTCTCTCTCCCTGACAAATAAATAAAAATAAAATCTTAAAAAACAGAAACAGGTTTTCGGACCACTGCCCTAGCCAATCCACATACATTAAGCAGTGCTGTTTTTGGCAATGAAAACCCATCGCTAATATATATTTTGCTACTTAGAAAAATCTCTGGTATGGATCAGGGATAAAGATAGCTGAAGTGCTTACAGCCTCTGAGGTATGGACTACTTATTAGTTACTAGATGACTCCCTTGAAATGTACAAGTCCTACGCGGGCAATAATAGCCTCAGAGTATTTATTAAAACTAACATACTTTTCCAGAACTCTGTCAATTTTGGGATTTGAAAAGCAAATAGCAATCATTGTAACATTTCCTTTTGTTGCTTTTCAAAACCCATTTTCATTAGTGATTATGATTAAACCTTCAGATACTCTTATATCAATAGCAATATTAAGCCCAGAGTTTGAAAAGTATGTTATCCAAGTGGATCCCAGTGTAATAGCTAAGAAAGAGTAGGTTTATTATTATCCCATTTTACAGAATAAAAAGCCTAAGGTCTGAAAGTATATCTCATTTTCTCACAGTTGCAGAATTGGTTGAATCTGAAGCCCTTCATTTTCCAGATGTGATAGTCTCTCTTCTACACCACAGTAACTTCCCAGTCACTGCTCATGGATCATACTTTTGGAGCAAACTGCAGATTTTAATCTTCAGTCAATAGAAATGTATTCCCTTTTCAGAGAAAAAATGGCATTCTTAGAAAGTTCTTGACTGTTTTGCAAACTAACTTCACCTCCTTTATTCTTGAAGTTGTGGAGCCACCATTGAGCTGCAAGATTGATTCCTGGGGGTGGGAAGAAATTTCCCAGAGGAAACAAAGGGATGAAGGTAAATGTTGAAAATGGATGTTTCATCAACTACATAAAATGAGACCCTGCAGGCTCAGAGAAGCCTTTGAAGGACCACCCTGACTTGGAAGCACAGTGTAACGATGCTCCAGTGCTAGTCACAGATTCATACATGTTAGAAGAGGAAGAAGCTCATTATTAGGTCAACAAATTCACCCCACTTCACCCTTACAATGCTGGATTGTTCTCTCAGTTGTGTTTGGCTGCATGGGAAGTTCACTTATTATTAATTGGCTAGGGGTTATTAGAACTGGTGTGGTGTCTCCCCAGCCTTTTCTTAGCCATTTATCCCCATGGCTCTGACCCTCAGTTACCCATAATTTATTTCTCCCCATCCCATGATACCATCTTGGCTGGATTAAGCCCATAGTTGGTGCTGGTGCATTTTGCCTCCGCCACCTGCAGGTTGAGTTGGAGCCTTTCCTCCAAGACAGTCCCTTCATATACATGGGCTCCAGTGGACCCCTGTTATTACCAAAACTTGAAGGGAAAAAAAAGTGGGGGGCAGATACTATATTCAGGAATAAGAATATTAAGATTTGAACTCAAGAAGTAAGTTAGAGGTCTTATCTCCAGACCCTGGAGTGATTGTCTGCCAGTGACTTGGGTCATAAGTCATATAACTGTTTGGATTTTAATAGCAAGTGAGTGGCCCCATTGGAGACTTTTTAAATTCTAAACAACTTTAAAGCAACAACTTAATGGTATAAAAAGACAAACATAATTTCAAGTGTGAGTCGATTGGTAAATATTACAACAGCAGTAATGTTAGGGGAAATCCCTTTGTGTGTTGAAAAGACTTAAGTCTCTTAAAGACAGCTTCTCATTTCTGAACATCTGGGAATCTTCTGTGTGATTCTTTTAGTTGACTTTTGATGATACATGGAAATAACACTATCAGTGTTGGGAACAAGACAAGACTTTCAAAAATTTGAGTTTGAGATTAAATATTTATGATCCCTTCTCAGCAGAAAAGGGGAAAACAATGAAATCTTGAATACTGATTTTGGGGGAGAAAATATATTAATTTTAAAAATAATTTATTTTACCTAGAATACTAACTTTAGGATTACGTACCGAATCTTTCAAGATGGCTTAGGTTATCCTGTGATAACACACAACCTAAAAATCTCAGTGGCTTAAAAAAACAAAAAAACCCAGATCTATTTTTCATCCATGTGAGTGTTGACTTCCATTGTGAGTGTTGACTTCACTCTGGGACCCAGGGCTACAGAATTGCCACTCTGTGAAACATGGATAATTATTGTGACAGACAGAATGAGAACTTTGGAAGGGCTTGGACCAGCAATTAAGTGCTCCAGCCCAAAGTCATGTTTATTCTCAACTCATTGACCAGCATTGGTCACGTGCCCCACTCAACCACAAGGGGGCAGGAATTGTAATCCTACCAAGTACCGGAAGACAGAGAGCTAAAAATATTTGTAAAATAGTGCTAATGACTTCCACATGTCATTAAAATTGAAAGGACAAAATTTGATCTGGAGTATGTTCAAAAGCATGCATGTCAGATGTTTCTAGTAATGATGATCTCTGACTTTATAAAAATGAACACCCAAAAAAGCAAGGAGCTCCACCCAATGATTCCCTGCACTTGAGAGAATGAACATCAGGCTTTCCCCCAAAGTTTAAAAAACATTGATGCCTTGGTCCCACTCCAGAGAGTCTAATTT
This sequence comes from Mirounga leonina, assembly GCF_011800145.1. NCBI lineage: Eukaryota > Metazoa > Chordata > Mammalia > Carnivora > Phocidae > Mirounga > Mirounga leonina. The sequence continues at coordinate 3,667,423 of NW_023270889.1, forward strand.
AATTAGTTTGAGGTACAGCTTAGGCTTCAGGGTTTTTTTTAAGCTCTCTAAAGTGATGACTAAGGTACACCTTGAGTAGAAAGTCATTAGTCTATTCTACAGGTTGGGGTTGTAGGATGATTTTGAACTCCAGTATCATCCATCCATCTGTGTGGTCTTAAGAAGTCAACTTCTCTGGGTCTCCGTTTTATTATCTGTGAAATTAGAAGTGGAATACAATGACTTCTACAGATCCTTCCAGCCTTAAAAATCTCTTATAGACCACTGACTTCCATTTAGAAAGTGTTTCAGACCTCAAGTTAATGTGTAAGTGCAGCCAGATTACTTTGTAAGTCAATCTGGTTAAGCTCCTATAGTTTCAATAATGGAATAAGGGCAATAATTGGAAAAAGTCTTTATTGAGTTAAGTAGTTGTATTTTCCCACCAAACCAGGAAGCTGGACTAGACTTGAGGATAAAGTCATGTTATAAAAAAAGATATGGAGTTAACTTGATCCCTTGGTTACATGTGGACTGACGGTGAACTTCCTGAACTGAAATGAAAAATTGTATTACCTAAGGCTATTCAGATAAAAATAAATTTAAAAAAGCCACTTCCCTCAATTCTTCTTGCTGAAAATGAAAAGTTAAAGGTTTCACAATTTCTTCACCATGTAATCCTATCTCAGTGCTGTCAGTGTCTTAATAGTGTATTGATTGGCTCATACGTCCACTATCTTTAAAGAAGCATTATCACTCTGTTGGGGCCAAACATGAGAAACTACTTTTAAAGACCTTTTTAAGAGTTTTTTGATTTTTCAAAAGCTTCTTGGGGGCTTATTGAGCTTCTCTGGCAGCTGGAATTAACTCTACAATGCTTTTTCTCTATTTCTGACACAGTGAATTCATCTGGAGCGGGCAAGTTATCAATGACTCACAGGAGGGAGACGATAAGGAGGGCCTTGAGGTAAATTCATGTGGTAATTAGTTACATGGACACCTGTATTCTTAGGCTCTTTCTAAGTGCTACCATTGCATTGGAAACTCGTGATAATTATCAATAGCCATCTTAAATATGTGACGGTGACTCCACCATTAAGGGATAGAAAGTGAAGAGAAGAGAAGATGAATTGTAAAAATTAAAACTGTTAGTGCGGAAAATAGCATTAAACTGGTTTTCAATTATCAAAATGCCTGGCAAGCTGAAATAAGACAAAAATCTTCATTTATAACTCCACTGTAGTTATTCAATGTCTGTATCTCTCTTCTTCAATTATTAAGAAAAAAAGCCTCAGAATAATTCTTATTGAATGCTTAGGAAAATATTTGATGATAATGGACCTAGATGTTATCACTTTGGGCGATGGTATTGTGGGTGGGTCTTTTTCTTCTTTTGGGAATCTCTGTGTTTTACCACTTTGCTCCATGAAGCATATGTATTTTTTGGAACTGGCTTCACTCCTCACTGTGTTTTGGGGAAAATTACTTAACCACCCTGAGCCTCATTCTGTACCTCAAAATGAAGATAATAATAGTATCTACCCCAAAGGGTTGTGGTAAATATTAAGTCTAAAGCACATGAAATAGCTGATATTTGGCCATCTTTTGACCGATGAAAATTGCAATTTGAAATGGCTCAACATAATATTAAACATTTAGCTTTATACCTGACAAATACTGAGCACTCAGGAAATATTAGCTATGAAAGAATGTTAAGGAAATATAGAGAGAAGAAAATTAAAAAATAGAAAAGAAATGATATGCAATCTTTTAAATATCCGACTAATTGAGGTATAATTTACATACAGCATACAGTTCTAGAAAAGTTGGCAAACTCATACAATTGGGTAACCACAGTCAATATATTATTATTTTTTTATTGTTATGTTAACCCCCATACATTGCATCATTAGTTTTAGATGTAGTGTTCCATGATTCATTGTTTGTGCATAACACCCAGTGCTCCATGCAGAACATGCCATCCTCAATACCCATCACCAGGCTAACCCATCCTCCCACCCCCCTCCCCTCTAGAACCCTCAGTTTGTTTTTCAGAGTCCATCATCTCTCATGGTTCGTCTACCCCTCTGATTTCCTCCCCTTCATTCTTCCCCTCCTGCTATCTTCTTCTTCTTCTTCTTTTTTTTTTTTCTTAACATATATTGCATTATTTGTTTCAGAGGTACAGATCTGAGATTCAACAGTCTTGCACAATTCACAGCGCTTACTAGAGCACATACCCTCCCCAGTGTCTATCACCCAGTCACCCCATCCCTCCCACCCCACCCCCCACTCCAGCAACCCTCTGTTTGTTTCCTGAGATTAAGAATTCCTCATATCAGTGAGGTCATATGATACATGTCTTTCTCTGTTTGACTTATTTCGCTCAGCATAATACCCTCCAGTTCCATCCACGTCGTTGCAAATGGCAAGATCTCATTCCTTTTGATGGCTGCATAATATTCCATTGTATATATATACCACATCTTCTTTATCCATTCATCTGTCGGTGGACATCTTGGCTCTTTCCACAGTTTGGCTATTGTGGACATTGCTGCTATAAACATTGGGTGCATGTACCCTTTCGGATCCCTACTTTTGTATCTTTGGGGTAAATACCCAGTAGTGCAATTGCTGGGTCGTAGGGTAGCTCTATTTTCTACTTTTTGAGGAACCTCCATACTGTTTTCCAGAGTGGCTGCACCAGCTTGCATTCCCACCAACAGTGTAGGAGGGTTCCCCTTTCTCCGCATCCCTGCCAACATCTGTCATTTCCTGACTTGTTAATTTTAGCCATTCTGACTGCTGTGAGGTGGTATCTCATTGAGGGTTTGATTTGGATTTCCCTGATGGCGAGCGATATTGAGCTCTTTTTATGTGCCTGTTGGCCATTTGGATGTCTTCTTTGGAAAAATGTCTGTTCATGTCTTCTGCCCATTTCTTGATTGGATTCTTTGTTCTTTGGGTGTTGAGTTTGATAAGTTCTTTATAGATTTGGGATACTAGCCCTTTATCTGATATGTCATTTGCAAATATCTTCTCCCATTCTGTCGGTTGTCTTTTGGTTTTGTTGACTGTTTCCTTTGCGGTGCAAAAGCTTTTTATCTTGATGAAGTCCCAATAGTTCATTTTTGCCCTTGCTTCCCTTGCCTTTGGCGATGTTTCTGGGAAGAAGTTGCTGTGGCTGAGGTCGAAGAGGTTGCTGCCTGTGTTCTCCTTTAGGATTTTGATGGACTCCTGTCTCACATTGAGGTCTTTCAACCATTTGGAGTCTATTTTTGTGTGTGGTGTAAGGAAATGGTCCAGTTTCATTCTTCTGCATGTGGCTATCCAATTTCCCCAACACCATTTGTTGAAGAGACTGTCTTTTTTCCATTGGACATTCTTTCCTGCTTTGTCAAAGATTAGTTGACCATAGAGTTGAGGGTCCATTTTTGGACTCTCTATTCTGTTCCATTGATCTATGTGTCTGTTTTTGTGCCAGTACCATACTGTCTTGATGATGACAGCTTTGTAATAGAGCTGGAAGTCCGGAATTGTGATGCCGCCAGCTTTGCTTTTCTTTTTCAACATTCCTCTGGCTATTCGGGGTCTTTTCTGGTTCCATACAAATTTTAGGATGATTTGTTCCATTTCTTTGAAAAAAGTGGATGGTATTTTGATGGGGATTGCATTGAATGTGTAGATTGCTCTAGGTAGCATTGACATCTTCACAATATTTGTTCTTCCAATCCATGAGCATGGAACGTTTTTTCCATTTCTTTGTGTCTTCCTCAATTTCTTTCATGAGTATTTTATAGTTTTCTGAGTACAGATCCTTTGCCTCTTTGGTTAGATTTATGCCTAGGTATCTTATGGTTTTGGGTGCAATTGTAAATGGGATCAACTCTTTAATTTCTCTTTCTTCTGTCTTGTTGTTGGTGTATAGGAATGCCACTGACTTCTGTGCATTGATTTTATATCCTACCACTTTACTGAATTCCTGTATGAGTTCTAGCAGTTTTGGGGTGGAGTCTTTGGGGTTTTCCACATAAAGTATCATATCATCTGCAAAGAGTGAGAGTTTGACTTCTTCTTTGCCAATTTGGATGCCTTTTATTTCTTTTTGTTGTCTGATTGCTGTGGCTAGGACTTCTAATACTATGTTGAATAGCAGTGGTGATAGTGGACATCCCTGCCGCGTTCCTGACCTTAGGGGGAAAGCTCTCAGTTTTTCCCCATTGAGAATGATATTCGCTGTAGGTTTTTCATAGATGGCTTTTATAATATTGAGGTATGTACCCTCGATGCCTATACTCTGAAGAGTTTTGATCAAGAAAGGATGCTGTACTTTGTCAAATGCTTTTTCTGCATCTATTGAGAGGATCATATGATTCTAGTTCTTTCTTTTGTTAATGTATTGTATCACATTGATTGATTTGCGGATGTTGAACCAATCTTGCAGCCCAGGGGTAAATCCCACTTGGTCGTGGTGAATAATCCTTTTAATGGACTGTTGGATCCTATTGGCTAGTATTTTGGTGAGAATTTTGCATCCATGTTCATCAGGGATATTGGTCTGTAGTTCTCCTTTTTGATGGGGTCTTTGTCTGGTTTTGGGATCAAGGTAATGGTGGCCTCATAAAATGAGTTTGGAAGTTTTCCTTCCATTTCTATTTTTTGGAACAGTTTCAGAAGAATAGGTATTAATTCTTCTTTAAATGTTTGGTAGAATTCCCCTGGGAAGCCATCTGGCCCTGGGCTTTTGTTTGTTGAGAGATTTTTGATGACTGCTTCAATTTCCTTAGTGGTTATAGGTCTGTTCAGGTTTTCTATTTCTTCCTGCTTCAGTTTTGGTAGTTGATACATCTCTAGGAATGCATCCATTTCTTCCAGGTTATCGAATTTGCTGGCATAGAGTTGCTCATAATATGTTATTATAATTGCTTGTATTTCTTTGGTGTTGGTTGTGATCTCTCCTCTTTCATTCATGATTTTGTTGATTTGGGTCATTTCTCTTTTCTTTTTGATAAGTCTGGCCAGGGGTTTATCAATCTTGTTCGTTCTTTCAAAGAACCAACTCCTAGTTTCGTTGATCTGTTCTACTGTTCTTTTAGTTTCTATTTCATAGATTTCTGCTCTGATCTTTATTTATTATTTCTCTTCTCCTGCTGGGTTTAGGCTTTATTTGCTGTTCTTTCTCCAGCTCCTTTAGGTGTAGGGTTAGGTTGTGTACTTGAGATCTTTCTTGTTTCTTGAGAAAGGCTTGTATTGCTATATACTTTCCTCTTAGGACTGCCTTTGCTGCATCCCAAAGATTTTGAATAGTTGGGTTTTCATTTTCATTGGTTTCCATGAATTTTTTTAATTCTTCTTTAATTTCCTGGTTGACCCATTCATTCCTTAGTAGGATGCTCTTTAGCCTCCATGTATTTGAGTTCTTTCTGACTTTCCTCTTGTGATTGAGTTCTAGTTTCAAAGCATTGTGGTCTGAAAATAGGCAGGGAATGATCCCAGTCTTTTGGTACCGGTTGAGACCTGATTTGTGACCTAGGATGTGATCTATTCTGGAGAATGTTCCATGGGCACTAGAGAAGAATGTGTATTCCGTTGCTTTGGGATGGAATGTTCTGAATATGTCTGTGAAGTCCATTTGGTCCAGTGTGTCATTTAAAGTCTTTATTTCCTTGTTGATCTTTTGCTTAGACGATCTGTCCATTTCAGTGAGGGGGGTGTTAAAGTCCCCTACTATTATTGTATTGTTGTCGATGTGTTTCTTTGCTTTTGTTATTAATTGGCTTATATAATTGGCTGCTCCCATGTTAGGGGCATAGATATTTACAATTGTTAGATCTTCTTGTTGGATAGACCCTTTAAGTAGGATATAGTGTCCTTCCTCTTCTCTTATTACAGTCTTTGGTTTAAAATCAGACAACAATTTGTCTGATATAAGGATTGCCACCCCAGCTTTCTTTTGGTGTCCATTAGCATGGTAAATGGTTTTCCACCCCCTCACTTTCAATCTGGGGGTGTCTTTGGGTCTAAAATGAGTCTCTTGCAGACAGTGTATCGATGGGTCTTGTTTTTTAATCCAATCTGATAGCCTGTGTCTTTTGATTGGGGCATTTAGCCCATTTACATTCAGGGTAACTATTGAAAGATAGGAATTTAGTGCCATTGTATTGCCTGTAAGGTGACTGTTGCTGTATATTGTCTGTGTTCCTTTCTGGTCTATGTTGCTTTTAGGCTCTCTCTTTGCTTAGAGGACCCCTTTCAATATTTCTTGTAGGGCTGGTTTCATATTTGCAAATTCCTTTAGTTTTTGTTTGTCCTGGAAGCTTTTTCTCTCTCCTTCTATTTTCAATGACAGCCTAGCTGGATATAGTATTCTTGGCTGCATATTTTTCTCATTTAGTGCTCTGAATATATCCTGCCAGTCCCTTCTGGCCTGCCAGGTCTCTGTGGATAGGTCTGTTGCCAATCTAATGTTTCTACCATTGTAGGTTACATATCTCTTCTCCCGAGCTGCTTTCAGGATTTTCTCTTTGTCTCTGAGACTCATAAGTTTTACTATTAGATGTTGGGGTGTTGACCTATTTTTACTGATTTTGAGGGGGGTTCTCTGTGTCTCCTGGATTTTGATGCCTGTTTCCTTCCCCAAATTAGGGAAGTTCTCTGCTATAATTTGCTCCATTATACCTTCTGCCCCTCTCTCTCTTTCTTCTTCTTCTGGGATCCCAATTATTCTAATGTTGTTTCATCTTATGGTATTGCTTATCTCTCAAATTCTGCCCTCGTGATCCAGTAGTTGTTTATCTCTCTTTTTCTCAGCTTCTTTATTTTCCATCATTTGGTCTTCTATATCACTGATTCTCTCTTCTGCCTCATTTATCCTAGCAGTTAGTGCCCCCATATTTGATTGCACCTCATTAATAGCCTTTTTGATTTCTACTTGGTTAGATTTTAGTTCTTTTACTTCTCCAGAAAGGGTTTCTCTAATAACTTCCATGCTTTTTTCAAGTGATGATTAAAGTGATGATTTTGAACTCTAGATCTGACATCGTACTAATGTCCGTATTGAGTAGGTCCCTGGCAGTCGGTACTACCTCTTGTTCTTTTTGTTGAGGTGATTTTTTCCATCTTGTCATTTTGCCCAGAGGAGACTAGATTAATGAGAGAACAAAATGCTAACAGGGTAACAATGTTCCCAGAAAATATACTCTAAACAAATCACAAAAGACCTGAAGGAGTGGGAAAAGAAAGGGAAAGAGAGAAAAAAGAAAAAGAAAAAAAGAAAAAAAAAAAGGAAAAGAAAAAGATAAAGATAAAAACAAACAAAAACGAACAAAACAAAAATAAACAGAATGTGACCAAATATGATCAGGCTGGTATATAGATCAGTGCCACACACTAGATTTTGGGTGTATTTGGTCTGTTAGAAGAAAGTGCCTCCCAAAATTTTAAAGAAAAAAAAACTTATATATGTACAAAAATAAGGGTTGATATGATGAAGGGATGGAATATGACTGTAAAGATGGAAATTATAAAAAATTTTATAAAAGGAATTGATAAGAAGTTGGTTGAAAAAAGAAAGAAGAGGATTTAAAAAAAAAAGAGAATGTGATCAGGCAGGGGAGTAGGAAAAAACCATACAATAGAGATTTAGGGTATATTTTGATCTGTTAGAAGAAACGATCTCAAAATTGTAAAGAGAGAACAACTTATTATATATATATGCCAAAAATACGGGTAACTACTATGAAGGGATAGAATATGACTCTAAAAATGAAAAATAAAAATGAAAATAAAAATGTTTCTTTTTAAAAAGGGATTGATAAGATGTTGGTTGAAAAAGGGAAAAAGAAAAATTCAAAAAAAAAAAAGAAAAAAGACAGTTAAAAAAAAAATGAACTTTGAAAGACTAAAGAATCATGGTAAAAAAGCCATGAATTCTATGTGCAGTATTCCCCTAGCGCTGGAGTTCTGCCGTTCTCATTGATCGGTAAACTTGGTCTTGGCTGGCTGTTCTCACTGATCTTCTGGGGGAGGGGCCTGTTGCCATGGTTCCCAAATGTCTTTGCCGGAGGTGGAATTGCCCCACCTTTGCCCGGTCCGGGCTAAGTAATCTGCTCAGGTTTGCTCTCGGGAGCTTTTGTTCCCTTCAAGCTTTCCATACAGCTTTGGAGGCGGAGAGTGAAAATGACGGCCTCCCAATCTCCGCCTCGGAGGAGCTGAGAACTTGGGGCCCCGCTTCTCAGTGAGCCCCCAGAGAAAAGCAGTCAATCACTCCCATCTCCCTGGTCTCCGGCCGCACTCCGTGCTCACCCGGCCTGTGACCGCGTGTTTCTATCTCCGGCACTCGACCCCGTGTGGAGTCTCCAAACCCAGCAGATCCCTGCGGTGCACTCCTGCGCAGCTCTTCCGGGGGAGGAAGGTGAGTCTCCCCGGATCTGCCGCTTGTTGGGTCCCTGCTGGAGGAGCAGGGGCCCGACTGTGCCACGGATCACGGTTTATGGCCACCCCGAGCTGAGAGCCTGCGCCTGGGCTCCGCCTCTGCAGCCGGCTTCCCTGCTCCGTTACCTGGGAGCTCTGCCGCACTCAGGCACCCCCGGTCTTTCTGTGACCCCGAGGGTCCTGAGACCACAGTGTCCCACGAGGGTTCCACCCCCCCACTTAGCCACCAGAGTGACGTCCCTCAGCGGAGCCGACTTCTAAAAGTTCCGATTCTGCGCTCTGCGGTTCTATCACTTGCCAGAAGCGGCTGACGGAGGCCCCTCCCCCGCCGTCTATCCTCCCGAATATCGCCTCGGATTCACTTCTCCGCACGTCCTACCTTCCAGAAAGTGGTCGCTTTTCTGTTCAGAGAGTTGTTGCTCTTCTTTTCTTCGATCTCCTGTTGAGTTCGTAGGTGTTCAGAATGGTTTGATCCCTATCCAGCTGAATTCCTGAGACCAGACGAAATCCAGGTCTCCTACTCCTTTGCCATCTTGCTCCGCTCCCCCCCCACAGTCAATATATAAAACAGTTCTATCTTTCCCACAAAATACATTGTGCCTCTTGTAGACAACCCCCTCAACCCACCACAGACCCTGACAACTGCTAATCTTCTTAATGTCCCTATAGTTTTGCCTTTAATATGGATCCCCCCCTTACTTTAATTACCCATATGTGTTGATTTGCCTCCTTCTTATGTGGATGGACAGCTATCCCTTCAGAGGCAGATGGGAAGGCCCATCCATCTGGCCAGCCACTAATGGAAGTTACTAGAAGGAAGGTCCCTTTCAGTTTGCTCCAAAGGGTGAAGGGTGTGAGTTCAGGCTGCGGAGGGGGCAGAGAAAGGCATTTGCTGAGGCTTTACCTTTACATCTTGTTTGTTCACAGCTCTGTGGGGAAAGGAGAAAAGAATGTGTTCAGATAACCCATTTGACAACTTTCCCAAGCTCCACCATGGTTTTTAAACTGATTTTTCTGTTGATGGAAATACATACACCTGTTGGTCAGAGGTCTTATGACCTAAGGATCAATTTAAACCCCAGATCCCCAAGTAGAGTTTAACAGAGTCCTCCTCCATTCAGCTCCCCTTTGAGAAAAATGCCCAACCTATGGATGTAGGCAAAGCCTTCTGCTCGTGAATGCTGGTGCACTTTCAGCAGGATCTAGCTCATGTTTCATGCTCTTTGAGGTATTTTTTTTTTCTTGCCTTCTTAGAAGATCTTCATCATGATATCACTTTGCATGAATGTAATTTGCCACAACACCCAATGGACCAAATTTTATAATATTGAAATTAGAGAGTCACCCCCCCTCCCCCCGCCAAACAAGTCTTTAGGGCTCCCTTGTGGTTCCTTGTGGTTTACAGGGTGATATCTGGATTCCTTTGTCTGGCAAATAAACCCTTCCTGATTGGACTACATCAAGATTTGAACAGCACAACAAATAGATTTGATTTATGGAGGCATATAGAACCCAATACCCACCAAATAGAGAACCTAGAGCATTTGCACACATATGTCACTTATTAGCCATAGAACAAATTTCAAAAATCTCTTAAGTGTTGGCATCATGCACAGAGACTGTTTCACATAGTGGAAAATTACATGGGTTTGGGAACCTACCTGCCTTTGTTTGGATCCTGACCACTTCTCTTAGTAGCTTGGTGATGTTGGGTCAGTTACATAACCTCTCTGTGCCTCATCTGTGAAACTCGAAGGCTTGTGGTGAGAGAAATGTAGTTCCTCAATCATGTCACATTCTCCTCAGCTTCCCTTTTCCCTTGCTCTTTCTACTAGGAACATGCCTTCTCCATGCTTCTCCATTTGAAAATGCCCATCATCCTTGGAGTTTGAGAATAAAATCCTTGGCTTCTTAGGGCAGGCCTGGGACTCTCACTGCCTTTTTGAACACAATAGGAGTCCACTGGTGGCTTCACTGTATGGCAGCTGCTGAGATCTGTGTCTTCCCACTGGGCTGTACACTTCCTGAAGGAGTATGAATAGCAGTTAGAACTTTCAGAAAATCTACTCAGCACTCAGTATTTACAGAATGCTGATTACAGGCCAGGCATGGTTCTCCGCCTTTACAAATATTAGTTCATCTGTCTCCACAACAATTCTGTGAACTAGGTATTGTTATTTTCCCCACTTTACAGATGGGGGAAACCGAGGCACAAAGTGGCTGTGTAATTGCTTAACTTCACCCAACTAGGGAGTAGTTAAGATGGAATTCAAAGAGGCTACCTTTTTCATCATTGTGTGGGATCAAGATTAGGATTGACGAAATAAATAAAAGCTATAGTCCAATGCTTTTCAACCTAACTGCACATGAATCACCTGGAGACCTTGTGAAAAGCAGGTTCTGATTCAATAGTTCTGAGGTGGCACCAAGATTCTGGTCTGCTGAACCATACTTTGAGAACAAGGCCAGTGCTGCCGGTCTGTGGACCCACATTTTGAGAACAAGGCCCTAGACTAATGGTTCAAAGCTTTTTTTTTTTTTTGTCTCAGGACCTTTTACACTCTTAAATACTGTTGAAGACACCAAAGAGCTTTTGTTTACATGAGTTATATCTGTTGGTATTTACTGTTGTAAAAATTAAAGCTGAGAACTTAAAAAGTATTTTAAAAAGTAGTTGAGTAAACCCATTATATGTTCATGTAAATACCATATTTTAATGAAAAATAACCATATTCTTCAAAATAAAACATTAGTGACAATGACATTGTCTCCCATTTCTGCACATCTCTTTAACATCAGGTTTAATAGAAGAGAGATGCTTTCTCTCACCTGCTTGTGCATCCAGTCTGTTGTGATATGACATGACATGCAGCCTCTGGAAATCTCCACCACATACTCATGACTCATGCAAGTCAAAAAGGCAAAAATGACATCTTACTATCATCATAAGAATAGGTTTAACCTGACAAGGTCTCAGAGGCCCCACCCAGAAGTCCCCAGACACCACTTTAAAAACCACTGCTCTAAGAGACCACTCTTAAGAATTGAAGAAGACACTGAAAGTTATTGCGCTCGCCATGCAGTTAGGCTTTTGGTGTTTTGTAAAATCCATGGCTTCAGAAGTTCTATGAGGAGACTCTTTCTGACTCTAGATTTTGTTTCTTCTCCAGTTGCAGTTTACATCCTCATCTTCATCCGATGATGGTGCATGGTCATGGTCTCAGCACAGATAAGAATCTCTTCAGTAAACCAACAATCCAAAAGGTGATACTCCCTTTAGACAGAATATTTGATAACAAAGAACATCAAAAGGAAAAACATTTTATTGGATCCCTGAAAAACTTTTAAATTGCTTTAGAATAAAAACAACAGTTTTTTTGTTTTCTATTTTTTTTTTTAAAGATTTTATTTATTTATTTGAGAGAGAGTGAGCGTACAAGCAGGGGGAGTGTCAGGCAGAGGGAGAAGTAGGCTCCCTGCTGAGCAGGGATTCCGACTCGGGGCTTGATCCTAGGACCCTAGGATCATGACCTGAGCCAAAGGCAGACACTTAACCGACTGAGCCACCCAGGCACCCCCATGTCTTTGATTTTTAAAATTGCTTTAAAGAATAGATCATCCCAACCTAATGTATCAATTCACTTAAAGCCTGTATGATTTTCCTGTATATGCATTTACTACATTTATCTTTAGTTCTTTTGTTCAAATATGGTTTCACAATTTTTAAAATGTAAAATATAAAGTGTTGGAAATCATTTGATATACTTAAATATCATATGTTCACTTCCTGTTCCCACCTTTTTATACCTTACTCTTATGCCTGGATTTCCAAGCTTATGCTAGGTCCACTCAGGAGAGTGTTTGAGTAGGCTCCTTGGTTCCCTTTGACCTCTGAAATGTTACCTTAGCACATTTGCTTCTCCACTGGGTCTATAGCAACCTGACTCCCCCAACTGTACAAGGAGGGAGTTATACTCCTGGCAGATTTGTTCATCATCATTTTAGGGCTAGGCATTTAAATAGAATACTCTGTGGTTCAAGCCTTCAGACTCCCTCTCCGGAAAAATATCTCCTCCTCTGGTCCTGTTGTTCTCAATTCAGAGAATCTTAGAATCTTGGGATCAGAAGGGATTTTAAAGGTCATCGAGATCCTTGCCACTCAGACGTGGCCTCTGGATCAGCAAGCAGGATGGGCATTATCTGGGAGCTTGTTGGAAATGCAGAATCTCAGGAGCCACCCAGACCTACTGGATGGTAACCTTCACTTTGACAAGACCCCAACAGATGAGTGTACACATTAAAGTTTGAGAAGTGGGGCTCCAGACCAACCTCCCGTCTGATAGAGCAGTCCTGGCTGCAGTGTCTTCCTCCTGACTACCCCCAAGTGCTCAGCAGCCTTCACCTTCCAGTTTCAGGGTCATACTCTCTCACTCTAGATACTCTAGATTAAGAGATCCCAATACTGACCGCACACTAAAATCCCTTGGGGAGCTTCTAAAAATCTCAATGCCACGGCCTCACCCTTGACCAATGAAATCAGAGTCTGTGGAGATGGAGCCCAGGCATCGATATTTTATGAAATCCCCCCACAAGATTCTAATGTGCATCCAAGTTATGAACTCCTGATTGAGAGCCACCCCGTTTGCATCTTAGACTATTTACTTCATTTCTTGCTTTGATATTCTGTGAAAATGCAATTATCCCCTCAGAAAGGCAAAACTGTTATCTCTCATTTGCGCTTTGCTTGGGAATAGGGTTCTTTTTTAAATCAGCATAAATAATTTATTGCAGACTCTTTAATATCATACACTAGTGGGCTTGACAAATCACACAGCAGTACTCTGGGATGGAGGAGCCGGAAGCTGGGAATGAGACAAGAGCGTATGACATGAAGACAGGTCGCTGAAGGGCGGACTTCATACCTTCTAGTAACCAGGTCTGTCAGCTGAACTACCAGGGGCAGGAAGGATCTGGGCCAGGCCAAGAACTGGAAGTTGTCCTTTGGCGAGCCCACTTCCAGTTTCCTGCCCATTTTCTTGCTTCTGTATTCGTGGTCGTCGGGGTGTGGGAATCAGGAGGTTCTGTAGCTGCCAGGCTGGTGAGCTCCATCAGCTGAGCACTGGTTTCCAGTGTAGCCCTGGCCTGACAGGTCTAAGAGAAGTTTTGCTAATGTCATAAAACGGCTGGTTGTTTTTCATCCCTCAGTGGTCCTCTTGAGTAATACAGCCTTTTGTTTGTGACATGACTATTCAAGAAACTGAAATCTGCTTTTTTTTTTTTTGTAAGATTAAGGGAAAATGATTTTTTTGACATTTTATTAGCTTTTAGATTATCTAGTTTTATTTAGATACTGCTGCATTAGACTATTGTTTTGGGATATATAAATCATGTTAATAGTAATTCTGAACAGGCTAACTACATGACCAAGTCAAAAATTTGGGGAGAAGGGAGAAAGTATTATTGTGTTTTATTTATTTTTAAAGACTTATTTATTTTAGAGAGAGTGAGAGAAAGCGCATGAGCAGGGGGAGGAGCAGAGGGAGAGGGAGAGAGAGAATCTCAAGCAGACCCCGGGTTTAGCTTGATTTCATGAGCTGAAATCCAGATTTGGAAGCTCAACTGACTGAGCCCCACACAGGCACCCCTGAAAAAGTGTTATTTTAAAAGGAGAATCAACCTACTACCCACAGTCATATTAATTTATCATTAATGAAAATATAACACAAAACAAACCCTTAAAAATAAATTTGGCAGCTCTACCATTTTAGATTCTAATGAGTATCATTCACATATTAAAATATAATTTAGAAAATTTACAGCTTGCAAACTCTCCTTTAAACTTCCTTGTTTTACAAACTAAATAATAGTCTAATTAATTTGGATGTTTGAGGATAAAATACCATCACACCCTCTCCTCCCCAACATTTCCTGCTCACCTAGCTTTCAAATCTGATAAACTTATTAGAGCATTGTTTAATCGTGAATTCGACACATTTGACAAAGTTTTAGATCCTTTAGGGATTTAAAAAGTTGATTCTCAGTTCTTTACTATCCCAATAATCTTAGAGATACTTTGCTATTAAAGTCTCTTTAGGCTAAGCAAATGCTATATAGTAAGAGAGGGCTATATTTTAGTGCCTTGGAAAGGTAAGGAGAGTTTTAGAGTATTTCTGTTCTCTGTTATAGAATAGAACATGTGGTTTGGCTTCCTATGAAAACTTGGGAGAGGAAGATGGAAAAAGTTTTCTTTTTTTTAAAAGGATTTTTTTAAAGGATTTTCATATATTTTTAAAAAATTATTTATTTATTTATTTGACAGAGAGAGACACAGTGAGAGAGGGAGGACAAGCAGGACAAGCAGGGGGAGTGGGAGAAGCAGGCTTCCCGTGGAGCAGGGAGCCCGATGCGGGGCTCGATCCCAGGACCCTGGGACCATGACCTGAGCCGAAGGCAGACGCTTAACGACTGAGCCACCCAGGTGCCCCGATGGAAAACATTTTAAGAATGATTTTTTTCCCTAAGTATAATTGTTTTCTTCCAATAATGTAATATTTGCATTTTAAAAATTTTTTAATGAAATATCAGTTTGGACATATATATATATTGCAATTTTTTCCCTGGCTTACACTTTCAGTAATGTTTTATCTTTATATTTGAATACATACAAATTGAAATTAAAGCTAACATTGGCTTAAGTGTCTATTCTCTCAATCGAAACATTTGGAAAAATCTCCCTGTAGCAACCACTTTCCTAAAAGTTTTTTAAAAATCATGAAAAAGATCCCAATTATCCCCCAAACGAAACTTTTGCATAAATTCAGATTTCTTATAGAAGGGCACACTTGTAAAGAGCCATCAGTTTGAACTGGTAATTTTGTTTATCTATTTGACTTGTCATTAAAATGCTACCTAGTTAAAACTTGAAACTGTGCTATCAGATTTGTGAGCTACAATTCTGCGGACCTTTTGGAATATAGGCGAGATGTTCTTCCTGTCGCTGTGTCTTCCACTTCTGTTCCTTTCTCCACTCTCAGTTCGTTTTCTCGACTTCTGGGTTTTTTCTTTGTCCTAATTTCCCTCCATATAGTTCTCTACTGTTTGGGAACGTCTAGGCATACACGTGCATGATGAGGACATATGGGGGCACAAGTAAATATGCACTTATACTTTCTTATGCTTCAAAATAAAGTCCTTATATTGCTGTCATCTGCTTTTTACTCCATTGAGAGTGGAGAGCTTTTTGGTTTTTTTTTTTTCCAATTAAGCCCATGATTATAATAGAGCTTGGGAACAAAGGGTGATTAAAGCCATCCCTAGAGAGAGATGAAGTCCACTAGTTCTCCAACTACATGCAAGTCAACATCTCCACAACCACTTTGGTCTATTCCTTTGGCTCCAATACCAGAGCCATGGTAGCATTTCCCAGGATAAGTTGTTGGGGTCTAGACATGACTGAGAAAGATGTGCCTGGGGCCACCATGCCCAAACACGGATGCAAGATTGTCTGAGCTGGGAAGGATCTTGAGTTCTATTGAAGTTCAGCCCAGGAAACTAATGTCAGGGAAGCCATGTGACTCATCCAGGGACACGTAATGAGTAATAAACAAAAAAGGAAATAGGGAACATGAAAAACATGCATACTGGATCAATTAAGAGGCATGCAAGCTGAAGGAAAATATGAATAGGCTAGATGTTCCCAGGAGCAGCTAGGGCTCCCTGGCATTCTACCACTTGTAGGTCTATCCTATGTGTATCTTCATTTATTTTGATGGCTCAGCTATTATTCCTTCCTGGGAGAATCCCTATCTAGGATGTCACAATCTTTGGGGAAATGTCTTTCGTTGTCTCAAAATACAAACCTTGATCTTCCATTATTTCCAGTTCATGTTGAGTGTCTGGATCAAAGCTTCATCTTTGGCCCCGAGTCTCCATTGCTATGCTAGCAATCATCTACTAGCACTTTTGGAATTTAACTCCGGGGAGCACTTCGCTTGTCTCTGTGATAAATGTGGGTGATGAAATGAGATAAAGCCAACATTCAGTGAGTGCCAAGTGCATGGTATGCACAGTGCACTGGGGCATCCCATCTGATGGGCACAGCTTTCCAGTAGGTGTCACATCCCATTACACAGGGGAGGAAACCGAGGCTACCTTCTCCCTCATCCTTCACTGTTGATCTTTCTTCATGTTGTCAATTAACTTCATATTGTTATGAATCTAAGCCATCCCCTCCTACTTTTCCGATCAGCCTTTGACGCTGTCCCATTCCTCTTTCGTCCCACAGCCCGGCCATCCTGACAAGCCACACAGCTTTTTCTCTTGCTTAAACCTTTGTCTGTCATCCTGCCCTCCTCCCCTGGGGCTGGATACAAACCAAGTGTCCCCCTCACCCAGCTATTTTTCACCTCCTTGACACCTTCTGCTTGGTGACACCGATCACACCATACCTTCAAATCGTCCAGTCCCCTCCTCCTCCTCACTTCCTCTCTTACGAAATGCACAAATAAAAATATAATCAAACTCAGATGGAAGATTAGCCTTTTGCTTCTTTCCACAGGTTTTCTCTTGGCATCAGAAAATTTTCATTTATTTGCAGTGTCACTAACTAACCCAGAAACTGAGCCAGCATTCCTCTGCTTCCCACACCCACCTCCCAGCCCTGGTCTTCCCTGCCCCTCCTCGCTCACACCTCCCCATTTCCTCTGTCTGGATACTGGATGTGGCCTGCTTGGAAACTTTGAGTCTGCTTCCTAAAGCCTTCTCTGAAGCAAGGAATTGCTTTTGTTCTGCCATCTGTGTGTGTATGTGTGTGTATATGTGTGTGCATGTATATTAAATGTTTTATTTTGTGTTCTTTTTATTTCTTTCTTTTTTTTTTTTTTTGGCAAAAGACTATTGCTTTCCAACTTCAAAGTTTTTTCAGAGAACAAGCCTTTTACTAGACTCCTTTTTGTTTTTAAGTAGTGACATCTGTCCATCTTGGGAAAGGTCAAGTGGTTCTTCGGTGGAAGCTGATAGCTGTGAGCGCTAGGACAAGCTGAGACCTCATCTTACCTGGCACCCTTGGTTGATAGAGGAGAAAAATCAGGTCTAAAGAAGTCGATTGAATCACCAAAGTCCCCTTGACAGTTAGTGACAGGGCCAGGGCTGGGGTGCAGGTCTCCTGACCTCCAGTCCACCGAGGTGTTCTGGACATTGCATCATTCCTGAACAAGCCCTACATTTTGAAATGGCATGCCAGCACTCTGAAGAGATGCCTCTGAGTGTGCTGAGCAGTTGCCTGCAGCCACTGTGGGGCTCCCGTGTTTTGTCATATTGTGTGGGGAGCCCCAATCTTCCATGGGCTGCAGGCTCTCCCTGCATTTCCGGAAGATGGTAGCTTTTTGTTTGTTTTTTTCTTGCACATGAAATCTGGCACACCAGACAGAATCCCATGATTTGTGAGCTCTGCCTTTCATGTCCTCCTCCCCTTTGGGAATGCCTGTCTCCCTCTCCCAAGATGGGTGAGACCTGTAACTCTTCTCTTGGTTTCTCAGTCCCCTTCTGTTGCTCCACCTAGACTGAAGTATCTTCTTTTAAAATGCTTTCCACTTTCTTTTTAAGCCAGATAAAGAGATCCTTATAATTTAAAAATACAACCAGTAAAAAAATAACACATTGCTAATTACTCCTGCATTTGTGCCACACCCCAAAATCCCCTTCCCACCACTCTGTGAACACCTGCGCTCCATTCTGCAGCTTGCTTTGTCTGCTTTGTCCATTTTAGCCCATGAAGCTCTAAGTCCATCCCTTTTTAGATGGCTGAATACTGCTCCATTATATTCCATAATGTGTTTTACCCGTCTCTCCTCTAGTGAAAGGTTTGTTTATGGCTTCCAGAGTTGTGCTATTGTAAACAAACCATATCCCACATTCGGAACCTCGCCCACCACCAATTCCCCTTTCCCAAGTCACTCTCAAACTCATATACTCTACCGGTTGTGGATCCTGGAACTGATATCGTAGGTGACTGCTAAATTAGCTGATAATGAGTATTCACCTTTTTGTTCACAGGCACAGTATTAATGAGCCCTTTCTCCTTTTCAGGAAGAATACGTCCATGTTAAGAGAACCACCTGGATAAAAGCTCTTAAAGCATCTCTCTTCCATATTTCTCCAGTGCTCTTTGGAACAGAATGGATATGTCATTAACAAGTTATACTCTTAACTCAAGGGAGTATTTCAAATGGTAGAAATTTCAAGGAAACGGAGAAACCTGTAGGTGAGATATTTAGAGCACGTGGGCTTTGTTTATGCTCCAAAACATATAATGCAAGGTAGCTATCTACTCAGATATACCTGGTGAGAAGTGTAGTCACAGTGTTAGCCTTGAATATCAGCTTGGCTGATGCCTGCAGAGGAAAAGATACCCTCCCCATCTCCCCATGAAGATGCACCTGCACACATCTAAATCAGGAGGGAGCATCCAGTCAAACAGACTTAAGGACTACCCTACCTCATACACAAAAGTCCATCACAGATCTAAATGTGGAAGGTAAGCAGTAACACTTTTAGAAGAAAACATGGACTAATATCTTCATGACCTTGAGGTAAATAAAGATTTCTTAAACAGGACATTAAAAATGCTAGCCATTAATGAAAAGAATTGATCAATTGTACATTAAAACTAGGACTTCTGTTCATTCAAAATCATTATTAAGAGAGTTAAAAGACAAGATGGGGCGCCTGGGTGGCTCAGTTGGTTAAGCGACTGCTTTCGGCTCAGGTCATGATCCTGGAGTCCCTGGATCGAGTCCCTCATCGGGCTCCCTGCTCGGCAGGGAGCCTGCTTCTCCCTCTGACCCTCCCCCCTCTCATGTGCTCTCTCTCTCTCATTCTCTCTGTCTCACATAAATAAATAAAATCTTAAAAAAATAAAAAAGAGAGTTAAAAGACAAGACAGAGTGGGAAAAATATTTTCAATATAAACATCCACCACCAACAAAAAAATCCTATGACTTATATCCAGACTATATACAGAACTTTTACAAATCAAAAAGAAATAGGTTGACAAATCAATAGAAAAAGGGGCAAAATACATGAACAGATACTTCACAAACTAGGATTCCTTTCTTCCTCCCTTCCTTCCTCCTCTCCTCTCCCCTCCTCTCCTCTCCTCTCCTCTCCCCTCCCCTCCCCTCCCCTCCTCTCCTCTTCTTTCTTCCTTCCTTCCTTGTAGGCTTTGTGTCCCGTGTGGAGCCCAATGTGGGGCTTGAACTCACGACCCTGAGATCAAGATCTGAACTGAGATCAAGAGTCAGATGTTTAACTGGCTGAGCCAGCCATGAGCTGGAAATAATATATGGTTCTAGTTTGATAAGATACTGTGTTGATGAGATTTTGTGGAATTAGTCATGCTTCTATACTGCTTGTGGGAATGTAAATTTGTATACTCTCCTAGGGAGGAAATTTGGCCAACTCATCAAAATGAAAAGGCATTTACCTTTCTGCTGAGCAATGGCTAGTCTAGAAATGTACCCCACCGTCTATTATAACATGTGCAAACTGTTATTCAAGGTCATGCCCTGCAGTATTGTCTATAATGACATAATAGGAAACAACAGAGAAAGAACAATTGCACATCACACAACAGAATATTATTCAGCAGTCAGTAAGAGGGAGGCAGATTTCTATTTGCTGATTTGGGCAGATTTTCAGGTTAAAAAGCACGTACAAAGAATGAAGGGGGGAAATCAGAGGGGGAGACAAACCATGAGAGACTATGGACTCTGAAAAACAAACTGAGGTTTCTAGAGGGGAGGGGGGGATGGGTTAGCCTGGTGATGGGTATTAAGGAGGGCACGTTCTGCATCGAGCACTGGGTGTTATACACAATGAATCATGGAACACTACATCAAAAACTAATGATGTAATGTATGGTGGTTAACATAACATAATAAAAAAAATTAAAAATAAAAATAATAAATAAATAAATAAATATAATGGAAATTCAAAAATCAGTATATCACCATACAAAGAATCCTTGTAATCTATAATCATCATTCCATGATTCCTTCAAGTCCTTAGCCTTCTGAATGCATTGTTTTTATAAAATTGTGTTCAGATATTAAATACAATTTTGTAATTTGAAAAAAAAAAAACATGTGCAAGATGCTCCTGTTTGTGTTAAGTATATTGTGTATTTATTTGCTTATATGTTCATAGAATATCTCTGGAAGGATACACAAGAAACTGGTGATAGTGGTTGCTTCTGGGAGGGGTGGGATGAAACTTATTTGTCACTATACACTCTGCCTGATGCACATTTCAAATTTTATATGTACATTTTCAAATTTTATATGTACACATAACCTCTCCAAAAAAATAAATTAAATCTAAGGCTAAATCTTGGCTGCTGGTTTTTCCGCACTCTCATGGAGGGACTTCCTCAACATTCTGTCATTGGTAACTTTGCCTTCACTTTCCTCTAAACACCCTCCAAATCCATTCCAAGGGGCAAAGATCAGACTCTTCTCCTATGCTATTGAGCAAAGCAGGCAGATCACTCTTCTGCCGGTGACCTTATTGAGTTTAGACCTCAGGTGAATTTGAACAGATTTTTTAAAATGAAACATTCAAAGCCTCTTTGCCCTCTCTAGTTCCCTTCCTCCCAGAAGGCAGGAAGTGAAAGGCAAGCATCCATTTATCTTTAGTCATATTTATAAGTGCCATAAACTGGTTGTCAAACTGGTAGGAGAGGGAAACTTGCGGGGTGTGATTTGACTATCAAAGGAAATAAGTTCAGTATGCCCTAGGGATGCCCCAGATTTGTAACAAGCAGATCTCAGGAAGTAAGGCCTTATCTCAACGGCCTGAGGATCCAGAGCATTTGGAGGTGCTCAAAAGTAAAATACAATAATTGAAGGTAATCCTGCAAGGAAGAAACAAGAGGGGCCTCTGAAGAATCCAAGCCAGATTTCCAATCACCTATGGCCATCTGCAAAAGATCAAAGGGAGGCCCAGGGCCAGGGATGAAGCGGTAATATGGGCAGAGGTCAAGGGTATACAAGAAGGATGGTACTTGGGCTTGCAAAATTTGCAGTGGACAGTTTGTTCAAGTCGTTTAGAAGGCACGTTCAGAGCAAAACTGGCTTGGATTGGATGGTGCTGGTCATCAGATGATAAACACAAAGCAGAACCTGGAAGTTACCAATGATTTCATCCAGCCCCTTCATTTTACCAGGATACACTATGGGCAGAGCCTAAGATTAAACACCAAGGTCCCATGATTCTTGGTCCACTTCTGTGTCTGCTGTCCCTCCCTCTCCTTAAAAGCCTGGACTCTGGAACCAGACCACCTGGGTTCAGTCGAAGCTCTGTCTCTTGGGAGCTGCATGAGTTTTGAGAAAGTTACTTAACTTTTTCATGCTTTAGTTTCATCTGTCAAATGGGAATAATACCAATAACAATACCTACATGGTGTGGTTGTTACTGGATTCTAAAGCGTTTCAGAGAGGGTCTGGTATACAATAGGTGTTAGTATAAATGCTAGCCATAATAGCGGTTATTATTACTTCCACTTTTTACCTCAGGGAGAATTATTTTTAAATGGGAAAGAGCAGAACCAACATGGAAGGTATCTTCATGGTACCACCTGCTCGGTTCTGGGCGCTACCTTAGGTCTGCTATACAAAGTCACGTTCTCATGGGGCGCCTGGGTGGCTCAGTCATTTCAGTGGTGGACTCTTGGTTTTGGCTCAAGTCATGGTCTCAGGGTCCTGGGATCGAGCCCTGCCTTGGGCTCTGCGCTCTATAGGGAGTCTGCTTGAGATTCTCCCTCCCTCTCCCTCTGCCCCCTGCTCGTGCTCCCTCTCTCTCAAATAAATAAATCATTAAAAAAAATCACTTTCTCATAAAAAGAGCTATCCAACATCTTCCAGGCCTGTGGTGAGGTAGGATCTCTCTGTCACAGGTGGAGGTTAAACCCAGGTGAATGACCTGCCAAAGGTGTTGAAGGCAGGATTCTGTGTGGAATGGAGGTAGGGACTAGATGACCTCTGGGCATCCTGACAGTCCCAAGGATATATGATTCTGCTGCGTTTGAGACTAGCAGTCCTGAGGGCAGTCACATTGCCTGGCATCCAAACATGGCCTTGTTATCACCTTGGAAGTGAAGAGCACCGGTTGTTCAACTTTTCTACTCTAACTCCATGTAAAAGGACAAGGTCTGGTGTCACAGCTAAGACTTGCAAATACTTCAGCTGGAGTGGATTTGAACTTATTATGGGCAGTTGCACACCTGAGAATGCCGACATGTAAGGGACCATATGCTCAGGCTTTGCTAACAAACAAGACTGGGCTCCTAACAAACCCTCTAGCGAGGGCATACTTCATTCCTAAAAAGAGGAGGAGAAATCTTTGGGGGGCGGGGGAGATATGGGTCAACCTTGTTGCCTCCTGCTTTCCCAAGCCTAGGTTAACAATGAAGGGCCAGGACACCCAGGAGCCTCAGCTGGGCTGCATGGTGGGGCAGGCTCCCTCTGCGGGGCACTTCCTAGGGCCTTTGATCTTTCCCCAGGAATTGGCCAAGGCTGTGTTTTCTTCCAGGTTTATTCTCTCTTGGTTTATTTATTTATGTATCTGCTTTCCCTTCTCGCTGGCTTGAAGATCAGCCCGCTAGTGTGTAAGTGGACTTGAGTCCCGGGGTCTCCCTTCTAGCAGCGCCACCAGGAAACCCGACAAAAAACGTATTTTACTGAATCTTAGGGCAGCAAATCCAGAGGAGAAGGGAGCTGACCCGGGAATCCAGGTCCCTGAATCAGTGGCCAGGACCTCGCTCTGGCCCCCAACCCCAGCTCAGCCGGCGGGTGCCGGGTCCGGGTCTGGTCTTCTCTGTCCGCCAGGGGGCTTGAGCTCGCGTCCGTCTCCCCGACGCCAGGCTTAACCTGGACTTTCATCTCTTCCCCTGGAGGGTCTCAAGTTGCCTTCCTCTGCAGGGAGGGGACCCCGCTCCCCCGCGTTGGGCCCTAATCTCCACCCCGCGTTTCCAACGAGTGGCGGGGCCTCCGCTCTCCATCTGCGCGCCTTAAATCCCATTTATCTTCTTAGCGCCCTAGACTCGGCCGGCCCCGCCCCCTCTTCCTCTTATCCTCCCCCACTTGCAAACTGCAGACACCCTCCCTCCCCTCCAAGTGCGTTGGACAGACCAGAGCAACCTTTGGAGGTGTTGGGAAAAGTCCCCAAGCTGGGTGGAAGTGACCTAGAGGGGCGCGGCTGCAGGAGGGGAGGAGGGTACAGCCGGGGGAGGGGAAGGCGCCGCAGGATTTCAGGGTCAGGACCACAGCGCAGGGTCCTGGACTCACAGTCCCCTAACTCCCGCCCTGTCGGCCCCTCCTAGCGCCCCAATCTAGGTCACCAGCAGGGAAGGGCTGAGCCGGGGGTCGTTAGAGGGTGATGGGCGGGCTGTCGGCCCCGGAGGTGGGCGAAGAGTAAATTGTCTCCGAGCCTGCCCCTCTCACTTCCACTCGATTGTAATTCCATCCCCGGGCGGGTCGAGCCTCCCTCCCTCCCACGGCCAGCCGGTCCCTCCCCGTCGGCTTCCTTCGCCGCCCCCGCCCCCCCCTCTCCGAAAAGCCCTGCGGTTCCGAGAGGACTTCACTCCCGCACGCCGACCTCCCGGCGGCTGCCCGGCCTCCTCGGACTCCTCCGTCGTTGCTGGTCCAGCTCTCTCAGCCCTCCACCTCCTCACCCGGGTCAGGGGATCCGCGGGGGCCGCCTCCCCCCACGTCCCCCAGGAGACGCCCTTTCCCTGTGCGCCCGGGACTTGGTGAAACTTTGCAGGCGCCCGCGTGAAATGGATTTAATCCGGGGCGCCTTGCTCCGGCTCTTGCTCCTGGCTTCCAGCCTCGGACCCAGCGCAGGGGCGCTCAGAGCGGCTCTCCGAAAGCCAGGTAACGCGCGGGGCGCGCCCGGGGACACCGCGCCCGGGTCCCGGTCCCTGCTGGGACGCAGAGCGGGCAACGCACCGCCCCTCTCTCCCCTGACCGGTCGCAGTTCAGCTGGGTTCTTCTCTGCCCAGAGCCGAGAAAAGACGCGAACCTCGCCCTCCCCCGCCTCCCCGCAGCTCAGGCGGTTCCAGGGATGTTTGTTTGTTGAAAGAATAATCTATTTTCCAGACACAGTAGAGGTGGAGGCGGGCTGTGTATTTGAGCACAGAGAGCTGAGAGTAGGGACAGCGATCATGCTGTCTCAATTACAGAGGATTGCAACTGTGCAAGAGAAGTCAAACAGCTCCTCCTGTGTCTCTAAACATCTTTATTGAATTCAGATTGTCCAGAGCCCAGCCATTTCGTGTTAAGTGTCTCTTGCCTGGGGTTCCCTGTGCCAATCTCTGGTCCTGCCTGGCACTGTGTGGGATGTGGCCTCTGCTTTTAAGGATGCTTTCCACTCTGGGGCCGTTTTCTCAGAAAGGAGTGCCCCATGGGTTAATTTTACCGTATTTTGAACTCCCGTCTTTCTGTGCTGGGCAATTTAAACAAAGATGTATTGTGTGTAGGCTGTTACAAAGAATTGGAGAGAACTGGAAACTCAGTAACTTGCATTTCCTCTCATTATACTGGTAAAAGTTCTTCGTGTATTTTTGTCTACTTTGATTTGATCTGTGTTGTGAGATTCTTCCAAGTACAGCATTCTAAACAATAAAGTTCTAAACGTTGTTGCCCGAATAACGAATTTTATTCTAATTTGCTGAGACCGTATTTTGAATGCTGAAAAATCTGTGTTTTTCTGGGGAGTTTTTGTTTTTTGTTTTTTAGTTTACTTTGTAAGCGAGGTTGTCTTATGGGATTAATTACATCTTTGAACAATGGAAAGCAATATAACTCTATTTGAATGCAGTCTGCAAAACTGCAGAAAGTGCAGTTTATCTTCACAAATAACGATTCTATAAGAAAGAGACAAACCAGGGAAATTTATCAGAGGCGAAGAAAATAATCTTGGCAGGTCCCCATATGGCTGCTTAAATATTTTCACTGCTCAAGGATCTCTTCATTTGGAAATATGACTTGTTGCCTTTCAGCTCTGGGGGACACCCTCGCTCTTCAAGCTGTGTCTGTTGCTACCTGCCTTGAAATTTAGAGTCATTGTCATAATCTGCAACACACTTAAATTATGAGCTGTTCTATAGCCACTGTTCAATTCATTTTGGAGATGAAAGCAGTAGTCCAAGGCAGTGTTGTATTAAATTGTTTCTCACATGCACGCATATCCCCATCTTCAAGGATTTCAGTGAAGGGCTTCTTTCTAACTTCTCTCCTTAAGATAAGCACATCATGATCAATTGTATTCTGTGGCTTTATTCATATAAAACCATCTAGTCACAATTTTTGAGCGATGCCTAGTTGTATCTATAGTTTTTAAGCTTAAGCAGTGTATGTAATATTCTTTTAAGGATAGATTACAGTCCATTTAAGCAGAATTTTTTTAAAAGCATTCCACAAAAGCCTGCTGTATATACAACTACTCATATGGGTCACCATATTTCCTTTTTTATTTTTTGTAGCTTCTCTCCTAAAAATATTTTCTACCTGGTTCATCCAGGGTCTCATTCTGATACTCATGCCATCAATATGCCATCTTGGCCCCTCTGGTTTTATTTGAAGCATGGACAGGGTTTTGATAGTGGAAACTCTACGTTTTGAATAGTTTGGCATATTAAATACATCAAATTTGAGGTAGCAGTGGTGTTTGGACTAGGTTTAGCCTAGAAGAACTTTTCATTACGTTATAATTTTCTCCAGACACTGGCTTTCAGGTTGGAAAGCTGCTCAGATTAAAATGACAGCTACTTCATAAACTTCAGGGGAAAATTTCCTCCTGGGCTCATTTACATCCCTTGGAAAGACTAGTTTTTGATCCAGAAAATTGGTCCAGATTAAAAACTGAATGTGCCCTGCTTGGCTCTGATGTGAACAGCAACCAGCTAATTTATAATCTTCCCCAGACACCAGCAAATCCTGCTAGGATCCATATAGGAGTTTCTTTGTACTTCATTTCCTCCATAGAAATTGGTTTGTGAGCAGTACTTTGAAGGGAGCGTGGCCACCATGTAGGCGTGCTGAACAGTCCTGTTTTCTTTGGATGACCTGTCTGTCTCCTAACGCTCCTAAAAGATGGAGAAGTCTTGGATTCAAAATCAACCTGAAAATTCCCCATCCCACCTACCTCTGGTGGGGAAAAAAGCAAGTAGCAGCTTTAATGATGAGTTGAATTTGGGTCCAACATAGGCAACCTTTCCCTCTGCCCCAAGATAGCTCATCTTCTGCCATTGAGCATTAATAAAGAAACCTCTGCATTTGCCGAGACTAACAAGAAATGACAGCTCTTAAGTCAAATTAAATAATAATAACGAACTCTAATTAAGTGCTTGCTACACTGCTCTAAGAACTTGGCACATACTGATATTTAATCAACCCAGCTCTTCTTTGTGAGAATAATAATACTATTATTACCCCTGTTTAACTGAAGATGAAATTGTGGCTCAGAGAGATTAAATATCTCCTCCAAGGTCATACAACTAGTAAGTGATGGAATGGGATACGGGCTGTGATATTCAGGACCAGGAAGGGAGTCCTTAGTGGTCCTGAGAGCAGAGGCCTGCAGACCTGTCCTGGCTGAACAGGGGAGCTCCCATGGGACAGAGCCAGGTGGAGGGCATTATCCCTGCTGCTGGGCGTGCGGAGCCTGTTAAACATTTGTACGCGGGATCGTGCCCAGGCCTTCAAAGATAACAGAGTGTGAACGATACTGAGATGGAGTTCTGGAAGCCATTGTCCGCTGACCTCATCTGCAAGAATCAGGGGCTGTAACCTTACCCGTCCATGAACTGCTGCTTTTCTCTTGTTGAGCTCCTGGGTGCTAAGTCTTGTGGGGGCCAGAGGATCCATCCAAGGACCTGGAGGCAGGAAAAGGGGCTTCTGACCCTAGGTAGGGTATAGGACAGTATCATCTCCCTGGGCCTTACTGGCCTGGAAACATCGCATAACCTTCATTCCTTTTCAGATTACAAATTAGAATCAGAGACCTGGAAGGAAGTGAAAAGGCCTCATTCGACAACTGGGCTGAGGGTGATTAAGGGACTTGTCCAACTTAACATCAGAGGCTGAACCGGAACTAGTACCCAGGCCTTCCTGAGTGGGTACTTCTCCCTTATCCAGAGTCCCCCAGGAAGCATGGGAAGGACTGTCATTTTTCTGGTGTGGAGCAGGAAGGTGAGAAAGGGAAATCCAGACACATGTGCTGGAATCCACACACAGTGAGCCACACACCTGCTCCCACAGGCAGACTGGTAACTCATGGTGCTAATTCACCCTCTGGCCCAGAGAGAGGGGCTGGAGGACTGCGCGAGGGCCCTGCCTTTCCTCCTGTCTTTCCAGCTTGCCTGAGACCCCAGGGGCAGTGAGACAAGGCCAGGTCAGGGTTGAGAACTGAAGGTCTTCCCTAGAAGAGCTGGGGCCCACAACCATCTTTAGGAAGAGCTTTTCATTACTTTATAATTTTCTCCAGACACTGGCTTTCAGGTTGGAAAACTGCTCTCACCTTTTCCTTTCTGCTCCCTCAGCATTTCCCTACCTGCAAAAATTGGGCTCCAGGGAAGATCCAGAGAAACTCAGAAAGAAAAAAACGAGAGTCTGGAGGAGCAGAGTTAGCTGGTGGGCAATGTGTCTTGCTCGTTGATGGGGCGAATCCAGGAGCCTCTAGGTAGCTTCTGCTGCTGCTAGTGTGAGGTTCACTGGCTACGAGTCAGAGGCCTCCCTGTTCTGGTTCCTGCACGCCAACCTGAACAACCTGCCGCCCAAGGGACTGCTTATGCCCCCCCTTACGGCTCTCAGGCAAGTCCCCCTCCCAAAGCATGTATTTGGGGGAGGCTCATCTCTTCTGTCTGTCCCTCCTTCTCCCTTTCCAACTCAAAGTCCTTCACTACAATGTGATCCAGATTGTCTTGCTTCTTGGGGAACACTGGAGCTCATAAAGGCCACACATATTTCCCCCCAATGAGGGCCATATACGTATCCCCAGCACTTAACTACTGGCATCCATGCAGTCGAAGCAACGTAGCAGAAATCTTTCCTCCACTCCTCCATCTCCTCAGCCCTCCTACCCTCCTCTTTGTTTCCACATCCTATCTAATCCCTATAAGAAGCCTCCCTCTCCTCTCTTTCTTTCCTTGGATTCTCTGTGGAGGTAAAGGGACAGAGAGGTCAAGGTCAGGGGTAAATGTCCTATAACATGAGCGGAACTTGTGTCCTCAGAATTCTTTCTCATGGAAGAGTGACTTGGCCAGAAAGGAACTGAGTGGTGTTTTTTGTTTTTGCTTTGTGTTTCTTAGCCTGAGCCCGGGGCTTTAATAACCTTAGAATTCTTTTGGGAGTAGTTGTCCATCTGCCTAACTCAAAAGTGGTCCAGTGCCGCAGAGCTAGGTTTCTGGAAGACAGGGACTCAGGCGTCTGGGGCCGCGGTGGGCCCTCAGCTTCCACAGGGTGGTCCCGTGGGCAGCCTGCGTCTCCCACCTCACCCGCTCGGCCAGCAGCACTGGCTGCTCCCAATCAACTCAGTGAAGGATGGGATGTTATGACTGCAACAGAAAATCTTTTGAGCTGGTTAGGACCGCTGCCACTTACTCTGGCCACAGCATGTCAAACTGCAGATACTGGAAGTATACCTGCTATTTCAGGGATAGAAAAAGGAAAAAGGTAAAGAGGGACTGCAGAGCCTAAATGGCCGTTTGTAGCGGAATCCCCCAAACCCATCTTTGATTCTGCTCCCATTTTGAAGAAAGACCCCAGAGTGTGGCTTCGGCCTCCTGAAATGAGCTGGAAGACGCTTGCCTCTTAGACCCCTGAATCGCAAGGGGATTGGGGGTGGGGGGGAGCAGGGGACACAGGTGAAAGAGCTGCCCGCAGAGGATGCACTGTTCGGAGCGGGCTCAGAGCAGGTCTGGCCTCAGTGGGTCTCAGGCCTCTGACCCAGGCAAGTAATTCCTGACCTTCCGTGCGGATGAGAATTCTTGGAGTGCGTCACAGGCTCCTGCCTTTTTAACAAGAACCTCCGGTGACTTGATGAGGTGGTTTGCAGTCCCCGCGTTGACACCTGACAAAGGAGAGTTGAGGCTCCTGTCGGCCTCCCTTTCCTCCGGGCCTTCTCCCCGGATGCCCTGTGGGACACCCACGGTCCCCCTTCCTTCCTTTGTCTGCATCACACGGGATTGGCCGCGACAACCCATCGCTCTGGGTCAGTATTGTAACCTTAGGCTCCGCGGGTCTCCCGAAGGTTGGATTTGGGGCTTGTGGTCTTCGGAAGGCGGCTGAACGACATCTCCTCTGGGCAGGTCCTCCTCTTCCTCCCCAGAGGAGGGAAAGCCTGCAGTAGCACTAAGAAGCAGCCACGTGGAGCTCTGTGTAACCCACCCCCCCGCCCTCATTTCCCTCAGACCCACTCCACCCTCCCGCCCCCCGCCCCCCACTCTGCACCTGTTCTTGCACCCCCCGAGGCTGGTTTCTTCTTGGGTGAGAGCACAGACTTTAGTATTTGACAGATTTGGGTTCAAGTGCTGACACTGTTTTTTACTAGTGACTCGATGATGTAAGGCAAGTTATGTTAGCTCTGTGGTCTCCGTATCCTCCTCTGTAAAAATGGGAAAGAACCTGCCATTTAAGGTTGCTGGAAGGATTAAGTGAGGCAAGACAAGCACCAGAGCATTTAAAAGGCACAGAAGCCTGAGGCTGGAAGGCAATATTTATGGAACTGGGATTGTTTAATCTGGACAGAGGAAAACAACTGAGTGCATATGCATGACTGGAAGAATATGTGCCGGGCCCGACAAGAAACACGGACACTTACGATTTCGTGTTCCTTTTCCATACGTATTAATGTATGATTGATTACATGTGATTTAATTTGTACTGAGTCATAAAGTTTTTCAGATAAATTAATTGGCAAAATAGAAGGACTCTCTGGTTGACCACATGCCTCGATTTTTGGTTTGGAAAATGCGGCCACCACGTTTGTGGTCTTGCTTGAATGAATTCCTTGGAGAAACAGTAACCGCAAGGGTGGTGGATGCTGTTTGCCTGGTAATTGTCTTGGGGAGGTTTTGCAGGGTGTGGTGGTGGAGGGGGAGCTGCTGTTCCTGAAAGAGAATTAGCCAGACTGATGCATGACTGGGCGTCGGTGGAAATCTCCGTGAAGCTTGGGAGCTAAGAAATGGTTTGGGTTTGATTGATCAGTAGGTGGGAGTAATTCATGAACCACTCCCAGTGACATGGGATGTTAGAGGCCAGGCTCCATTGGCTCTTCCTTTCCTATGAATGATTCTTGCATTTCCTTGGCTGGCTGTGAAACCCCCCATTTATCCCAGATAACCCCACCAGCTTATTTTAAGAATCAAAGGAAATAAAACGGACCAGTGCTTTGAAAGAGCTGAAGTATTTCACAAAAATAGGATATTATCATTCAACAATAATCATAGTAATTACTATTACTTTAACCAACCACACCAACCAAGAATATACCTCCTGAAGCTTTCATCTCATTTCCAGTCCCTTCTTCCTCACCTCTAAAGACACTTGAAGATTCTTTCTTCATCTGACTCTGCAAATCCTGAGCAATTTAAATCTTAACACTTGTGTTTGCTGACAGGGCACCCAAGATCCAGAATCAGATTTAATGTAATGTTAATGCTATTTATTTTTCTTGGTGCAATAAGTTTATATTAGCCAGTTAATGGTTTACATTGTGCAAAAGGAGTTGTATCAGCAGGCACTTTTCTGTAACATCTGGGCAATTGGAAACATAATACTTAAATACAACCTGAGTTTAGAGCCTTCCTTGGACAGATGGCTAATTTTATCGATCTAATTTTACACTTAGGAATAGGTCCATGATCCTTTGCTCGTAATTCTTAGAGTGAGCAGAGAAATAAATAAAATGGATGATGGCTGTGAATTAGATGCCTGTTATATTGCTTGTAATTTATTTGTAAAATACTTCAGTATAAACAGTCACTGTGTGAATTACTTTAATCTGTACCCTAAGAGTACTTAATTAACACTCCAAGTAATCTGACATAGAAGGTACCACTCCTGCGTTAAGAGTTTACATATATTTTGATCTCTCAGTGACTGAGCCATACCAGTGGTCAAATATTTTGAGCTTTATCTCTGTGCTAGCCAGAAATCCACACTCCAGGGCTAGTTACCACTTGACCTTTACTATAAAGTCCACTCTCAGAAGTGGTTTGGAAAATACATGAAAATAAATGTTAGCTTAAATCCAGGCTAGATGGTTTGTTAATTAGCATAAACGATGTTAGAAATAATGTTTTCATTGGTGAAATATGTGAGTAGGTAGAAAGATCATACTTGTCCCTCTATTTTTGTGTAGACAAAGAATAAGAACCAGTGAACCCAACAGTCAAGCTGCTTTGGAGTTAGGCTAAAGTCCCAGTCAGTCCTGTATTTCACTCACTTAACAGTAGACTCATTTGCCTGCTCCCCCTAACTGATTTGCTGATTCTGCCATTAGGGTATTGATGGATCTGCCTCAGCAAGGTGCTTGCTGCTGTAACAAGCAACTCCACATCTCAGTAGCTTGACACAAAATGTATTTTTTACTTACTCCAAGTCCAAAGTGAATGTTCCTTGTTGGGCAGCTCTCCTGGACTGCTCTTCTTCAAATGATGACTTGAAAACCTGAGTCATTCTGTCTCTGCAACCTCTATCTTCTAATACTGTCATCTTTAAAATGGGCTTCCAAGGTGTCGTGGAAGGTAAAGAGAAAGAAAGCTTGTGTGAGAGATTTTTATGTGCCAGGCTGGAACGTGGTCCCATGACCCCAACCTAACTGTAAGGAGGCCAGGAAATGTAGTTTGGCCGCATGCACAGGAAGAAAGTGACCAGATGGGGTCACAGTTTCTGATGGAATGCTTTGGGGCTCCTAAGCCCACAGACAGGGGATGTTAAAAGAGTAAGTTTATGAGAACTTTTTGACCTCTTGCCAATGAATATTTGTGTATGTGGCAGAATTTGGCCTAGAATTTGCATTCATTATAGTGTACAACCTGGTTGAAAAGCAGATAGTTGCCATCTATCTTTGTGTGTTGGAAGCAATCATAATTTAACAAAAGATCCTGGAAACTAAGCAGTCAAATGGACTTAGATTGGTTTGCAATAGGATGCAAAAATATGTATATGTTTACATAAATATATGCTATTTGTTGCTACTTATTTGCTCCATCTTACACAAAGTAAAATTAATCCCTCTTAAAAAGTAAAGTAACTATCAAGTTGGTTAAAGAGAGTGAATTCCTAAGACACATCAACTAGAACTCCAATTATTTTCCCTATAGTTTTCTGGAAGCTCCTTCTATTTGTGTCCCATAACAAAAAGGACTATTCATGGTAGGATAATTTATTCAGTGAGATATGCATCTTAAAATATAAAAATCAGTTTTTAGACACCACAGCCTGCTTTGTTGGGGCTGAAGACAGTGTGGACTGATCCCAACAAAAATAAATTGATACATTGGGTTGAACCACCGCATGTCTCAAAGCACTTTCATAGAAATGATCTCATTTGATCCTATAACCCTCACCCTACAGGGAAGTCAAGAGCAGATGATTTAGCAGAGGAAGGAGGCAGAGCCAGGATATGAGCCTGGGTTGTCCAATCCCTAGCCCTTGTTGCTTCCCATCAATCCAGGGGTGTTCCTGCAGCTAATGGATAAGAACATGGTCATTGCAACCTGCTTGAGTGCAGCTCTGCAGTCAGGAGGAAACTTACCAACAAGATTTGGCATTCTTTACTTGCAGAGGCTCCATGCCTGTCATAGGACACTACGTACAATGAACAGGTACTGCTTTCGGTCATACTCCTGGCTGGTTAGTGTGCCTTTTGCAAAGTACATGATGACTGAAGGGCTGTTTGCAATTGGGAAGCAGCTGTACTAGCTGGAGAGTGCTCCAGAATCCCTCCAGATGTCTCCTATAGAAGACACTTTTGGGGTGTCAGGGACCACCCAGGGGACTCAGCAGGCCTTGAAATTTTCCATTCCTCCACCGTTTAGCCATCTTCTTTAGTGGCAAATGATGTTTGCTAGACCTTCAATGTGGCATATTTCAAGGCTTATCATTCAAGTCTCAAGACTTTCTTTCTGTTGTTGTTTTTTTTTTTATTTTTATATATTCTTTTTTTATTTAAATTCAATTAATTAACATATAATACAGTATTTTTTTCAGGGGTACAGGTCTGTGATTCATCAGTCTTATATAATACCCAGTGTTCATTTCTCTCCTCTTGCCCTCCTGATTTTTTTTAATTTTTTAAAATTTTTTATTGTTATGTTAATCACCATACATTACATCATTAGTTTTTGATGTAGTGTTCCATGATTCATTGTTTGTGTTTCTGTTGGTTTCTTAAACATCTCTTTGATATTCTAGGAGTTCCTAATTAGTGTAGTTAAACAAGTACATCATTCATTTGAAAAAAAGAAGCATTCCTTTAAAGTAATTGATGGGCTTTGGTCACAACCTACACACATCCCTTCAACTTGGAGGAATTGTAGCAAGAATCCAATAAACAGACCTGGGTTTGAATCCTAGTTTTAAAGTTTATGGCTGTCTGACCCCAGACAAAGTACTTAATCTCTTTATGCCTTAGATTTCCATCCGAAATTTAAGGCTCGTAATACCTACCACAAAGGTTTTGTGTGATAAATAAATGAGATAATATGATTTCCGGAAATGCACCTAGGAAACCACTTAAACATTTGGTAATAATTGCACTCCAAAGTTAGTCCATATTAATTAGATTCATTATGGTTTATAGAGTTTATGTAGTGGTAGAGATGGTAGCTTTTTCACACTTGATATAGCCTCAAATATTGAAAAATTGACATAAATATATAATTGAGTTTCGGCTCCCATGAAAATGGAATTGAACATAATTTCATTTCCTTAATTTTATATTATAGATATTTGGAGTTTATATTGTTAGACGATGACTTTTGGTATCTAGATCAGTCATAAAGTTCATGTTATTGATGAAAGATCTAGAATCAGCCTTAGAGTTTAATAAAAATAGCCAACATTCATTCGGGGCTTTATGTAAAACCAAGAAGAAAGAATCAAAATCATATGTCAAGATTATATATAGCCACTGTAGTAGTAACAGCTTCTCATGTATGAGTTGTATGGCTCCTTACCCAAACAGAGGTTATTTGCAGTTAGAATATAAAAAAATTTCCTTAGCTACCTTCTTTACTATGGTATTAAGAGAATAAATATCAAAGGTGCTGCTATTTCTATGATATCTATTCTCTCCCCGTTTTGAGTTAACCATACTCTCTGCCAGACTAATCTTCCTAAAATGCAGTTCTAATCCTGTCACTCTTGTATTTGATATTCTTTTCTGGCTCCTGCTGGCTTCCAGACTCTAAACCTGAGCATCCAAGGTCTGTCACAATATGGCTGCAACTTACTTTTCCTGTCTTCTCACGGAAGAATGTACAACCTGGATTCCAGCCAAACTAGTTATTTGCTCTTCTGTAGACCACCTCTTCACTTTCCCAGTGTGCACCCGTCAGCATGTTGATCTGCCCCCCTTGGAATATATTTCCCTCATCTCTGCCCAGGGAAATGCAGTGACCCTTCAAAACATGGCTCCGTTGCCCCCCGTTCTGGGAAGTCTTCATGTGCCCTCCCAGCCAGGAGCCATTTGTGATTTCTCTCATTCTCCCTGCGTTACGTGATCGGTGTGCCTGACTCACGCCTTCGATTAGATCTGTAACTGTCAAGACAAGCACCATGCCGGCTTCACCTGCGGGTCCCCTCCGTCGCCCGGTGGAGTGTCTTGCATGCAGTTGGCCTTCCCCAGGCAGCTGTGGAACAGAAAGCGATGGCCTTGTGGTGGGCAAAGATGTTTTAACATCGTGTGATTCATTCGATTCTGCTCCCAGCCCCCGGATTCATTTCCTCCCTCCAGCACCAAACAGGAAAGGTGTCGCTTCCATGTGCCAACACTTTTGCTCCACCTGAGCAGACATTTGAAAACCCACACGGCAGTGTGATTTAGAGAAGGAAATCTTGGGATGCAGTCTGCAGCCGTGTTGCAATTTAAATCCTACCTACGTGCTGCTGCCAAAGGCTACTGGAATCGTGGGGTTTTAAGGAGCGTCTGGTTGAGTCCATCCTGTGACATATGTCGTCTCCGATACATGGAGCACAGGTAGAGTTTGAAGTAACACGCGGGGCTGCCTCAGATCTGTGTTTTATCATGTCTTGGGAGGTGACGAAGCAAAGGCAATAATACCTTTTACTCGTACATCAAAAGATAGTGGGGAATAAAAAAAAAAGAAAAAGATAGTGGGGGAGGAGGAGTTAATAGTCCAATGTTCAATTCCCCTCCTTCCCCCATCTGTCTTTAAAACCAAAGGAAAAGGAGGCTGCGTGGGGAATGGCATTGGCCGTGTGACTGCAAAGGTCAGGTTGCAGGAGAAGGGATGAAGCTGACCCCCTCTCTCGTAATGAGATCTGACTGTGAGGTCGGGAGGAAAACCGTACTCTAGCTCTCCAGCGTTCCTCTTGAGTTTTATTGTGCTGACCCTGGCTTGCTTACGAAGATCAATTCTGTAATCCCTGGAAAGTAAAGCAACCGAAAGCTGGAGTGTTCGCGAAGGTTTTTCCAGTCGTTGTTTTGTAAGGGCCAACATGCTTGATAAAATGAATGCCCCTGGGCAGCCCAACTGAAAGCAGCCAATTGATTGACCCACTCACCAATTGACTTATACATGTCTATATGTATATACACGTGTGTGTGAGTGTGCATAAACACTAGGTATGTGTATGTATAAACAATATATGCGCATGTGTACATGTAAAGCAGAGCTGAAAATAAGCTGCATTGTAATAGCAATTAAAAGTGAACTAAGTAAATGATATGCTGCTGAAGGATTTAGGGACGAGTGTACTGATGTCTGAAATTTACATTGAAATACATAAAAAATAAGATTTCCTGAAGGATGGAGGGAGGGGTAGATACATATACGACACATATATGATAAAGCAAGTAGTAAAAGGTCAGTGGTAGAACCTATGTGGTGAGAACCTATGTGGTGTCCACTCTAAAACTCACTTTTTGTATGTATGAATATTTTCATGATAAAAGGATGGAAATGGTGAACTGAGTATTAAGGAAACAGAGGAAATGACTACAGAGTTTTACCCGTGAAGACTGAGCTTCCCACATATTCAGCTCTGCACCCACATGCCCGTGGGTTTTTACCTTTGTCCTGCCCCTCACCCCACATTCACTCCCTCTCTTCTCTGCCTTGCCCCTTGCCCCGTGGGGCCACCTTGCCCGAGCACCATCCCTCCCTTCGCTTCCCATGGGTTCAGCCAATGGGCGGCACTGGAAGGCGATCAGAGGGAGCAGGGGAGAGAATCTGGTGTATTTCTTCCCTGGTTCCTCCTGCTTTGCTACTGTGTTTCTCTAAAAGCTTGGCTCGGTAACTTAATGTGGTTTTCTGCACTTGTACTTTCTGCCCTGGGGGTAGTGGGAGCATCTCACGGGGGCTGATCTCTGGGTTGCCTTCAATATCCCTTACTCTCCCTTAAAGCAGCTTGTACCTCTCTAAGTAGTCTTTTAATTAAAATCTTTGTTAATTAAGTAAATTCTTCTTCCTGCTGGGACCATAATTGTACCTTTGGTCCTACTGCTTTGTTATATATGCCCTATTTCTACGATTTTCCTCCTTAGCCATAACCATAAGGTTTTGATTTATGTTTGCCTTGCATTGAGAACTCTCTGAGGATCAGGTCTGATTTAGCGTAAGGATGCCTGCTGTAAATTCATGGCAAAAGCAACAGGAACCTTGATCTTTTGAGGATGAGCTTGTTTTCTAGGCCCAAATCTGCTGGCCTCTTGGATCACCTCTCCATCGCTGTGTGGTGTTGAGAAATGATTGCAGGGGTGTCAAGGACTCTTAATAGAAATCCTGGAAACCCAGAGCTTTCTCAAACACACGTGACATGAAGGGAACATAGTTCTTCATTTCTTGAGAAAGTCACCATGAACCAAAACTAACCTCTTATAACTCCAGTGAATTTGTCCTCAAGGGGAAAGGCCGTGGGAAGCTTGGACTTTCTCCCACTTCAGGCAGTTGCTAGCTTTTAGGCTTTTGATACTTTTTAGATTCTGTTCTGATTCCTTAGCTATAAATATCTTGTACCTGATATTCTACTGATTTGAGTTGAAAATGCTTATTACTCTATAAGAATTAATTAGGTTACATCCATTGTCTTGGTTTGGATTCGCCAGTAACAGACCTTAAGACAAAAATTTGAGTAAAAATAATTTACTTGAAAGGTAAACAGAACAAAACAAAACCAGAAAACAGGAGCATGGGGGAGTGAGACAAGGAGTCCACCGAGGAGGCAATCCCTGAAGGTTTTCTTGTCAAGTGGGATACGTTGTGGATGATAGAGCTTAAACTCAGGGGAGAAACTCAAGGAAGTGTTAAAGAACACGTGGTTCGGAGTTGTCCTACCTGAGGGGAGAAGGTGCTGGGGCATTCGGACCAACTTTCTCGTCCCTGGGGAAGGGCTGCTGCAGGGGAGGCCGTTTATTCCCCAACACTGCCAGCCTGCCAGTCATGTCAGCAGAGCAGATTTCTATGTCTTCTGAGAAACTCTCCGGCAAAAAGTTGCAGAGATTGATGGCTGGAAGTGGGCCAGCCAGCTCTGAAGTGGTGGGGCGGGAGGGATTATGGTGGATACTAACAGTGCTTCTACACCCATAACTGATGAATTTTATTTGGAAGTTCAGGACTGACACCTCCTTCC
Organism: Mirounga leonina; assembly: GCF_011800145.1. Lineage (NCBI taxonomy): Eukaryota > Metazoa > Chordata > Mammalia > Carnivora > Phocidae > Mirounga > Mirounga leonina. The sequence goes on from NW_023270889.1 coordinate 3,705,711, forward strand.
CTGCCCCCCACACAAGGTTTATGTACATTATGACAAAAAGGCAGAAGATGTTTAAAAATTCAACAGCCGGAGTCCTAGTTCTTAGTCCTAACCTGCACTAGGATTTTCGGTGGGGGGTGGGAGGTGACTCTACACCGCTGTACAAAATATAGGCTATGATTGAACCAGTTCTCCAGTTGGAAGTATTCAGGAAGGCTGACTGCACTTGGTTTGTAGATCAGAGAACCACCACCACCAGCAACAACCAAACAAACAAAACCAAAAACTGTGCTAATTGAGAAGGCCAATAGGAATTACAGTCTTCATTGCATATGGGTATGCTCTGCTGTTTAGAATTTGCTTCTAGGTTGTTGATTGTTACAATGGCAAAGAACCTGCATTTACATTTAAAGGCATGCATTGTGCCTTCACAAAACAATAACAATTGCTAACATTTACATAGTGCTTGCTGGATACCACGCACTGGTAGGAACAACACAGCCTTCTAAGGCTGGCATCATAGAAACCCTGAATTTTAAACACAAGAAGGAACCCTAGGGGTAGATGTCTAACCCTGTATTGTCTAGTGAAGATAAGTCACTTGCTTAAGGTCATGCATCTCATTAGTGGCAGAATGAGCACTAGGACCCAAGTCTTTTGATCTGTGGCCCAATGCTTTGTCTGCTAGACCCACCACCTCCATGACCATGGGTGTGTAGGTAGAGACTCATGTGCAACTTCTGTTTTCATTGACTATCTCTTCTTTCCCTTCAAAATCGGTCTTTGCTTATACGTTTAGAGGTAATGAGTGCTCAGTTCAGGCTCTCAAGACAGTGCTGTGTCCAGAGAAAAAAATGACCTGTAAAAAAGGTTGCTTCTGCTTGTCAGTAATGGCCCAAGCTACCTTCTTGGCTCCTCCTGGTTAGCTCCAAACTATAGGATCTGTGAGAGGCACCATCTTCGAAGCCAGACCCACAGGTAGATAGACAGGGGTGTCAGGGTGGAGAAAAGAATGACTTTATACAGGATCAGAAGGTCCATCTGGAATTAACTCCATAGCATGCTCTTGAGTGAATCCTTCCAGGAGACACCCTAAAAGGGAAGTTGAGGAGAAATTTGTATCATAAGACAGTGTCAGTGGCTTAATCATTGGCTTATCTCTCATTGTTGGGGATGACCTTGAGGAATTAATCCATGATGGCAAAGTTCCAGAACATCTTTGGAAAACACACTGACAATCATAACTTATAGAGCACTGCCTAGTATAGAATTGATCCTTAAGGGCTGGATTAGAAAATGTTTTCTTTAAAGGGTCAGATTGTAAATATTTAAATTTTTTTTTTTTTTTTTAATTTGTTGGGTCTGTATCGCAACTACACAGCTTGGTATTGTAAAGCAAACATAGCCATAGGCGATATGTAAATAAATGTGTGTGACTATATTTCAATAAAACTTTATTTACAAAACAAGCTGAGGGCCATATTTTGCTGGAATTCTGGTCAGCCCTAAACCTTCAGGAAGTACAGGTTAGCAGGCCCAGCACTGTCTTTTGTATGTTCCCTCTCTGGTGTCTTTATTCATTATTAATACCATTAACATTGTCTTTTCCTGCTGAAAGTTTCTTGTTTTCTGACAAATAACTTGATTCAGGTCTCAAACACCAACAAAGACGGGGCTGTTCTAGTACTTAAGAAGTATGCTGGCTGTTAGAGCAAGTCCAGGGCAGTTAGCTTCAGATGGGTGTGGGGGTCTTGTTCTGATTGTAAATAATCCTGAAACAATTGAGTTATTAACCAATAGATTCTCCATTGGATGTAGATAATAGGCAATAAATAACTATGTCTAAAATACACATACATAGAAAGCATTATGGGTCTGAGCCATATCCTAGGAGCCTCATTCAGCTCATATTTTAAAGTTATGACAATAGCTTTGTTTTAAAGGGACAATAAAACTCAGTTGTTATCAAGAGTAACTATTTTCATATAATTACAGTAGAAACTCCCCTATCAAGTCCAATTTGCCTTGGTTAGTTAATTGAAAGAGTCAGTTAAGGGGACAATTTAAATATAGATACATTTTATTTTCACTTAAAAAATAGTAATGGGAGGGGTGCCTGGGTGGCTCAGTCGTTAAGCGGCTGCCTTCAGTTCAGGTCATGATCCCAGGGTCCTGGGATCAAGTCCCACATCGGGCTCCCTGCTCAGCGGGAAGCCTGCTTCTCCCTCTCCCACTCCCCCTGCTTGTGTTCCCTCTCTCGCTGTGTCTCTCTCTGTCAAATAAATAAATAAACTTTAAAAAAAAAGTAGTAATGGGAGATTTATTTGACAATGTTGGGAAGTAGGGGGAAAGCTTTTTTTTTTCTTTAGCATGGGCACACTGGAGTTCTTGGTCATCCTACAAGCATACACCGCAACCTATGGGCTTTATTTGAGTGCAGAATGCTTCTAGATTTTCCAGTCTTTTAGAGTTGTAGCAATTGTTGTTTCGAATCCCCTTTATTGAGTTAGCCCAAAGCAGTCAATCCAGTTTTTACAGAAACAACTTTCTCTTATACTTGTATTTCATCCATTTACAGAAGGAAAGGGCGGAGTCTTGGGAAGCACACCCCCGGCTGCTGGGGAGCAAAGGCTCAAGGTCTTACAGAGAGGGGAGCCTTGTGAACCCCAAGCCTGCCTGGGGTGTGGACGGCAGTCGGTAGCAGTATGCTTTGCAGAGGGAGTGGGCTCCGGAAATACATAGACTTTCATTTGCTCACAGTGCTTTAAAAAGTTGTTTGGTTTTGGTTTGTTAACATCCAGCCCTCTCATTCACACTCATAGTTTGCACAGGTAATTTCATCACAGTAGGCTGTACACAAGCTTCTGCCAAACCCTGATGAAATTATCAACTAACTTTGGCTTGGTGGAGTTCAAATCAATGAAATTCTTTTCAGTGAGTAACCTTCCAATGGTTCTTAAAACCTGTGTCTTCTGTAACGACACACGGGTGTAAAAAAATAGAGTAATTGGTAGACTCTTTAGTAATTTTAATTTTTAAAATTTCTTTTAAAGATTTGTTTTTATTCATTTGAGAGAGAGCGAGAGTATGAGCAGGGAGGAGGGTCAGAGGGAGAAGGAGAAGCAGGCTCCCCACTGAGTGGGGAGCCCAATGTGGGGCTTGATCCCAGGACCCTGGGATCATGACCTGAACCAAAGGCAGATGCTTAACCGACTGAGCCACCCAGGTGCCCCTATTTCGTAATTTTAAAAAAGCTTTAACATTCAAATAGCTTTACCACGTGCCAAATATTATTTCAAGTGCTTAGAAATAATTATACTTGTATTCCTTTTAACATCCCTTTGAGGTAGGTCTTAGTCCATGACCATCTTGCCAATGAGGAGGCTAAGGCAAGAGGAGGTTGAGCGGCTGAACTGGGATTTGAACCATGCTAGGATGGGCTAGAACTTTTCTTGACTACTTCCTCCTGCCCCTCCAGGGCTGAAGTTGCCCTGCAGAAGATGGGCTGGACACTTGACCTGAATGAACACTGTGACACTCAAATCTTTTACATTTTAAAATTCACTCTAATAAGCACAAGTGACACGTTCTCAGCAAAGTGTATCATGAGGCATCAGCCTGGGGCATGGTAAGCTAGTACATGCCCAAACTGCCTAGTTCTTCAAGGGAGACGCACTTGATTTGGTGGTGGCCATGGTAGACTTCCAACCCAGAGTGAAGTCTTGACAGGGCATGAGAAGCCCCTTTAATCCTCAGCCATGTGCCCTGGAAGTCCAGCATCCTTAGCTTTTATGGACATAAAATGGCCAGTAGAACACTGTATCACTGGACCGAATATCTGAGTGTGGATTGCTGTGCCACCAGCACCATCTTGCTATCCTTTAAACAGATTATGAAAGAGTGAGCATGGGCGCCTGGGTGGCTCAGTCAGTTAAGCGACTGCCTTCGGCTCAGGTCATGATCCTGGAGTCCCGGGATCGAGTCCCGCATCGGGCTCCCTGCTCGGCGGGGAGTCTGCTTCTCCCTCCGACCCTCCTCCCTCTCATGCTCTCTGTCTCTCATTCTCTCTCTCGCAAATAAATAAAATCTTAAAAAAAATAAAAAAAGAGTGAGCAAACATCACTCTCGAACAGTGAGTATGCACCTACAAAATGATGACCCACGGGTGAAATGCTCAGGCAGTCACGTGTGACCTAAACAGACCAAGAAGGAACTGAACACAGCAGGCCTGGTCAGAGCCTCCCACAGTGGTCTGGCCAAGTAAGGACTCCACGGATATGTTAAGTGGTATTCATCGCTTTCAGATAGGAGATATCTATGAGGGCACGGGTAGAAATTTAGGAGATTGACGGATTATGATGACGATAGCTCATATTTGTATAGTGTTGCAGTTTGCAGTCTTGTCATATCATTAGTATTGCTACTGGTGGTAGATTTTGGAGTCAGAGCGATTTTACAGTCCTGCCTCCTAGATCTGTGACCTTGGTCAAGTTCCTTACTCTTCGTGAACCGGTTTTTTTCATGTGTAAAATGGGGATAAATCCTTTACATTTTGTGGAGTTTTATGAGTTAGGTTCTATGATGCATATGACGTGCCTAGCACAGAGCCTAGTTTGCTGTAGTTTTTTTTTTTAAGATTTTATTTATTTGACAGAGAGAGAGACAGCCAGAGAGGGAACACAAGCAGGGGGAGTGGGAGAGGGAGAAGCAGGCTTCCCCGCAGAGCAGGGAGCCCGATGTGGGGCTCGATCCCAGGACCCTGGGATCATGACCTGAGCCGAAGGCAGACGCTTAACGACTGAGCCACCCAGGCGCCCCTAGTTTGCTGTAGTTTTAATGAAGATTTCCTTTATGCATGTGAGCAACCAGATCCTACATCTTCTGATTCAGATTAGCAGTCTTTGCACTCTATCACACATTGTCCAGAGGCAGGCATATTGCCATTGAATAACCCACAAGGCAAAGGAACCATCTCGTCAAAATGGGCACCCAACCAGTCAGAAGGCAATGGATCAGTGCTCTGAGTTCAGACTTGGAAGTGAGTGTCTTTCATGCCCTGAATGGGGTCAATGACAAATGAATGTGCTTTTGCTAATCACTTATTTATGATTACATATTCATTTATTCATTCAGCAATTGTTTATTTAGCAAGTACCATGTGCCAGGTATTGTGCTAACTGCTGGGAATAAAGTGATAAGAAATATAATAATTTCTCTAAAACTCATTAACGCTTTGCAAAATTCCAAAGATATAATGATTCCTCTTGGAAATAGAAATTACTTAGTTTATAATTTACCTCTATGAGATTTAAATCATCTGATTACAGATTACAGAACTAATTATAAAGCTGAAAGGTACATTATGAACTGCTTTTTCAGTATAACTTCTTAATATAGATCTTTATTAATGTATTTTTACATACATTAATGAAAATTCAGTGCACAGGTCTACAGCTTTAAAAAAACCTGTTAAAGATAAAAGGGCTTTAAATATATGATAAGACTGTTTTATTGTAATACCCAATTTTCTTGACATCCTCTAGCACTTTCAATATAATTAGTAAAATAGCTATAACTATTGTGAAAGAAAGATGATCATTTTTAAAACTGGAAAATGGAAAAATGTATTTCTGGGAAATAAAGGACCTCCACTTTGATATTATCTATTATGCATCTTATTATTCTCATCTTCTGGCCAAATAGAAAGCTCTCATCTCACAACTGTAGTTTAACTAAAAATAAAATGAAACAAAAACCTAAATAATTTTTTAAATTTTTTACTATCAAAGAGTCTGATTGAGTAGTCCATATTTAAGGTTTGAAAGTAGGGTTTTGAGTTCCTGAGACCTTGGTTCATAGGTGGAGAAAATATAGGGCTTCTACCCATTCTTGGGGAGAAGTGGTGTTCTTCAGTTACATAGCGAAGTTGAGGACAACCTGAATGCTAATTTTTCTTGTGGTAAAACAGTCTCCAACTATAAGAAGGAAAAAGATGACAAATATTTGCTTTATTTTCCTAACAGGTTACATAATTCGGTTGTCTAGACAATATTAAATTAACTGCATTGTTGAGCAACCCCTTGTCTGGTTGTGTAGACCAGATGTGTGCTATTTCTTCAATACTGGGGCAATTTTGTGTGGTAGGAAGAGCACTGGGTTAGAAGGCAAGGGCCCCAGGTATAAGCCATCCCATGGTTATGTGCTATGATTGGATCTGTGATCACCACTCACTGTTATGAGTGTAACACTAGGGAAACCCCATGTGGTTCACCCCCCAATCCCAGGAGTCCTCTGTGGGGAGAAGGGGTAGGAAGCTTTCTTTCAGTGATAAGAAGTAGAACCCCTTTAAACTCATATCTCATCCAATTGAGTTTTCTTCTAGATTGCCTTTTTCTTCTATGGCACTCTCTTCTTTTCAGTGTTCCAAGTTTGCCAATCTGGAGTCATCGTTAATTCCTTTTCTCTCTTCCCCTACTTGCTGATTTTTCTTTCTTAGGAATTACTCTTTCTTTTCCCTCCCTCACCGTCCGGTTTCTAGGTCTTATTTCAGATCCTTTTTACTTGAGGCCTGCAACAGACTTTGAACTCCCTTGCCTCAGTCCTTCTGCCTCCTTCCCAGTTGTATTAGTCAGAGCAAGCCAGGTTAGGCTGCAGTAACAATTAATCAGAAAATCCCAGAGGCTTAAAACAAAATTTATATGACATGGTCATCATAGATTGCAGGAGGCTGCTCTCCACAGTGTCTTCATTCTGCGACCCAAGTTCTATCTATCTATCTGTCTATCTATCTATCTATCTATTTATTTATTTATTTTAAAGATTTTATTTATTTATTTGAGACAGAGAGAAAGAGAGAGAGCACATGAGAGGGGGGAGGGTCAGAGGGAGAAGCAGGCTCCCCGCTGAGCAGGGAGCCCGATGCGGGACTCAATCCCGGGACTCCAGGATCATGACCTGAGCCGAAAGCAGTCGCTTAACCAACTGAGCCACCCAGGCGCCCTGAAGTTCTATCTATTTAGAATTCCATCATTTCTGTTTAGATATCCTAATGCAGCAGGAAGAGGGTACTGGAGGACTTCATACCGACAAACATTCAGTGTGCCATTCTTTCACTCACTGTTACTGGCCACAGGTAGTCATGTGGCAGAAATGTGTTACCCTCTCAAGTGCTTGCAACAAGTGGAGAAATGGATATTGAGGAGCATTAGGGGGCTTCACTATTCTATCCTACAGTGAATAGTGGAGGATAGGATCCTCCACTGAAGACCAGGTCCTCCAGTAAAGGCCAGGGTCCTCCAAGGAAGGTCATTGGTGATACTCTCAATGCACTCCTTTAAATAAAACCTTTCAGTGGTTCCCACCCTCTGTCTCTATCAGATGGCCTACAATTCAGGGATCTCTAACATTTATTGAATAGCCAATATTTATGAGGCACTTACTATGTTAGTAAGTAAGGTAATCCATTATCTTATCTATTTCTCTTCACCATTCTTCAAGGTAGCCATTATTATCCGCATCGGACAGAGAAGGAAACTGAGGATTAAAGAACGTCCTAGTTTGGGTTTCTCCAAATTCAGACCACGTGGCAAGGACGCAGGTACCAGGACGTCCAGTGAGGAAGGGGGTTGTTGTAACAGCAAGAGAGAAGTGTTGATACTGGGATAGTGAGTGGGTCACCACTGTGGATGGCTAGGGCTATGGTCCAGCTGTAGGCCTCTGAGAGACTGGGGAACAGAGCTCAGCTCTACCCTGGGCCAAGGGACTGGGCTAGTTTTCCACCCACTCCTCTAGGTCATTTGTAGCGGGTTGCTCTTGAGATGTTAACTCCCTGGCACTTTTGGCCTGCCCTGTCCACCAGCCAAACACATGCGTCAGTGACAACACACCCTTTGGCCGAGGTGAGCAAGCTGTCAGTTTGCTAGAGCAGAGTCGATAAGCCCAGGGGCTCCAGGCATTGGCAGCTTCTGCTACAAAGGGGCGAAGTCGCTTGCCCAAGGAATGCAGTGAATGAGATTTAAACCCAAATGCTCTTGTTCCAAAATCCACTGTAGACACTGACCGCCCACCACTTACTAACAGAGGAGAGGGATGCGTGCGTTAGCCAACGTGGTCACTGATCACTCTTCAAACCATCTTGTACTTTTTCTTCTCCATCCCTTTGTTCCTGCATTCCTTTTCCTGGGAGTTCTCTTTGCTCTGTGCCTCCTATTTAGATTCTGTCCATGATCTCTGCTCAGCTCAAACGCTGCCTTCTCCATGAAGCCTTCTTTGATCATCAGAAATGCTGCCTCTCACCCTTCGCCCTGTGGTGGTGGGGAAGGTTCCAGCAGCACTTAGCCTGCCCTGTCCTGCATGGCACGGATGCATTTATAGGTCTTTCTCTGGATTAGACCAGGCTCCTTGTGAGCCTGGACCATATGTTTTTTTAAGATTATATTTATTTATTTGACAGGGTGAGAGAGCACAAGCAAGGGGAGTGGCAGGCAGAGGGAGAGGGAGAAGACTCCCCGCTGAGCAGGGAACCCGATGCAGGACCCGATCCCAGGACCCTGGGATCACGACCTGAGCCAAAGGCAGACACTTAACGACTGAGCCACCCAGGCGCCCCGAGCCTGGACCATATTTTATTCAGTTGTTTCAAATGCTTGGTGGAGTCGGACAGATCAACCTGACTGTATACGTGTGTACACACATCCATAGGCACATCCGGGTCACCCTTCAGTCCATGTTGGCTGACCTTAGTGAAGGTCACGTTGAAGCCTGGATGGTGGGATGTTTCTGTTCGAGGCTAACTGTACCTCTGTCAGCTTCTTCTCTGCTCATCTGACTTCCGGCCCCTGCGTTGTCACTTGCAGTTGCCATCTCGGGCAGGGGCAGAAGAAGCTGACGACTGAGGGCAGGCTCCCCTCCACGGGTCACATCTGGGACATGTATCTGTCCTTATTCCCATTGGAAATGGGAGTGGAATGAGGATGGCTTGCCTAATGCAGGTGACATGACGGCAGAATGCACTCCACCTGAAGGTGACACTCCAAACCCTATGCCACGGATTGCTAATGATTAGGAGGTGACAGAAACCTTTGGTTTTCTTTGGGTCAGAACTGGGAAAAGGGAAATGACTTTGTAAGTGCTTTCACCTGATATTTCGAGGTGTCCCTTTGATGGGATAGGAAAAGGGGTGTAGCCTGCAGAAGGGAATTCCACTTGGCTCTCGCTTTCCAAGAGACACTCTCGTGTTCCTGCAGCATGACGTTCGGATATCCCCTGCTCACCGGAGCTCGTGACAAGGAAGAACGGCAGGAGAGTTGGCCCTGGCCTCCTCCATGGTGGCACCTTTCTCGGTTGTGCACCTATGAGGTTTTGTCATGGGCTCACCCCAACCCCTCCGTGTTAATATTGCCATTTGGTTTTGAAATGCTTAGCTGAAAGAGGAACTTGTGGCCACAGATGGTGAGATTCATTCTAACAAAGAAAGCTGACCCTTATCTTTTCCCCCCACAAATGCAAAAACAGATTGCATTCGTCATCAAATCCTTTTCTTAAAAATGATATTTAAGGGCGCCTGGGTGGCTCAGTTGGTTAAGCGACTGCCTTCGGCTCAGGTCATGATCCTGGAGTCCTGGGATCGAGTCCTTCATCGGGCTCCCTGCTCGGCGGGGAGTCTGCTTCTCCCTCTGACCCTCCTCCCTCTCATGCTCTCTCTCTCATTCTCTCTCTCTCAACTAAATAAATAAAATATTTTTTAAAAAATGATATTTAAAAAAAGATATCAAATAATTTGCCTTAATAACGCCTGTACAGCAAATTCTTAAATTACTTATGTAGGGGACCAAAAAATGCATTTTCTTTGTTCTGTTTTAAATATGTTGCCTGTGATTTCGTTAACTGCCCCTTTGTTCTTAAATGGCTGAGTAAGAGTTTGTTTGAGTGAGAACGGCTTTGTTGTGTTCCATGTGTTTGTCCCCACTGCTGAATAGAAAGTCTACAAGGAAAACATTGAAAAAAATCAGCAGCAGCTCAGTTGTGAGTACTTGCAAATACAGGTCAACTACAAGTTGGCTCTTATCTCCCAGATTCTGACATCTATCCCATTTACAAATCACTCATGTCCCCCCATTTGCGGTTCTACACTAACCAAGCGCCCACAGTCAATGAGTTAATAATTATCCCTTTATCAAAATCACACAGAGACCCCAGATATATCAAGGGGATAGTACACAGGTATACACGTGTAGGCAATTTAAGTACATTTTGCAAAAGTACATGTTGATAATTATGAGAGTTTTGAATATACATGTGTTAGCAGGTTGGCCAGGGCTGGGAGGATGAGCAGTGATTAATCAAGGAGAACTTCCTGGAAGAATCACATTTCATGCCAGTGTTAGAAGGCTAGGACATAATGCTCTAGTGAGTCATGTAAACATTTATAATTACTTGGTGAGATAGTGGGTATTTCTATGGAGAACCATTAACAATTATTTAAAAAAAAATCAATTCCTGCCCTCTGTCTCTTCCTCCACTATGGAACATATGACAGAGAGTTGCCCTTATGAAAAGCAGCTCCACTGGAAATGTCTCCTGTTTTTTGTTGTTGTTAGGTTGCAGCTTTTACTTCCGTCTTTGCACGTCTGACTCCATGTGTTTTTCATTTCCACTCAGAAGAGTGTGAACTGCTGTTGACTGAGGACTTCCAGCCTAATAAGGCTTTTGTTTTTAACCTTTTAATTTGTCTAGTGTTTCAAACTATGACGACCCTTGGCTTTCTAATCTGGGTTATGTTGCAGTTGTCGTCATATGTGGTGTGGTGGGAATGCAAGCTCGTTCTGCTCGCCATGTGACACAGGCCAGTAAGTTGAGAGGCGAGATGTTGGGGCCAGGAAAGCGACTTTATTTGGAAAGCCAGCAAACCGAGGAGATGGCGGACTATTGTCCCCAAAATCCATCTCCCCTAGGATGAGATTTGAGCTTCTCTTCTATTAGGAAGAGAGGGAAGAGGGAGGAGGTTGGAGTCCAAAGGTGACTGACGTCTGTAGACATCTGAGAAAGGCCTTGGTCAGTTGATCTTTGCCTCCAGGAATCTGGTCATTTTGTTCCTGTAAATCTTAAACATAGCATAGTGGTTTGTGCACATACTTCCTTATCCCCTTGGGTGAGGTAGGTATCGGGTAAAAAAGCAGGTGTTTTTTGCAAATCTCAGCTGTAAGCAAAATTCCTCAACGATTAACATGCCTACGCGCAGGGTGAAGCAGACGTTTCAAAGCTATGGGTCACAGCAGCAAGGGAAATGGAAGCAATCTCGAATCAGACATGCTCAGTTTCTCCCTGTTACTGGAAGAACAAGGGATTTGAACCAGGAGAACTGGGCTTGAGTCCTGGGCCCTTTATCAGTCTCAGCTGTGTGACTTTAGATAAGACTTTCAACCTCTCTGGACTTCTATTTCTGTGTTTGCAAAATGAGTTAAGTAAAGATGACAGTTCATGTTGCCCACAGAATTACAGTAAGGATTAAGTTTCATCATATGCATTAAATTTTGTCTTTTTTTTTTTTAAATAATCGGTACTATAATGTACTGGCTCTGTATGGAGACTTGGCTGCCAAGAATTTCTCCTTTAATGTCTTCTTCCATGCCTGAAATACTTTAATTATAAACAGTTGACCACACAGAAAACATTCTTCCTTAGCAGTTGCCTTCTACCAGTCCTGCAAAGTGTCTTCATATGTGGTTCTTCAAGATACGAACAATGGAGCTGGAGGCTCTATGGGGTCAGTGCATGATGTCAAAATTGCACAAGGGGTCAACATTATTCTTTGAGTCTTTGTTACTATTATTATTCACTAAGTACAGTGTATACGCTTTGATGTTTATACATGTGACTCTCATTTAGGGAGCCATTTGTAGGAAAAGCCTTTCTCTTTAAACTCTGAAATCACACTCTGTGGGGTTGATACTCACCCTGGGAGATGCATGTGGGAATTGAGAACTATTAAGGAAAAATAGATTCAAGACTCTCATCTCACACTCTCTCCAGGTGCTCACTCGCTGAGCACCCTTTATATTGATGTTTCTTTTTTTTTCTTTTTTCTTTATTACTCTGCCAGCTATTACTGGATAGCAAACCACTCCAAAACTCCATGACTTCTAAGAGCCAGCATTTATTCTCATGCATGTCTCTGCAGGTTGGCTGGGGACGGACTGATCTCGGCTGGAATCGGGCAGGCAGCGCTGTTCCAAGGCACGGGTTCCTCTGGGCTTCTTCCTTGTTACAGGTTAGGCTCAGGTCCGCTCCATACGTGTCTAGCCCGGGCTGCAGGGGCTGTCATGGCAATGACAGAGGCACGAGAGGCGAATCCAAGTGCACAAGAACACTTCGAGCCTCTTACCGCTTCATGTCTGCCAACATCTCATTGGTCAAAGCAAATAATATTGCTAAGCTTCAAGACAAGGAATAGGGAAGGATATATACCCTACGTACCATGAAGCCAAAGCAGATCACATAGCCAAGCCCAATGTCAGAGGGCTGGGGGAGTACAGTCCTTCTGTGTTGGGGTAGGGAGGTTAAATATTTTGGGTCAATAATCTAATCTACCCCTATTGTCAAGTGCATACGTTGAGTTCCTTCCTGTAAGTGAAACATACGTATCTGTGTCGAGCCGCTCTTCAGTGTAAGCACCGAAGGTCCAGGCCCCTCCGCAGGGGCCGTCCCGAAGTGACACGTAAAGAAAGACACCCACAGGATGATACTCCCATACAGAGGCGTTTCCACCATTAAAAAAAAAAAGGATAACAAAGACTGTAGGTTTTACAAGTTTGTCTTGGTTCTAGCTATGATTCTACTTTTCCTCTCCCTTTCAAGAAAGTGTATCTGCCTTGACTTATTTTTAAAAAGCAAATAATTCTTAAACTCTGGTATTTTAGGCACCATGAGTGACTGGCTTGCTTGTGATTAAGCTCACCCTGATGGCAGCACGGCGTGCCTCAGAACCACGACTAGATTCCGTCAGCGACTAACCAGGGTGTGTGGAGAGTTGACCACAAAACAAAGTTCATGGAGTGTTGTAGTGACTTGGGCTTTTTTTTTAAATTCACTTTTTATCAGTTTTTACTTGGAAGGGAAAGCATTTTTGTGGTGGTAATCAAGTCACAAGAGGCCCATGTCTGATCTTTGAGGAAATGGGTGTTGTAATGTCATATATATGAAACGTTTCGAAAATAGATGGCTGACGATTAAGGTCTAAATGGGCAAGCTGCGTAGTGGGGATGACCAAATAGGATATTCCTTTTCTTCTTCTAGGCGTATGTTAGCAGAGTCCCAATATTTCGTCAAGTGGAGAAAGTTAGAAAATAATCAATTACAAATAGAAATTGGACTGATTTTTTAAAAAAATTTGGCTGCAACGGAGAGGTGTATACTGAGTTGAACTTTGCAACTGAGATATGCCTTCCCCAGCCCCAAACAATAAATAAGATTATGGTGCTGATTATCAGACAATGACTAAAAGCTACTTTCCACATTTCTAGTAGGGAAAACTGCTTGTGTAAAGCAAAACGTAGTCCATTGCTGAGGAAACCTCCTGCTTCAGTGGAGAGTGGAGTGAAAGACGGTTAGCTCTATAGTGTCTCCATTGTGAAGGCGAGTCTCACATAGGTAGCACAAGTAGCAATTCTGAAATGTAGAGGATCGTTTGTTACATATTTAGGGTTAGTGCTACTATTTCAATTGCAAAATACAATCAGAAGCAAGCCCAAGAATGACTGTAAAGACAGTTCGGTAAGTTTAACAAGTCTACTTCTGGTTACACCCCACACCCCTGGCCATGCAGTGCTTTAGAAATGCTGTGTGGGCAATAGTGTGGTATCCATGGGGTCTTGATAGGGTCAGGATAGAAAGCAGAGTGGTCTCCACACAGTCCCTTTATGGAACAAGCCCAGACAGAGAGAAGCAAAGTCTCTTGACTCTTACAGTTTTAACAATTCTAAACCAAACTAAGGAATTGTTCTGGAGGAGGCACATGGTAATTTTTGATGATGAGGAGGATGATGAGGATGATGATGATGATGAGATAGAATCAACTTGCTGAATACTTGCCCTACTAAGTTGAAAAGTTTGCATTCCGAAAGAGGGCAGTTTGACTCTGAAGTCCATTCTCTTTCATCTAGACTCAGTGTACGAACTGCCTCTTACTTAAAGAGAATGGCATCTTCTTTACAGAAGACTTCCAACTGATAAAAGTTGAAGGAATGAGAGAAATAGAAAATGACTTTTAGTCAAATGCTGCAATAATAACCAATACAGGCAAGATCCATCAATTTGTAGGCAAAGTTTGAAGAGAAGAAGGATAATTCATAGTAACAAAGTATCTCCCCACTCAAAGATATTTATTAATTACAAAGAGAAAAATATAACCTAATAGTGGAAAAAGTTGGCAGACACCACTTCATTCAAGTGACCAATGTGAACATCAGCCACCAGTAATAAGACATCCAATCTGCCCTCCTTGATAGGATGCACTGAGGAGGGCACCCCTTCTGTGACATTCTTGCCCAAAATGTATACCCTCGATGTAATCATGAAAAAAAATCAGAAAGCCAAATGGAGGGATATTCTACAAGACAACTGACCAGTCAGTACTCTTCAAAGCTGTCAAAGTCATGAAAGAAAAGGAAAGATTGAGGAATTGTTACAGATTGGAGATTAAGGAGACATAATACAATGCAATAAGGAATCCTGGGTTGGATCCTGAAGCAGAGAAAGGACACTAGTGGAAAAACTGACAAAATATGAATAAGAGCTCTAGTTTATAGTATTACAGAGCCAATGGTAATTTCCTTGTGCTGGGGAAAATGCTGATGTTAGGGGAAGCTTGGTGAAGGGTATGCAGGAGCTCTCTGTACTATTTTTGCAAATTTCCTATATGTCTACATTAAATAAATAAAGAGTTTAGAAAAATAAAGAAAATAATGGTATAGGTTAAATTAATAAAGGCTCTGGATCTTATTGTTTCATTAAAGAGTCCTTCTTTTACCAAATAAAGACTATTATCATCTTTTATTCACTTATCCAGGAACACAGATATTCCTAGAATTTTTAAAATATCTGATCCCTTGGCAATGATTTCAAATTACACAGTTTTGTTTTGACATTCAGCTGTCAGTTGGATATGTTATTTCTTTTGATGCTGCCCTGTGGATTTTGGACTTTTCCTAAAGACTAGACTATATGAACAATAAACCCCATCAGAAGTGGAAGGAAGCTTCTTCAGAGCATGTCGGTTCTAACCTGAATTTGCGTGACTCACTGAGCCTGTCCTGACTCTGTGGTAATTATCTGGTCTTTAAAGTCATACTTCTCAGGCAAAAAAGCCAGCAAGAGCCATTCATTAGTACGTGTGATTAGAACCAAAGGATTGTACTTATTGTTCTTGGGCTCACTATCCAAATAACAGTACCAGGACATGTTCCAATAATTTCTGGGCCTTGAAAACCTCTCACCAAAGGTTTAGAGTTATTTCTCAGCACCCTCAGCCCCTGGGTCTCTGGTAGAGAGAGGTAGACAAGGAGGACACTGCCAGTAGCTGGGATCCATACTCCACCAGCGTCTAAAAACAGTGTTTGTCTGGTGCATTCCATCTGGATCCAGTGTCATTCAGTCCAAATCCACACCAAGTGTAGAGGACACCACAGGAGGAGTGGCCTCTAGAAGACTGAAGTCCTTGAGGACTTACAGAGACTCCGACAGAAAACATCTTGTTTGATAAGATAGGTAGTAGAAGAGCTGTGGTCTGCTTAGAGAAGGAGGGGAATGATTCTCTAACATGCTCTAAGAATCTTTACTGATCTTTTTTTTTCCTTCTGTACAACAATTGGCATTATTAAAGGCTTAAGTTTTTTTTTTTTTAAATTTCAAGAAATTTTATTTGATTATTTTTCAAAGCTGCTTGATCATTTGTTATGGTTCCTTATATCCTTCACTTTTAATTGACTGTGACTCCAGCCGGGTCTGAGCCGTGTTGGAGTCATCTTTAGAGATACTTCCCAACTACTCTCTTTCAGGGCTCTTCAGTTAGGGGAGATGTAAAACTTCCCAGCTTCTTGTATCTTCTCTGTTGCTCCCTGCTAGCCTGGAGCTCTAAAGATAGCTTACTTGCGGGGCGCCTGGGTGGCTCAGTTGTTGAGCGTCTGCCTTTGGCTCAGGTCATGATCCCGGGGTCCTGAGATCGAGTTCTGCGTCGGGTTCCCTGCTCGGCGGGGAGTCTGCTTCTCCCTCTCCCACTCCCCCTGCTTGTGTTCCCTCTCTCGCTGTGTCTCTCTCTGTCAAATAAATAAATAAAAAATCTTTAAAAAAAAAAAAAAGATAGCTTACTTGCTCAATCCCAATGAGTCCACGCCATCATAAACCCCTCTCTCTGGACCATCTCTGGAGCTGTAAATAACTTATAAAAGCTTGTGTGTCATCCCTAAATTTGACACCTGAAACTAATATTGCACTGTATGTTAAGCAGTTGGAATTTAAATAAAAAGTTGTGGGGGGGGAGTTCATGTGTTAGGGTTTTAAGATGGTATTAAGTTCTTTACTATACACTGAGTACTCTACTATATAACTATTGTCAGTGCCAATGCATATAAAAGCTAAGATTTCCATTAAATTACCAAAATAAATATAAATATAAAATATAAATATTTTACCAATATTAATTAAAATCATTCAGTGTTTATTATATCTAAGCCCTGGTTTAAATTTCTTGCCTTGTATTAGCTAATTTAATCCTTATACAATACTAGATGTAGGTTCAACTATTATCCCCATTTGACAGTTGAGAAAACTGAAGTACAGAAAGGTTAAAGAAATTCCCCTTGGCTCATTTGGTTGAGCTCTGACTCGATTTCGGCTAGGGTCGTGATCTCAGGGTTGTGGGATCAGACCCCATGTTGGGCTCTGCGCTCAGCAGGGAGTCTGCTGGAGATTCTCTCTCTCTCTCTGTCCTTCACCCTGCTCTCTCTCTCTCTCAAATAAATCTTAAAAAAAAAAAAAAAGAAAAAAAGAAAAAGAAAGAAATTCTCTCCATAATTCTGGCTAGTGAGTGGTAGCAGCAGGTTGTGAACCCAGGAGTCTGTCCTCCTGGCCACATGCCCCTGGGCTATATGGCTTGTATTTTACAGCACAAAAGTAAAGATGAGTGCAGGCCAGACCGTGCCTGTTCAGTGCCCAATACTGTGACAAAAATACTTCTTCTTCTACAGTATGTCTGACATGTTCCAGAAACACGGGGAGGCCAGGGTGGCTGGAGCTGAGTGCGAAGAGGTGAGAGAGCAGAGCTGCAGTGGGGGGTCAGATCATGCAAAGTCCCAAGAGTCAGGATGATGCTGAGAAATGAGAAGCCAAGGCAGGGTTTTGAGCAGAGAAATAACCTGGTTGGATTTTCTTTCAAAGATAGCACTCTGAAAGGAAAACAGAAGTGGTAAATTCATGGACATCAGTCTGAGCGATATTTCCAGAATCTGTCTCCTCAGACAAGGGCCACAAAAGGACTAGAGTCATCACCCCCCCCTTATCCTCAGGGGATACGTTTCCAAGACCCCTCAGGAAATGCCTGAAACTGCAGAGAGGACCGAACCCTCTGTGAACTGTGTTTTTTCCTATACAGGCGTATCTTATGATAAGGTTTCATTTATGCATTAGATTAACAACAATATCTGATTACAAGTAGAACCATGATGACAGTATATTGTAGTGAAAGTTATGTGACTGTGGTCTCTCTTGTTCTCTCCAAATCTCTCATTGTGTAGTACTCACCCTTCTTCTTGAGGTGCTGGGAGATGTTAAAACGCCCAGGTGGTGAGAAGTGAGGGGAATGGAAAGGGGACCCAGTGCACTTCAGTCCATTCAGTTCTCTGGGGGCAGGTCAAGTCCAACCTGCCCACTCCCTTAATGAATGATGATAACCCAAACTCCACAATAACACCGAATGCCACTGCAGGACCTAGCGCTGGACAGAGATATGGCTCTGGGAAGCCATCATGGGGAATGCCAAGTCGCTGATTCTGCTCCGAGCCTCGAGGGCTGCCGAGTGCTTGAGGAGCACACAAAGCTTGGACACTAGATGGTATTTTATCCCCCAAATGAAAGTTGATTCTGATCTTGTAAAGTGCTTAAGCAGATTTGGATGATCTTCCGAAGAGGCTTTTCTAGCTCTCTTTTCTCCAAATCCCCAAGCAGTGTCATCGTTCCTTCTTTCCATTTATTTGAGGCTCTGACTTGCGCTGAGGTTGCTTTATTCAGATCAGGGAAAGTGGTTAAGGGCTGTGGGCTCTGGAGTCACACGGTGGAGTTCAAATCCTGCAGCACTGACGAGCTGTACGGCTTTGTACCACGGTTTCCTCATCTGTGAAATGGGACTGATAATGTCTGTTACATGGGATTATTGTGAAGATTACATCAGTTACACTTAGTAACTTACTAAGTTAAATCACTCAGACCCTGTGTGACACATAAGGGCTCAAAAAGTGTCTGTTACAATTATTCTCTAGTTATATGAAGCCCCCCCCCCGTGACAATTTCAATTTTCTTTCCTATCTTCGCCATACTGTTTCTCCCTTCTCTAGGAATCTCTTTGAATGTTATACTTCAAGCTACTAAAAGAAGAAGAAAAATGTATCTCTTTATTCCTAATGCCTTCATATACACATTTGGGCCATTATCATCTACCCTTCTGGCCTGAATTTGCAGGCAATTTTCCAACCTAACACAAGGTTGCAAATGCAGTGACATTGACCTCCCTTAAGATCTCAATCCTGCATGAGGATCTGACATGCCACTATTTAAACCAATGGGGTCAATAAACTCTTTCCTTCTCACAGAGATCTGTTCATGAGTGAAAGCTCCTGAAGGGAGATGGTCTCAGGGTGGCACTCTGTGCCAGAAAGCCGTGTGCTGGGGCCGGCACTGGGGAGACTGCTCCCAGAGGCGACCAGAGGCAGGACAGCAGCTCCCTTCGTTTAGTCTCCAACTGGCTCCTTGCCTTTCTCTCTCCCACCTGGGACCGTGGATTAGTTATTAATGACATTTTATATGCAGCAGGCACCTGTCTTGGGTGTGTGTGTGTGTGTGTGTGTGCGCGCGCGCGTGTGCATGCACGCTTGTGTATTTTGTTTTAATGGAAGGAAGAGGAAACAAAGACATCTACAAAACATTGTAACATGCTTACACTCCCCTCCCTACCGAGATCTTTATCAGACCCTGAATGTGGAGGAAAGTTGGCCAGCCTAGAATTGCAAATGCTGAGAATGGAAAGGAATGCAAAACAGGCTGGGAAACAGAAGGGATGACTCCTGAGGGTCTTGGGCAATCCACACACTGAACAGTAGGAAAAAGGGGCCGCTGAGGGAAAAGAGGAAAGTGTGGGAGCTGTATGCACTAGTTATTTGACAAGGCGGTTTGTGCGGGTGTTAGGAGCAAGGGTTGGGGGAGGGTGGGTTCCAGAATCAGATTGCCGGAGTTCACATTCAGGCTCCTTTCTTGCCAAGCCTGTCACTGTGGTCATTTACCATTCTCAGAGCCCCAGTTTTCTCATTTATCAAATGTTGTCTATGAGCTTGTTACAGTGACTAAATGCAACAATCTCTATATAGTTACAAGCACTGGCTCTGGGATCAGTCTGTCTTGGTTCAGATCTTGGCTCCCTGCCATGCTCCCCAGCTGTGTGATTTTGGAAAAGTTGCTCTACCTCTCTGTGCATTATTTCTTATCTGTACAATAGGGATAATAATATCACCAAATGACAGGATAACGTAGAGGATGAGTCAGAGCATGTCTAGCATCGAATACATGTTAGATGCTAGGCTTCTGCCTTCAGTTGTGGGTGCTTATGCCTTGAGTCTGTAAGGTCTCAGCATGGCACCTGACACAGTCCGCACTCAGTTATTACTCAGTATTAAGATGCTTATTTTTCTCTCATGAAAGTAACACATGCTCCTTAGAGAAAACTCAAA
This sequence comes from Mirounga leonina, assembly GCF_011800145.1. Lineage (NCBI taxonomy): Eukaryota > Metazoa > Chordata > Mammalia > Carnivora > Phocidae > Mirounga > Mirounga leonina. The sequence continues at coordinate 3,725,678 of NW_023270889.1, forward strand.
TATATGGGAAAATAGAAAGAAATTCATTACTTTGAGCCATTTACAACGAACTTTTGCTGAATTTTTCTCGGGGCTTTGCTCTGCATAATTTTGTATTATATAGGCATTTATTTTGTAGGCTGCCTTGTTTACATAACATCATATGGAAGCATTTCTCCATGTTATTATAAACACTTTGTGAGCATCATTTTAATGATAGACCATCAATTGCATATATCTTACTGTGATTTCCTTAAACATTCTTGCCTGAATTCATGTTGTTTTTAAGTTTTCAGTATTATAAATATATTGAGATAAACATGTATGTGCATAAACCCTTTTTTCTATATCATTTCTTCGGGAGAGAATATGAGAAGTACTAATACTAGGGCATATTAGTATATATTTAAGAGTTCTCAGGGGCACCTGGGTGGCTCAGTTGTCAAGCGTCTGCCTTATGGCTCAGGTCATGATCCCAGGATCCTGGGATCGAGTCCCACTTTGGACTCCTTGCTCAGCGGGAAGCCTGCTTCTCCCTCTCCCCATCCCCCTGCTTGTGTTCCCCCTCTCGCTGTGTCTCTGTCAAATAAATAAAATGTTTAAAAAAAAAAAAAGGAGTTCTCATACATTGCCCCATTAATTTCCAAAAGTTACGCCAAGTAAGACTACAATCAAAATGATAAAAACACAGCCCTTGAAAAACTGGGTTGTATCATTTCTAAAAAATTTGTTTCAACTTGTAGGTAAACAATGGCTCTCAGTGTTGCAATAAGTTGTCCCTTCTTTAATTCCTCCTGAGTCTTGAATATTTCTTCCAGGTGTGTGTTTAAACTTTATCCTTTTTAGTAACTTGTCTGTACATACCCTTTGTCCATTTTTCTCTATGAACCATATAAAATGCTGCTCTTGTTTTAGATGAGTTCCTTCTATATTAAATGATATCTTTTTTTCTGTCTGTAAATATTTGTCCTAGGCTGTATTTTAACTTTGGTTTTTGTTTTGACAGGAAGAAATGTTTTAAAAATTTTTTTGTTGTATGATCTGTATTTGGTGTATGATTTCTTCTAGTAACAAAAACATAAAAGTAAATATGCTAGGGTGAGTGGGGATGAAGGGCGAGAATCTTGTTTTATGGCTTTACAAATGTAAATTTCTCTAATTCTTTCATCCATCTGGAATTAAAGTTATGTTGGTATGTGGCATGAATTAAAGCTAGAAATTGATTTTCTCTTCTAATTTGCTAACCAACTGTCCTAATGTCATCTGTTGGATTATTCTCCCATTCCCCATTGATCCAAGATGACTTTCTTATCATAAATTAAGTTTTTATACATTCTAGGGCTATCTGTTCTGTTCTCTTGATTTGCCTGTCTATTTCTATGCCAATACTATGGTGTTTAATTATAGTTGAAGCGTGTTTTAACTCCACTATTTCAAGAGCGAGCCCAGCAGAGCCAGAACAATGATGTGAATGCGAGAATATGGGCAATAGATAGTTACAAATGCCCAATAGTTTTGCCCTCCTTGCCCATCTTTGGGCCTTGAACAGGTCACAGAATGATTGATGTTTGTTGAACGGAGATACTCAGGGATGGAGACGGGATGTAGAAGCCTCCCAGGGACTTGCTCCCCTGGACAGGGCCCAGATGGGGATCACTGTCATTTGCCTCTGACTCTGCTGTTTTTCTGTTCCACATGAATCCCCACTTTTCCACCAACTGACAGCATTTTTCTTCACATCTTGGCAGAATGCTGTCGTTCATCCATAAAGGTAATCTGTTGACTGGTTGACTATAAGGCTACGTGACTAGTTCTGATCAATGAAAGTCAGTAGTCGTGACATGTGTCACTAGGAGGACGAAGTTTGAAGAGCCGCACTTGTTTCATTAGGCTCCAGATAGAGACTACTCTGTTAGCCTGGGCCCCACCGTGGGGATGGCATGGAGCGGAGTTCCAGCCAACCCTCAGTAATTTTGTAAATGAATGGTAAAAAAAATCCTGTTGTAAGCTATTGTGTTTTGGAAGTCATTTATGACAGCAACATGACCTAGCTTGTCCTGACTGATTGCAGGAATCAAAATACTTAACAATGGGTATGACACGCACATTGACTAATCAAAACGGATACCAGCCGGGACACTATGGAGGTGCATCCATCATGACTGTTCGCCTTGTACTTCATTTACGTCTTATCATCCCCTCTCTTTAAGGTGACTTTGCATATCTCAAATCTCATTTACTGGGTATTGACTTTCTAACTTAGATTTTATAGTCTTTAGTGATCCTAGCCCCTCTTCTCTATTACCTATGACGTGATTTGCTGTGCTGGACAACAGACAACTCTTTATATTTTATTGCTTCAGTTCTGTTTATCTTTTCTCCTCATTGATATCATAAGTCTTGACAGGCATGGTCAATGTTTATGCAACTTCTGTCCCTTCAAAGTTTATCATACCATACTGGACCTTCCTTCCTTCATTCCACAAATATGTACTAAAAGCATTTTGTGTTTCCAAAGTCTGTGTGTGAGATGCTCCTATTATACTTTCTTAATTGATCATAATGGCTTATTGCTCCTAACTGAACAGACCTGCGCAGATGATCTGGATCTAGGAGCTTTAGAGGAGAGAAAGGATATTAGCATCATTCCCAACAAGAAGGAGTACAGTAAGCCTAGAGATTGAAAGCCTTGGTTTCTGGAGTCCAACCGATCTGGACTCCTAGCTGCCACTTATGAGGTGCGTGATTAGGGCAGGTTCTTTTATTTCTCTCAGCTTCAGTTTTCCCATCTGTAGAATGGGGTTTTTGTAAAGATTAGAAGAGAAAATACATGTAAAGTGTTTAAGCACAGAATCTGGTCCTTAAAGAAGTTCTTTTTATTTTATTTTATGACTGGTATAGCCCAGATGTCTTTGGGGGCCCTCCTGTTCCTTGATTGGTTGGTTAAATCTGGCAATAAACTCCATGTGTTACTCCCCAAGGCTCTGGAGTTCATGGTCTGTCTCCCTCACCTCGGAATAGCCACTTAAACTCTCTCGCAGATTCCTCACCCCTAAAATAGGAAAACAGTAGTGCCTACTGCACGGGGTTGTTGTGAGGACTGATAATTAATACATCCAAAGCCTCTAGAACTGTACCTGACACATAATAAGCAGCCAATAAACTTTCTCTATTGTTATTGTCCGTGTCCACAAGTTTTAAGTTCGGCAATTTTTATTAAGGATTTGACCTCCTGTCCACCTTGCAGGCTTAATTCCACTACATTCTCCTGCCTTCCAAAGCCCATGTTCCCACAGCATGCCCCTCAATACCCACTGAAGCTCCTTGAGACATGAGGTCCAATTCAGCTGCTCCCACTATTTCTCTTTTGAGGACTAACCTTGCTAGGTCAGTTTGTCCCCACCCCTGAATCTGGGGAAATAAAATGTCCCCATTTTCTTTTTTTTTTTTTTAAAGATTTTATTTATTTATTTGACAGAGAGATAGAGAGAGAGAGAACAAGTAGGCAGAGAAGCAGGCAGAGGGAGAGGGAGAAGCAGGCTCCCCGCTGAGCAGGGAGCCTGATGAGGGGCTCGATCCCAGGACCCTAGGACCATGACCTGAGCCGAAGGCAGATGCTTAATGACTGAGCCACCCAGGAGCCCCAAAATGTCCCCATTTTCTTGTGTTACCTTTTAAGATGCTGCTAAGAAAGGGCTGGGGGGGGGGCCGCCTAGGTGGCTCAGTCATTAAGCATCTGCCTTCGGCTCAAGTCATGATCCCAGGGTCCTGGAATCAAGTTCTGCGTCAGGCTCCCTGCTCCGCAGGAAACCTGCTTCTCCAACTCTCCCACTCCCTCTGCTTGTGTTCCCTCTCTCGCTGTGTCTCTCTCTGTCAAAAAAAAAAAAAAAAAAAAAATCTTTAAAAAAAAAAGGAAAGGCAGAGGGCAAAGGAAGGCTTATTGTTTGGGTCCAAAGGCAGAATAAGTAGGATATGCAGTTGATATAATTTTTGCCAGCAATTACTGCCATGTAGTCAATCTGTTTGTTGCCATCAACATTCCAATGGTCCTTCCATCACAAGATCCTGGGAGTATTTGCAAATATCCATTTTGGAGTCAAAGAGGCCTGGGGTCAAATCCTGGCTACTCTGCCTTCTATGATCTTGAATATGTCAATACATTGTTCATTGCCCCGTTTTAAAGATGGGTATAACAACACCTAACCTTGCAGAGCTGTTGAAAGAATTAAAAAGAGTAACTTACATCATGTTGGGCCAATCACGTGCAGCCAAGAGCTGTAGAGGTCTGGAATCCAGTTTGGGATCACTTTGTTATTAATTGTGAGTTTGGCAATTGCCTGGCGCCGAAATGTCACCCTCTCTCCAGACTTCTTCCCCAGCTGGAGGCCTGTGTCTGCCAGGAGGGGAAATCTTTTTCCTATTTGCTCAAAGTGTCCTATGGAGTTGGGGCTGTGGTAGAAGGGATTCCCCTTGTAAAATGCTGAAGAGTGCCAGGCTTAGAGACGGTGGTCCGTAAATTAAATTTTAGCCGTTATCATCCTTCACACATTCGCATGCCAAAACTCTGAACCTACTGTCTTTAGAGTTTCCAACATTTGGGGGAAAGGTATGTAGTTGGTTTCTTTTCCACTTCTAAATGACTCATAATCTATTCCCGGAAGGACAAGACTTTTAATTTTAAGCCTTTTGCCATTACCTACATGCTTATGCAGCACATAGATCATGAAGCTTCATGTTCTGCACCAGGAAGGAGTCTGCTTTGGCAAAATGCCTTTTGCTGCCGTCCTGAAACCTGCAGAGGACAGATTCTGGCCCAGCACAAGGGAAAGGGGGGAAGCTGCTTCCCAAGGCAGGTGTAGCCTAGACACCCCTCCCCAGATGTACTGCCATATGGTGCAGAGAGCACCAGGGGTGGCAGGAGGAGACAGGAAAGAAACCTGATCCTGAGAATGTGAGAAAGAGCGGTGAATTACAGGCACGGAACCGCTTTCTGCTGTTGATTTTCAGGGCTTGTGACAGCTGAGCTCCAGGAGGGAGCCTTTCCTATGAAAGGGGCCCTGCCTGACAGAAGAGGGTCTCCTGCTGGGATTAGGATGAAAAAAGGAAGGATCCACAGTTTTTTCTTCCATAATTTTATTTTTGCCTTAATTTTAGATTTATAGAAGAATTCTGACAATAGTAAAGAGTTTCCATACATCTCTCACTCATCTTTCTGTAATGTTGACATCTTATGCTGCCATAGCCCATTTATCAAAACTGGGACATTAATATTAGCACCATGCTATTAACAAAAGTACAATCCTTATTCAAATTTTATCAGTTTTTCCACTGTTTTTTTTTTTTTTTTTTTCTATTCCAGAGTCTAATCGAGGGTACCACATTGCATTTTGTTGTATCTCCTTAGTCTCATTCAATCTGTGGCAGATTCTTTGTCTTTCATGGCCTTGACACTTTTGAAGAGTATTGGTCAATTATTTTGTAGACTGTCATCCTAATTTGGGTTTGTCTAATATTTTCTGATGACTAGACCGGGGCTGTGCATTTCAGGCAGGAATATCAGAGAGGTGAAGTATCCTTCACATCCAATCAAATCAGGGGACAAACGATGCCAACATGTCTTCTCACTGGTGATGTCAACCTTGAGCACTTGGTCAAAGTGGCATCTGCCATCTATCTTCATGGGAAAGCTACCATTTCTCCCTTTCATACTCCATTTATTAGAAGTAGATCACTAAATCCAGCCCACACTCAAGGGAGGGAAGTTCAGCTCCACTTTCTGGAGGAAGAATATCAAAGAATTTGTGGACACATGTTAAAACCACCACAGTAATTGATAACTATGCTTTGAGGCTATGCAGATGTTCTCTTCATGGAAGCTTCCCCTGTTAAAGTTTGCATTTACCCATGGATTTGGCTGGCAGCGATGCATCACTATGGTGTTCTAAAGGTGATTCTCTTTTTCCTCATAAGGACCCTCATTGTAGTCACAATAACCTAAAAAGGTTATGCATCTAGCCATGAGCCAGAAGAATTATGGAGAAGGCTGCCTTCTGTGAGAACAGGTCATTCTCCTGAGGTCATCAGAGAGAACTTTAGAAGAGGCTGATTATAGACATTATAATCCCCAGCCCTTAAAAACATCTCCTACGTGTGGTGTGGCTCCAGGCTCATGGGATGGGGAGAATTAATATTAGGAGCAAATATCACCTTGGCCCTTCCCCAGTGTTCCTTCCATGCCTTCTTCGGAAAGGTGACCCAGTTTCCTGCAGCAGACCTCCGACCCCCAGGGTCTCTGGAATGACACATTCCCTTCAGACCTCAGAGTGGAGCCTGAGCTAAGTCTCAGTGGGTCTCTGACCTGGAGCAAATGTCCTCTGGTTCCAAACAAGACAGGGGTCTAATGTTGGAGAGATGACCCACTCTTGCCGCCATGATTTCTTTTCTTCTAGCAGTCCTGTGGTACCTCGGGGCACCTGGAAGAGCAAATTCAGGTTTGTGGCTATTTGGGGATGTTAGCACAGTTAGATAGAAGGCTGAACTAAGGTCCCGGCCGTAGTGCTAGAAGGAAGATAGGGATTTATTCAGGCATTTAGTCGATCAGACAGCAAATATTTATGAAATGCCTATTGTATCCCAGAGACTATTGTAGGTATCAAGAATAAAGGGTGAACACAAAGGTCCCTGCGCTCAGAGAGCTTACATTCTATGGGTTACTGGGGGTAGCATCAGGGTTGTTTCTGGAAAGTCTGAGAAGAGGAGCAGTTAAAGGGGCTGCAGGTTTTTGAACTATGGAGAACATGAGAGAGATTTGGAGGTTGAAGAGGATGGTTTCATTCTGGAACATTTGGAGTTTGGGGTGTTTGTGAGCCATCAGGGCTGAGAGGCTCACTTAGATATGCCTAGTTAGATATGAAAAGATACATCTGGCAGAAGCCTGGGGACACTGGGGATGGATGAGAGTCCCTGCCAGAGTGGGACTCATGGTGGGCTCAGCCAAGGGCAGGTGCACATGAGGAGCACCTGGGGAGCTTCTTCAAACTCCATGCAACAGTGTTCTTGACCCGGATATTTAGAGATTTTGAAATATCTCATAGAGGAAGCCTTCCTAAACCAGGGATATACTCTTAGGGGGAGTGTGATGTGTGTTAAGGTAACAAAAAGGGTTGGGAGTCACTGGTACCACCTGGGAAGAGGTCTGGGTCAAACTGAAAGCTCTTACAGCTTCCTAAGATTCGGAAGTATATGCTTTCTAGCATCTGGCAGGAGAGTCAATAAATCAAGGTCTTAGCATCAGCTCTTCACTAGCTGCTGTGACCTCACACAAGACACTTAGCTCCTCCGAGTTTTAATTTCTCCATCATTGAAATCAGAGGTTCGGCCGAACCAGTGGTTCTCACATTGTGGTTTAGGACCCCCTGCCCCCTCCCCCCAGCACTAGCGTCTCCTGAGAGCGTGTGAGAAATGCAAATCCTCGGGCCCCATCCCTGATCTACGGAATCAGCAACTCCAGACAGGGCCATCCATCTGTTATTATAAGCTTTCAGGTGATTCTGACGATCCTCAAAGTTTGAGAACCACAGAATTAGATGAATTTCAAACACCCTTCTAGCTTAAAACCTTCTATACTGTGTTCTTGTTCACATGCTTTTGTCAAGTTTAATAGCCTATGCTTCTTTGTCCTCCCTCAATTGTTAAATGATCTCAACATTTTGCATTGTTAATGATGAATCATCGTTAAGTGGTTTAACAAAGATTTCTGCTTGGGGCGGGGAGGGTGTGTATGCATGCGGACGCGTGTGTGCATATGTGTACATTTGTGTGTTGTGTGGGCACGAATGCACAAGTGCGCGTGCGCGTGAGTAGCGACAGGAGGCTCGTGAGTGGAGACTTAGGGCTGTCCCATCCTGCTTGCTTTCTTGGACGCCACGGTGTAAAGTGAGCTGTGTCAGGGCAAGCAAAAGATCACAGTGGGCGAGCTCCTGCACACAGTGGTGCTCAAAAGCTGTGTTTTGCCTTAACCTTCCCTAAGACAGCTGGAGCCATGGGTAGAGATGGGCCTAGAACTATACCCCTGGGATAGTTGCCAGGTCTGTGGTGTTAGTGATGTCTTTTGGGAGCAGTGTTGTTGGGGTCCAGAGCTGACGGCCAGGAAAGAAGTCTTGAGACGTCTTTGGTGCAAAAAAGGTGGTTTTATTAAAGCACAGGGACGGGACCCTTGGGCAGAAAGAGCTGCTGCCTTGGGATTGTGAGGAGCAACTGATTATATACTTTGGGGTTGGGGGAAGTAGAGACAAAGGGAAGTTCCAAAAGGATTTTCAGATGCTGAAGAAGACTCACAAGGATCCTAGAGGCCTGGCTATTGTCAAGCTAAGGTAGTTTTTCCCTCTAGCAAGACATTAACATGAAGACAGCTAAGGACATTTAATTTTATCTACATTTCCTTCTGCCTTTGTTTCCCACATCATATCCCCCTGAACAATTTTGACCCTTAAATCTTCAAGGTTGTTGAGGGTGGAAGGTCTTATCTTCGGTAACTTCTTCCTGCTGGAGAGGGGTGTAGAGATGTCCTTACTTACGCGTCAACATTGGTCAGTTGGGGAGTTTATCTGTAGGCATTACCAATGGCAATGGCAGCCAGTCCAAGGTCGACAACATAGATGAACCTCCTTAAGTAGAAAGGATCGTCTGTCAGCTGGAAGTTTCGACAGTGAAGGAGTCTGGGCACCAGGGAGGGAGACACTGGAAAAGACAACAAAATATGGTTAGAATTATAATGAGAAAGAGAAGCCCCCAAAAACCAGCCTTTGACAGTTGACCAAAATTTTCCTCCAGTCCAGCAGTTTAACCAATCACTAAAGGAAAGAGATCGTTTAAAGCACCAATTTGAGTATTTGTATCTTTTAGCCATCCTGTTACATTTTTGTGATACCTGGAGTAAATGCACGACATTCTGTTTTTTTTTTTTCCCTCTCTTTTTTTTTTAAAGATTTTATTTATTTATTTGTCAGAGAGAGAAAGCAGGGAGAGGGCAGAGGCAGAGGGAGAAGCAGGCTCCCCGCTGAGCAAGGAGCCTGATGCAGGACTCGATCCCAGGACCCTGGGATCATGACCTGAGCCGAAGACAGCTGCTTAACAGACTGAGCCACCCAGGTGTCCCCCACATTCTGTTTTTATGTTAGCACTGCTTTCACCTTGTGAGGCAGTTAAAATATCTACTGCCATCATATCCTCGTTTGTTTAGCAAGCAATCAGGTAATTCATAAGAGGCACCTTTTATAGAAACAAAAGAAAAAATATAGCTTAACAGTTGGAGCAAATTACAAACCCAGTGTCTTGAGTCTTGAGTGCTTAAGATCTAATATCTACAAAGATGTGTTGTTGAAACATCTTCTCTCTGTAATAACCCTCATTTTTATCAAAGATAGCCAAATCAAGACTAATTCGTTTGTAAAACCAGTCCAATTTTAACAGACTCGGCCTAATGACTTACATAAGCTCAGCAAGCATAGTGATCTTTTAGAATCGGCTTTGCTGGAACTTTTATAAGGAATCTAGATTGAACTTTTAGTAGCTTCTCTAGGCCAGAAGCTAAGCCAAGTGCTTGCCATCACACATGCCTACAGTACCTGTAGATCTGGGTGAATTCCTTTTCACGAGGTCCCCAAAGTATCCTGAGGTTCCTCTACCTGCAGGAAGTGACATTCTTCACTCGGCTGGTAATGCTGCTGGGAACTCTGTAAGCAGGAATCAGGCCAACATTTCCAAGGGACCCTATTGGCTCCATGCTTCATAAAGTCAACCTTAGTTCCTTAAAGCCGTTTGGTCATATCTGAGTCTATGCATGTCTCTCAAATAGGACATTCCAGTTAAAGCCTTGATAAAATAACCAATGTTTCAAAACCAGTGGTTTTGTCCTGTTACAAGGAGAACGGATTTTTATTGAACTTATGCAAATGACTGCTATGATTGTCAGGGAAGGGAGAATACTTAGGGAGATCTTTTGAATTTCAGAGCGTTCAGGTGGAGAGAAAAGTTAAAGGCTTCATTTTGTTCACAGAGAAATACTTTATCATTATTTCTGTATATCATTGATGTCTTAAAAGAAAGTTTCCTTAACCTGGAAGAGCAAACATTAAAGAACCAGCAGTGTTTCAAACAAGAGTCACAAAAACTATAATCATCCTCACTTTAGTTAGTTCTGGCAATTCTTACCCATTTTAGTTTTAGGATTTTAATGATATTAAAAACCTGTATTTGTCAAAAGCCCTTTTTATGAATCTCCTGGAAGATGAAACACATTTTACAAGAGAATACAAACAAAAACCATAAATGACAAAAAGACTAAAATATGGACATGGTTAAAGATCTGATGAGAGGGGCGTCTGGGTGGCTCAGTTAAGCATCTGCCTTTGGCTTAGGTCATGATCCCAGAGTCCTGGGATCGAGTCCCGCATCTGTCTCCTTGCTCAGCGGGGAGCCTGCTTCTTCCTCTGCCTCTGCCTCTCTCCCCTTCTCGTTCTCTCTTTCTCTCAAAAATAAATAAAATCTTAAAAACAAAAACAAAAACTGATGAGAGGTTGCAATATAGTTGACAAGGAAATCTGGTTATTTCTGTGACACATAACACTTCAATAATCAGAATATTAAGTGATGGCCTTATACCAGAACATATTAAAACTTTAGGAACTGCCTATCATCTCTAGTTATAGCATTTACCCAAGCAATACAACCTAAGGCTTATTATCTGTTTAACAGTGCTTCCAGAGTAACTCAACATACCAAATAAAAAGGCCTAATGAGTCAAAAAGACTTCATTTACATTTTAAATCTTAAGAAGTTTGTTAAAAAACCTCAGAAGTTTATAAAGCACATGCCTGAATAGGATTACAGATCATTACAAAACTTATTTAATCAAGGTGACAATAAGAGATTTCAAAGGCAAATATGTAGGGTTATACAGTTGTTAGCAAAATTTAGCTCTTTATAATGCATTTAATACTCAGAAGAAGTTGTAGCTAAGTAATCAAAGACCTGATAAAGACAAAACCTAGAAACTGGTTTTCCCAGCCAGACAAAAGAGAAAAAAAATAAATAAATAAAAAACTTTACATTTTCTTATCAAGTGCAAACCACAATTCAAGAAAACCTTGTCCTTTTAACAGAGAGAAAAGCAGAATTTCAATCATGCCACTGTACTTTTAAAATCCACTCATTTTAACTTTAGTCCTGATCACATATAAAATTCCTTTCTGATGATTTCCCTTCATAAACCTTTTACAACAACTTTTTCATTTCAGAGTTGCTTCCCTTATTCCCATCAGTCTTAATTACATTTAGCAAACTTTTAACTCTTAGAAATCTTAGTCTCCAGTGAAAACTAAGTAGTAACCAAATGTGAACTGTTACACCAGAATTCTTTAGATGGCAAATGTATGAATCCAGTAAGCACAAAGCAGGTTTACCAACACACTCAAATATCCTTGAAACTAACCTTGAGACAGACAAAATTAACCATCATTTTAAGTCATCTTTTTTTGTTTTTGTTTTTATTTTAGAGAGAGAGTGCTGGGGGAGGGGTGGAGGGAGAGAGAATCTCAAGCGGACTCCTCACTGAGCTTGGAGCGTGATGTCGGGCCCCGTGCGAGGCTCGATCCCATGACCTGAGCTGAAGAGTCAGACGCTCAACCGACTGAGCCACCCAGGTGCCCTTGTTTTTAAGTCATCTTTTTGCTAACAAATTCCAATAGAGGTAACATGAGCTCATTTGACCTTTAGTAAATGTTGGTAAAATAAGAAGTTTCAGTTAGTTTAAATACCAAATTATGTTCCACCTGGGTCCACTTAAAAGTCAATCCATTTGTTCTGCATTGTCAGTTTTTACCTGGGACGGCAGTGGGGGAAATCCGGAATGGGCAGTGGTAAGTTCCAGGGGTGCTCTTCCCTCCTCGACAGCAATGGGAGGAGTAGGGGCCAACAGTGCTGGAAGGACCAGGGATGGTCTAGAAGCTGGTTATGCAGGCCGCACCCACGGGGGTGCGGAACCAGGAGGAGGGGGAAGGGGAGGCAGAAGAGGTGAGGTGCTGGCAGAAGGCAGAGAAGAAAGGTTGCTGGTTTAAAACTTAGCTCAGACAGATGAACAGACGCCACGTTTTTTTCCCTTAAATCTTGCAATCCGATTGTTTCCATTGGGTTAAAAGGCATCCCAAGGGAGAGTCCCTGGGGGCTGAAGAGAGAAGGTCCATTACCAAGAAAATCTCTGTGCCCAATACCCCGCCCCCCGCCCCGTGGTGTCCCAGATGCAGGATTATCAGAGGTTCCTTGTGTCAAAGCGACCCGAGGCGTGTCCCTGGAACAAAATCGCTATCATCACGTGATGCCTGCCATAAAGGACCTGTAGGAGGGAGGCCTGCCCTTCCCACCCCCTTCTCCATCACATTCTAGACTATAGTGAGTGCCTGAGTTTGCCTTGCTATGAAGGCTTGCCTTGCTGTGAAGGCCCTACCATGAAGGCCACGAAGAACCCACCATTTTTAACCCATGGAAAACACTAGAAAAGTTTTCAAGAGGAAATTGCTGAAATTTGTAACTTTAGTTAGTAGAGGACATTGACGGAAACAATAAAGATAGAAATCCATCCTGGCCTAAGCGACATTCTAATACATGTAGTATTTAAAGCCACCTTCCCTAGGAAAGGGTCCCCAGTTGGGTTTTAATTCCATCAGGTACTGGTTTTGGCTGGCTCCCAGTGGAGGTCTCAAGGCCAGAAGCAGCTAGACCAGAGAAGTGGAGGGCATCACATTAGACCAACAAGGAGGAAACCTCACAGGGTGGGGGCAGGGGGGTCTTAAGATCGGCAGCCATGCTAGTCACTTAGGTGGCTGTCCCGTGCCCAAGACAGACAACTTTGTATAAGGGCAGGGATAAAGAGAGGGCATCAGGTTTTTGGGTCTTATTACCATTCTGCTCAGGTACTAACTTCCAGCCAAAAGGCAGGCTTTCTTCTCCCCGCAGAGTACCACAGGGTAGAGGACTGCAGCCTGAGCAATCAGCAAGAAAGTGTTCCAATAAGACCACACTCCTTGAAGGGCCCCAGGAATGAGAGTAAGGGGAGCGGAGAGGAAATACACACCAAGTTTGCACCGAGGCCCAGAGTCCAGATGAAAAGACTCAAAGCCCCACGGAAGGAAGTCAAATGATATATTTTGGGAGCAGTGCTGTTGGGGTCCAGAGCCGACGGCCAGGAAAGAATTCTTGAGGCGTCTTTGGTGCAAAAAAGGTGGTTTTATTAAAGCACAGGGACAGGACCCGGAGGCAGAAAGAGCTGCTGTCTTGGGATTGTGAAGAGCAGCTGATTGTATACTTTGGGGTTGGGGGAAGTAGAAACAAAAGGAAGTTCCAAAACGATTTTCAGATGCTGAAGAAGACTCGCAGGATCCTGGAGGCCAGGCTACTGTCAAGCTAAGGTAGTTTTTCCCTCTAGCAAGACATTAACATGAAGACAGCTGGGAGCTTCCTGGAGGAAGGTTATACTCTGCCGGCCTCAAGTATTTGTCAATGGGCTGCAGGTTATACGGACATTTAATTTTATCTACATTTCCTTCTGCCTCTGTTCCCCACATCACCGGCACTCTCTCTGCATTCCTGGCATCTGTGTTCCCTTGGGCTTGTTGACTAATTCCTAACAGGAGCTGCGGCTAGAGGCTCTCAGCCCAGATTTCCCCGTCAGAAGACATGCAGACCCCCAGCCAACAACCCCAGCTCTGTCCACCAGCCATCCTGGCAGACCGCAGTCCAGTGGCCATCCCTCTCACCTGAGGTTGCACACACCAGCAGCGGGATCCACCCTCAGAAGGAAAGGAAGAGGCCACTGAGGACCAGGAAACAGGAATCTGGGTAGGGAATCCAGGGTTTGGGGCACTCGCGGAGTGGTCTACACACGGTCCAGGCTCTCAGAGGCACGTGGTCTGAGACACCACATTCCAGCCGAGGCGTGTGGTATGGCCAAGGGAGGACCCATAGTGGGGCTTCTAAAAGAGGACCCCTGCTTCTGTGGCTCTAAGGGAGCAGCCATGAACTGCTCTGAGGGATCCTCTTCCCTCTCACCTTCCGCATTAGGCAGATACTCCCCCCACGTGATATTTAGGGACGTATGGAATGTCAAAGTATGAGAGACATTAGAAAGCATCTAACTGAGCCCATTGCTTAACATGTGGGAAAGTCAAGGTGCTCAGAAAGGGCGAGTCGCATTCTGGAATGGTGGATTACTCTCCGGAATTATACTCTGGAGTGAAAAATTACGCCCTGGGAGGGTGAATTACATTTGGGAATTACACTGTATGGAATGGTGGAGTGTGTTCTGGAATTATGCGCTGCAATGGTGGACTTGAAAGGGAAGCACGATTGTGATGTGAACAGAACTGCCCCACAGAGAGAACCTGGCAGGGCTCTGGAAAACACTTCATGCTGCTCCTCAGTGTTTGAGAATGTCTTGAGTCCCTGGGCGACTAGAACAAACACCGCTCTGTCTTAAACCCACATTTTCACTGCTGCCTTGAAGGCCTCACCTTGGAAGGGGCTCCAGTGGCAGATTTTGGTTACCATATTCATAGTGCTGCTTTAGTAGTAATAGTTGGAGCATGCTTCAAAAAGATGGAAATAAGGGTTGTTTTTTTTCCTGTTCAGAATTTCCTAATTATTTTTAGTTAGTGTGGGTGCCTTCCCTTGCATCAGTGAATATAACTTGGTTCATTCCATGAAAATCAAATAACTAAAAAGCTAGCAATGTATTTCTGTCACAGATGATATTTTTGTGTGCATTTTGAAGTGTTTTTATGAATTGGATTACAAAACTAACTGAATCGGAGATGAATTTTGCTCAGGAAGTTGAAGCATTTTATGAAATAAAATTACCATGAGAAATTGACCTAATTATTCCGAAGTTTCTAATGCAAAAACCTAATACAGTTTTGAAAGCCCTCCAAAGAAGAAAGCCCAAGAATACAACTCCCTTGTGGCAAAGCAACACTTTTTATTTACTTATCTTTTTTTTTTTTAAAGATTTTATTTATTTATTTGACAGAGACATAGTGAGAGAAGGAGCACAAGCATGGGGAGTGGGAGAGGGAGAAGCAGGCTTCCCACCGAGCAGGGAGCCCGATGCGGGGCTCGATGCGGGGCTCGATCCCAGGACCCTGGGATCATGACCCGAGCCGAAGGCAGACGCTTAACGACTGAGCCACCCAGGCGCCCCTATTTACTTATCTCTTAAGAAGTATAGCTTTTAGCTCACAAGAACACAGCTTCAGGATATATTGTATAAATGCATTATATTAGTTTTCAAGGCTACAGTTCTTCAAAACTAGTTTTCTGTTGCATAATACGTTTTTTTCCCCCATCATTCTAACCATTGTTGGTTAAAATACGAGTGTGATTTTCATATGTAACTGCTTAAATCTTTCGTCCACATGTAAGTGGCCTACTCTTTTGATGTTTTTTCATGTTGAGGAAGTGCTGGTATGTTTTCATATCATAATAGATAAAATCCCACAAGACCTCCTTGTTGTAACCATTATCTAAACTTTCTGCTTCATGAGGAGTGTTTGGAGAGTGTAGCTTGGGCTTGACTTGCCCTGTTCAAAGACTGGACTTTCTCTTGATATAAGGAAAGTCCCTTTAGTTTCATTCACTTAGATGGAAGAGATTTAGAGAGATACTTTGATTGGCGCTCATCCCGGTGAGGAACACGCTCCACGGTCTCCTTATCTGCGGTTTCTCTGGTCCTTCCAGATCCACCACCCCGCCCAGTCTGGAATCTATTTCCAGAGCAAAAGTGGCTCTGCTGGGTGGCTTTCTCCTGCTTTTAACTTCCCGCTCCACATAGGCCCCGATAATCTACAATCTCCAGCAATGTGCTCGCTCTGCAAATACAGCTTCAGACATCTCCCAGCTGGAGATCTGCCCCTGCCCTCCAGGACACTTCAAACAAACACACGAAGAGAAAAAAGCTGTGCTCACAAAGCACGTTTGCCTCTGGCGCTTCCTTCCAGCTGAGAGCCATTCATACCGCCTCCCACACACAAGTTTTGGAGTCCCCAGTCCTCTGACCCCAACACCCTTCATGTTGCATTCCACTGCTTTGCAAGAGAAAAGTTTCACTTAGCTACTCACACATAGTCTTCAGTGGAGAATAAAAGCTGTTTACGCTGTGAGAAGGAAACTGTGCCCCTTGGGATCTGGAAGGGCCGGAAAAACCACCAGGGAAGTCTTGACCAAATGGCAAATAGGGTCCACGGAACACACAAGTCCAAGCAGCTGGTAGCGCTGCTGTAGGCACTGGGTTGAGGAAGATTCCAAGGCCTCCATGAACAGGAGAGAATTGATACCATGTGATCAATTGGGTGCTGAAGGTGACTTGCAGGTTTTTGGAAGTCATGGTGGATGGTGAGGCCATTTATCAGGACAGGGATTACTGGTGCAGCCCAAGTTAAAGAGAAAAATAAGGGACTCAGTTTGGACATGTTAAATTTGAGAGGCTCACCTGACACCTGGATCCACTTGGCTGTTGGGCACATAGACGTGCCTCTCTGAAAGAGAGGGCTGGGCTGGAGAAATAGATTGGGGAGCCATCAGCTTCTATGTGGTAGTGACTGGCTGGGATGGGGGCCCCCAGCAGGAGAGTGTAGTGGAAGCTGAGAAGAAGAGGTTGGACACCATCACCAAGAACACCAACTCTAGGAGGAAGAACAATTCTACCTCCATTACTCACTATTTCTGTCTCCTGTCCCATTGATAAGATTTTACATCAACACACTCTAGACTTCAGTTTCTTCCTCTGTAAAGTGGGAATAATTTCTCCTTCCTGTATCCCATATTGTCATGAAGATCAATTGATTTCTGGTGAAACACGGTGGGTTGAACAAACATATTTACTACTGGTCCTTCCAAAATTCCACTGAAATGCTTGTAAACTGGGGCAAAGGGCAGTAGCCAGCAGGACAAAAGGAAAGAGGCAGAAGATGGCAGTGATGACATTTGGAAACTGAAATGCACATAGACAAGTGGTAATGGATTTAGAAAGCAAAGAATGAGGTGCGCCTGGGTGGCTCAGTTGGTCAAGTGTCCGACTCAGGTCATGATCTCAGGGTCATAAGATCAAGCCCCATGTCAGGTTCCGTGCTCAGTGTGGAGCTTGCTTGAGATTCTCTCTCTCCCTCTCCCTCTGGCCCTTCCCCTGGCTTGTGCTCTCATGCTCGCTCGCTCTCTCTCAGAAACAAAAAGATTGATGATTACCAGGCCAGCAGCGAGGAGAAGATGATCAGAAGCTGGCTACTATTTGAGGGGGGCCTTAAAGTTTACAGGGTTTTCTCCTGCATCTCTGTCTCTTTCTCTTTCTTCAGATCTCTCTTTCATTTTAAAGAAATAAATGTTCAAGGTGGAAAGATACTGGTACCTTGTATGGATAAACCACAATTTTTCTATTCTCTTACTGATGGACCGTTAGGTTGTTTCTGGTAAAAATAAAGAAATGTGCAGATAAAATAAAGGCATATAAACCTCCATGGAGATAAGACACAATAACACCAAATGATTGTTACCGCTGGAAGAAAAAAAGGAAGAGGTCAGGAATGGAGAATGGAGGTATAGCTGTATTTTATTCCCCGCCCCCATGTTTATTTATTTATTTTGGGCTTTATTGAGATACAAGTGATATATAACATCGAGTAAGTTTAAGGTGTACAATGTGATAATTTGATATATGCATTTGACATACATGTTGAGAAAGGATCACAATAAGGGTAGCTGACACATTTATCATCTCAGGAAGAACTTGTAAGATTTACTCTCTTAGCAACTTTCAAGTATTGTGAACTGTGGTCACCATGTTGTCCATTAGATCTCCAGAACGGATTCATCTTAGAACTACAAGTTTGTATCCTTTGGCTACCTTTACCCATTGTCCTCCCCACCCCACCCACTGTGGCAACTTCCAATACTCTGTTTTTATGAGTTTGACTTTTTTTAGATTCCACATATAAATGAAATAATACAGTATTTGCTTTTCTCTGTCTGACTTATTTCACTTAGTATAATGCCCTTCAGGTTTATCCATGTTGTCACTAGAGGCAAGATTTCCTTTTTTTTTTTTAATAACTGAATAATATTCCATTGTTCAGTGCTGTGTGTGGGTGTGTGTGTGTGCGTGTGTGTGTGTGTGTGTGTACATATCATAGTATCTTTATCCATTCATCCATCCACGGACATCAGTTGTTTCCATGTCTTGGCTATTGTAAATAATGCTGAAATGAATACAGGGGTGCAGATACCTCTTTGAGATCCTGTTTTCATTTCCTTCAGACACCCAGTCATGGTAGTTTGAGGGACCTCTGTCTAGTTTTCCAGAGTGGCTCTGCCAAGTTATATTCCCACCAACAGTGCACAAGAAAAGTCCCTTTTCTCCCCGTTCTCACCAACACTTGTTATCTCCTGTCTTTTTGGTAATAGCCACTCTGACAGGTGCGTTGTGGCTTTGATTTGCATTTCCCTGTTGATTAGTGATGTTGAGCACCTTTTCATGTATCTGTTGGCTACTGATTTGTATATCTTCTTAGGGAAAATGTCTTTCTTTGGAAAATTTCAGGTTCTTTGCCCATTTTTAAATTGTTTTTTTTTTTTTTTTTTTTGCTATTGAATTGTATGAGTTATATATTTTGGATATTAGCCCCTTATCAAACATACAGTGTGCAAGTATTTCTTCCATTAACTAAAATGTTAGTTATTTTGAGGAAGGAAAAACAAACTCTTCCCATCAGTATGCAAGGACACATAAGTGAGTGTATGTAAAAGCACCATGCTCAGAGCACTGGGCTTCCCCACCAGCTCTAGTTTAGAATCTTCACGAAGATGTGAAGCCCAGGACTCTGGTTATGGGCCTGTCCCTCCTCTCTTAGACATCATGAGACCTGGCTCTGGCCATCCTCCAGTCTATGTCCTATGAGGCCCCATGGTGTTGCCCCTCCAACTTCCACTGCGGTGAGACCTGAATTAGAATCAGAGCTTCCCTAGAGAATCCAGGGCCTAGAGAGCAAAAAAATTTGGAAAATCCTATTCTAGAATACAGCCAGCCACCGAGGTAGGGAGGAGCAAGAGAGTACCTGTTCTGTGTCTTTTGTAATCCCCAGTCACCCCAACAGCACTTCCGTCGCTGTCAGTTGACAATGCTGTAGGCATTGTTCATGGCAGCGATAGCCTCCTTCCCGGGCGCCTTCCTTTTACTGTGATGATTGACTTACGATACGGGAATGATATTCTGCAGATACATTACCTTTGGTTGTTAAGAGCTAATAGGTCTGCTTCATTAATTGCAAACTATTTTTAGCCTTACCATTAAATGGAGAGACAGAGTGCATGTATGAGACGACAAAGCCTGCCTTACCCCAACCAATACAAGCCTCATGAAGCAGGGCTTTGTGGATTTCCTTTAGTTACAAAGGAGCTTATAGACTATTTGGGTATCACTGGTTTTTCCGCTACTGACCTTTTCTGTTCCAGATCCAATCCAACCTACCACAGTGTGTTTGGTCAAATCTCATTGTTAATGACTGTATTAACAGTCCATCCACGTAATATACCACTATTGACCTATCACCCTGTTTCTAAATATCTAGATTGTTTCTATTTTTTTCTGTATCACAAGTGATCACAGGCAGAACATCTTCATGTGAGCAGCCTTCTCTCCTTTTAAGATTCTTTTCCTCACAACAGACTGTAACCACACTTCCAGAGAGCCCAAGGAGAGGAACGTATTTATGGCTCCGGATACTCTCGCACGTTGCCAAATTGCCTTCCAAAATGCCTGTGCTCATTTACACTGTCGTAAGTAATTTTTTGAGAGAAGCACCTTCATGTACTCTTGTCAGCATTAGTTATTATCACTTAAGCATTTTGGCTAATTTAATAGGTGAAAATGACATCTCAGTTTTTAAAAAAACTGTTTATTTGATAACTAGCAATTTGAATATTTTGCCACATGTGTTTACCAGCTATACTTTCTCTTTTGTGAGTTGTCTCTTCGTATTTTATTTCTTAGGGTCTGAATATGTTTTTTATCAATATGTATGAGTTTTATAATAAAGATAGCCCTTGGCCTGTCATTTTGCTGCAGTGATTTATCCTTCGATCTGTTGTTTTGATTTTCTTCTGCGATTTTTGAAGAGCACAGTGAAAGTTTTATGATGCAGAATTCATCACTTTTCTTTTGATTTATTTTCTTTACCTTTCTTAAGGTTAAAAAGGTTTCTCCTCAAGAACCAAAATCCAATTCTCTTCTATAATTTGATTTCCCATCTTTAACCATTTGATTCACCTGGAATATTTTTGGTATTTGGCCCAAATGTCTGACCTGGCCACCTCTTGCTCACCAGCTGCAGGTGACCACACCTCCTTCATCATCAACAGTAAAAGCCATCTTTGTGTTCCCAAATGAGTGAACGGCATACACTCCCCTCCCAAGGCAGAATCCTTGGAGCTCTCCTCACTCTCTCCTCTCCTTCACTCCCCACATTCACTCAACTACAACGCCCTAGTGGTTCTATTATATGGTTCTTCCTCCTGCTTTTTTGGGGAAGAGTATATACTGCTTGGAACACTTTTCCACCCCACTTTGCCTCATCCTTACTAGTCTGGCAGGTGGAGTCAGGTGTGTCCTTGCTTTGTGCCACAGAAGTGCCCCATATTGCCCTTTATGTTTGTTGCACCCACTTCTAATGTCCTGCTAACTTGTTTGTGGTCCTCTGTCTCTTGCATCATTAATGTAGCCTCACTGACTAACCCAGGGCCCGATACATATAGGAGCTCAATACATATTTTTTAGGTATGTGAAAGAGCTAATAAATGAGTGAATGCACCAGTAAAATAGAAGTCATACCTAACTGTGTCCCAGCAGGGCTTGATTAGAATATTTTCTTGCAGAATATGAAAATAAAGGGGATAGCATATTGGAATTCATGCTTTTTATTGTATAAAGATGTCATGGATACTGTAGCTTGGCTTGTTCAACATCCATTTATCCTCCTTCTAGGTGCCATGACTGTCATGCAAATGTTGGAAAAATTAAAATGACATGTTTCAGACTGCCTTGCAGCCAGTATTCTGGATGTCAATTAGGTCCCAGCAGTGAGCTGCATTCTTGGGACAAGTGGAAGGCAGGCGTGGGATGAAGGCCACTTTCCTGCTGCTATTTCTCCTGCTAAGCAAGGCCATCGAAACATAAAAACTCATCCTTCCAAGGTTCACCATCACTTTGTGGGTGTCTGAAGGCAGTCCCAGTCTCATGGCAGGATCAAGTGTGACGGCAGAGACTTCTTGGTTTTGAGTCACCACTAAAGCTAGTCTCTTTCTCTCTCTCATCTATACATTTACCCATCTATAAAATAGAATGAATGGCGAGTCATGAATTCCATTCCACGGGCCTTCTCACCAATTCTGTAGCCACACTTCTGCTTAAAATGCTTAGTGTTTTCTGTTTTCCGTTTTCTGTACTGAACCATGGCAGATACACGAGGACACAAGGAGTGGTGTCACCCTTGTTGACCCAAGTAGCCCGCCTTGGTCAGTTGTCACTTTTCCCAAAGTAATTGGAGAAAGTTCTATTCGTAGGACTTAGAATAAAGTTGTGCTTACTGGTTATTCTATGGTTCTGTGAGGGTCTGATAGATCATTTCCACTATCTTTCCCCCTACTTCCCGGTCTCCTTTGAGATTTTGTTCGCATAAACCTCTTAAACCAGCAAAAAGCTACCAGTAGTGGGTAATTATACAGCTAGACCTAAAAATAAGAATACGCAGAGAAAATATAAGTGAATGATTAAGATATTTAACATAGGAAGAGTTTTTTTTAAATCAATAAGAAAAAAATTAACAACCCAATTAAAAATGCACAAAACACACGAACGGAGGAAGAAAAATAGCCAAGGAAGATATTAAAATATTAAGCTTTTTCTTATCAAATTACTTGGGTGCCTGGATGTCTCAGTCGGTTGAGTGATTCTTGGTTTTGGCTCAGGTCGTGATCTTAGGGTGGGGAGATTGAGCCCCGTGTCAGGCTCCGCACTCAGTGTAGAGTCTGTTTGAGATTCTCTCCTTCTCCCTTTGCCCCTTCCATTCGTGCTCTCTCTCTCTCTCTATTTCTCTCTAAAATAAATAAGTAAATCTTAAGAAAAATTAGCAAAGACTTTTAAGTAATACTCAGATCTGGTAAAGATGTATTACTTCTACTGGGCATTCTCCTAACACCTCCTTAAGCTTCTAAATTGTTTAATTTTCTAGTTTTTAGTTTGGTTATATTTATAATATCCATTCTCTAGAATCAATAGTTCTCAACTGGAAGCAATTTTGCCCCAGGAGCCATTTAGCAATGTCTGGAGCTTATTTTTGGTTTTCACAACTATGGTTGGGGGGTGCTATGGGCATCTAGTGCGTTGTGACCAGGGATGATATCCAACATCCTACAATGCATGGGAGAGCTCTCACAAAAACCCACATAGCCCAAAAGTCAACAGTGTTGATATTGAGAAATTCTGTCTTAGATATAAGAATTTTGCTTTAAGAATTTTTTCAAATGATAAATGTATTTAAAGATTCATTTATTCAGTCCTTTTTGGAGAACAATAAGTCAGTAGCTCTTGAAACTTAAAATGCATATACCCATAATTTTTAGAATTTTAATTCCAGTATAATTAACATACAGTGTATATTAGTTTCAGTTGAACAGTTTAGTGATTCAAAAATTCTATACATTTCTCGGTGCTCACCATGGTAATTGTACCTCCTCTCTGGTAACCACCAGCTTGTTCACTATATTTAAGATTCTGTTTTTTTGTTTGTCTCTTTTTTTCTTTGTTCATTTATTTTCTTAAATGCCACATATGAGTGAAATCATATGGATTTGTCTTTCTCTGACTGACTTATTTCACTTAGCATTATAGCCTCCTACCTGTGTTGTTGCAATTGGAAAGATTTCGTTATTTTTATGGCTGAGTAATATTTGTCTGTGTGTGTGTGTGTGTGTGTATACATACCACATCTTCTTATCCACTCATCTATTGATGGACACTTGGGTTGCTTCCATAATTTGGCTATTGTAAATAATGCTGCAATAATGTTTATATAGGGGTGTATATAGCTTTTTGAATTAGTGTCTTCATATTTTTTTGGGTAAATACCCAGTAGTGGAATTACTGGATCATATGATAATTGTATTTTTAATATTTTGAGGAATGTCCACTGCAGAATGTTTTCCACAGTGGCTGCACCACCAGATTGCATTCCCACCAACAGAGCACAAGGATTGCTTTCTCTCCATATCCTCACCAACACTTGTTGCTTCTTGTATGTATGATTTTAGCCATCCTGAGTGTGAGATGATATCTCATTGTAGTTTTGATTTGCATTTCCCTGATGATGAGTAATGTTGAGCATCTTTTCATGTGTCTGTTGGCCACCTGGATGTCTTCTTTGGAGAAATGTCTGTTCATGTCTTCTGCCTGTTTTTAAATTGGATAAATTGTGTTGTATAGTTCTTTATATATTTTGGATATATAAAGATATATATATATATATATTTATCAGATATGTCATTTGCAATATCTTTTCCCTTTCAGCAGGTTGCCTTTTAGTTTTATTGATTGTTTCCTTTGTTGTACAGTAGCTTTTTATTTTGATGTAGTCCCAATAGTTTATTTTTGCTTTTGTTTCCCTTGCCTCAGGAGATAGAAAAATGTTACAATGGCCAATGTCAGAGAAATTACTGCTTGTGCTCTTTTGTAGGATTTTTATGGTTTCAGGTCTCATATTAGGGTTCTTAATCCATTTTGAGTTTATTTTTGTGTATGGTGCAAGAAAGTGGATCAGTTTTATTCTTTTGCATGTAGCTGTCCAGTTTTGTTGAAGAGCCTGTCTTTTTCCCATTGCCTATTCTTGCCTCCTTTGTTGAAGACTAGTTGACCATATGATTTGAGTTTATTTCTGGGATTCTATTCTATTCTATTCTATTCTATTCTATTCTATTCTATTCTATTCTATTCTCTTCTACCCTGTTCATCTATGTGTCTAGTATTATATCTTAAAATCTGGGATTGTAATACCTCCAATTTGTTCTTCTTTTTCAAGATTACTTTGGCTATTCAGAGTCTTTGTGGTTCCATACAAATTTTAGGATTATTTGTTCTAGCTCTGTGAAAAATGCTTTGGTATTTTGAATGAGATTGCATTAAATCTGTAGACTGAGGGACGCCTGGGTGGCTCAGTCAGTTAAGCGTCTGCCTTCAGCTCAGGGTCCTGGGATTGAGTCCTGCATTGGGCTCCTTCCTGGGCAGGGAGCCTGCTGCTCCCCCTGCTTGTGCTCTTTCTCTTGACAAATAAATAAACAAAATCTTGGAAAAAATATCTATAGATTGCTTTGGGTAGTATGGACATTTTAATAATATTTGTTCTCCTAATCCATGAACATGGAAGATCTTTCCATTTGTTTGTGTTGTCTTCAATTTTTTTTTTTAAAGATTTCTTATTTATTTATTTGAGAGAGAGAGAATGAGAGAGAGCACATGAGAGGGGGGAGGGTCAGAGGGAGAAGCAGACTCCCTGCTGAGCAGGGAGCCCGATGCGGGACTCGATCCCGGGACTCCAGGATCATGACCTGAGCCGAAGGCAGTCGCTCAACCAACTGAGCCACCCAGGCGCTCATGTGTCGTCTTCAATTTTTTGCATCAAAGCTTTCTAGTTTTCAGAGTACAGGTCTTTCACCTCCTTGGTTAAGTTTATTCCCAGGTATTTTATTATTTCTGGTGCAATTGTAAATGGGGTCGTTTTCTTAATTTCTCTTTCTGCTACTTCATTATTCATGTATGGAAATGTAATGGATTTCTGTGTATTGATTTTGTATCCTGCAACCTTACTGAATTCAGTTATTAGTTCTAGCAGTTTTTTGGTGGAGTCTTTAGGGTTTCCTATATATAGTATCATGCATGTCATCTGTAAACAGTGAAAGTTCTACTTCTTCCTTACCAATTTGGATGACTTTTATTTCTTTTTCTCGCCTGATTGCTGTGGCTAGGACTTCTAGTACTATGTTGAATTAAAGTGGTGAGAGTGACCATTCTTGTTTTGTTCCTGATCTTAGGCGGAAAGCTCTCAGTTTTTCGCCTTTGAGTATGATGTCAGTTGTGAGTTTTTCATAGATGGCCTTTATTATGTTGCAGTATGTTCCCTCTAGACCTAACTTTGTTGAGAGTTTTTATCATTAATGGATGTAGTACTTTGTCAAATGCTTTTTCTGCAACTATTTTTTTATTATTATTTTTAAAGATTTTATTTATTTATTTGACAGAGAGAGACACAGGGAGAGAGGGAACACAAGCAGGGGGATTGGGGGAGGGAGAAGCAGGCTCCCCGCGGAGCAGGGAGCCCGATGCAGGACTCCATCCCAGGACCCTGGGATCATGACCTGAGCTGAAGGCAGATGCTTAACGACTGAGCCACCAAGGCGCCCCTTTTTCTGCAACTATTGAAATAATCATATGGTTTTTATCCTTTCTCTTGTTGATGTGATATATTATGTTGATTGATTTGTGAATATCAAACTACCCTTGCATCCCAGGAATAAATCCCTCTTGATCATGGTGAGTGAATTTTTATTGTATTGTTGGATTTGGTTCACTAATATTTTGTTGAAGATTTTTGTTTCTATGTTCATCAGAGATATTGGCCTATAGTTCTCTTTTTTTTTTATAGTGTCTTTATCTTGTTTTGGTATCAAGGTAATGCTGGCTTCATAGAATGAATTTGGAAGCTTTCTTTCCTCTTCTATTCTTTGGAATAGTTTGAGAAAAATGTGTTTTTAACTCTAATTTAATTATTTGGTAAAATTCACCTGTGAAGCTGTCTGGTCCTGGACTTCTGTTTCTTGGGAATTTTTTTGATTACTGATTCAATTTTGTTGCTGGTAACCATCTGTTCAAAGTTTGCATTTCTTCATGATTCAGTTTTGGGAGGTTATATGTTTCTAGGAATTTATCTATTCTAGGTTGGCAATTTGTTGACATATAATTTTTAAATAAAATTCTCTTATAATCTTATGTATTTCTGTGGTGTCAGTTGTTATTTCTCTTCTTTTTGTTTGAATCCTCCATCTCTCTTTATCTCTCTTTCTCTCTTTTCTTTTTTTTCTGATGGGTCTGGCTAAAGGTTTATCAGTTTTGTTGATCTTTTCAAAGGACCAGTTCCTGGTTTCATTGATCTGTTCTATTGGTTTTGTTTTGTTTTAGTTTCTATTTTATTTATTTCTGTTTTAATCTTTATTATTTCCTTCCTTCTGTTGGTTTTGAGTTTTGCTTTTCTTTTTCTAGCTCCTTTGGGTGTGAGATTAGGTTGTTTATTTGAGATTTTTCTTGCTTCTTGAGGTAGGCCTGTATTGCTATAAACTTCCCTCTTAAAACAGCTTTTGCTGCATCTGAAAGATTTTGGACCATTGTGTTTTCATTTTCATTTGTCTCCATGTATTTTTTTATTTCCTCTTTGATTTCTTGGTTAGCCTGTTCATTGTTCAGTACCATGTTATTTAACTTCCATGTATTTGTGGTCTTTCATATTTTTTTCTTGTGGTTGATTTCTATTGTCAAGCTTTTGTGGTTGGAAAAGATAATGGTATGACTTCAGTCTTTCTGAATTTGTTGAGACTTGTTTCGTGGCCTAATGTGTAATCTATTCTGGAGATGTTCCAAGTACACTTGAAAAGAATGTGTATTTCACTGTTTTAGGATAGATATATCCATAATTTTTGATAGGTATTCATCTTAGAAATATTCGGACATGTGAACAAAAAGGCACATACACAAATGTTCTCCTCAGCATTATTTTTAACAGTGAAATTTTGGAAACAACCTGGATATCAATCAGTGGAGTAACAGTTAGTGTACATATGTGCTCTAAGTAGCAGAGTATTTGGCCTTCCCACCTCCCACTGCTCTTTCCCTAGGATCTGATTCTCCTCTAAGGAGCCTTCAGTACTATGGGATGAGATCAATAGAAGAACTATTCCCAAGACTCCCTTCGTCTGTCAGTTCCCAGTTTGGGAACCGGAAAAAACTGATCTTTCCTCTCTGACCCCTTGGTGGAGTCAAGGGGGAGTCACATTACATAATTGGCTAACCAGATGGGACTTCAGATCTTGAACCAAAGCGGAGCCAGAGAGTAGTTGAAGACCAAAGCCCTGAGTGACAGCAGTGGTGGCTGTGGCAGGTGTCTATGGGCAGGGAGGGGCGGCAGCTGCCCCCTAGACTGGCACTTCTTGCCAAGTGACAGACTGAGCCTCTACTACTTGGGCACCAGAAAGGCCTTGGTTTCTGTTATTAAAAACATGGATGGGAGGGCGCCTGGGTGGCTCAGATGGTTAAGCGTCTGCCTTCAGCTCAGGTCATGATCCCAGGGTCCTGGGATCGAGTCCCACATCGGGCTCTCTGCTCCTTGGGAGCCTGCTTCTCCCTCTGCCTTTCTCTCTCGCTCTGTCTCTCATGAGACATTAAAAAAAAAAAAAAAAAAAAAAAAAGGATGGGAGGCCCCAGCTGCAGTCTAATAAGTTGACACATTAGATCTCTGTGAATGGCAGACAAAGTAACCTAACTGATATACTAGAGAATTCTACACAGTTGTTAAAAAGAACGATCATCAGGCCATACTGGCAAGTGGGAAATCAAATGGAAGAACATTCATCCACTCAAGCTCTTTCATTTATTAGTCTCTGTGCTCTGAACTGGACATACCTAGTTCCTGCCCTCATGGAGCACTATTTATGAAGATTTTATTATTTATTTGAGAGACAGCATGCTAGAGAGCACAAGCAGGGAGAGCAGCAGAGGGAGATGGAGAATCAGGCTCCCCGCTGAGCAGGGAGCCCAATGCGGAACTCCATCCCAGGACCCTGGGGTCATGACCTGAGCTGAAGGGAAAAGCTTAACTGACTGAGCCACCCACGTGTCCCTCATGGAGCATTATTTAAAATCGCAAAATATTGGAAATAAATTAAGTGTCTTAACAATAGTGGAACGAG
This sequence comes from Mirounga leonina, assembly GCF_011800145.1. Taxonomy (NCBI): domain Eukaryota; kingdom Metazoa; phylum Chordata; class Mammalia; order Carnivora; family Phocidae; genus Mirounga; species Mirounga leonina. Next base: position 3,753,755 of record NW_023270889.1, read on the forward strand.
CAATAGTGTAAATTGTGGCATGTACATCCCAGTCGCCCCCCACCTGTCTGGTTTCAATGTCAGCAGTTTCAGTCACCCACCGTCAACTAGTCTGTAAGCAGATGATGCCTCTTCTGACTTCATTGGAAGGTCAGCGTAGCCTAACTCTCCATCACAGTGCCTCCATCATTCGCCTCATTTCACTGCATTGTGTAGGCATTTTATCATCCCATGTTATCACAAGAAGAAGGGCGAGTATGGTACAATAAGGTATTTTGAGAGAGACCACAGTCACATAACTTTTACTGCAGTAGCTTATTGTAATTATTCTATTTTATTATTAGTTATTGTTAACTTCTTGATGTGCCTAATTAATAAACTATCGTAGGTATATATTTATAGGAAAAAACATAGTATATATAGGGTTCAGTACTATCTGTGGTTTCAGGCATCCACTGGGGGTCTTGGAAAGTATCCTGCGCAGGTAAGGGGGAATTACTGTATATAGAAGAACTAACAGCCATTAAAAATAATTAATTTGATTGATAAATATATACTGTCAGTATATATACAAAGTGAAAATAAGATTAAAAATTATGACTATATATGCATACATATTTATTCTATATAATGAACACAATAAAGAAAAATGAAAGTTATACATACATATATAAATATATATGTACATATGGTATATGTATATAGCTATATATCTATATCTACATTTACATATAGATGTCTTACAAAAAGTTGCATTAACCAAAAGGAGGTAGTGTATTCAAATGTTGACAGGACTCATTTCTAAATTTTGGCAATCTGTGTATGTTATATTTATAAACATAAAATTTATTATTCATAACCATAAAATTATTTAAGTAAGGATACAGTAAAACATTTGAAGTTTTCTAACCCCATTTTACAACTAACCATATTTTTGAGATGTTCTGTAATAAGTGAACTGTGTAAACAGACATAGCTATGTAACATACCTATAAAACATATATATGTTACTAAGTAAAAAGAAAAAAAATTCATCATCTTCCTTTAATACATTCCAAGCTCCTAGAGTCAAGTCGGAAGTGCTTGGCCTCCCTTTGCTGGCCCCTGGGGTGTTAGAAGTTTCAGAAGGGACTGAGGGACATACGGTTGCCAGGTTGGGGGGGTTGGAGAGCAGAGTTCTGGGGAGTCAGCTGATAGAGGTGTGGCATGCCGGAGAGGTGTCTGATTTCTGCCCTGCGGCATCATCCTGCAGTAAGCTGTCCAGCGGTAAGTACACGCAAGGTGGACGCACGGAGCCTCTAACACAGTCTCTTTTGCTTTGGGGCAGACAAGGTGGAGCCTCCTCTCGATATCATGCTGTTCTCATTGAACTGCACAGCTTTCAGCATCCAGTGGAGAATGCCGAGGCATCCCAGGAGCCCCGTCATTGGCTATACTGTGAGTACCTGGGCACAGGGATTTCTGTCATGGGTGTCATTGGGGTAACTATACGCCCTGCCTACCCTTTCTCCTCCTATATAGGGCCTCCTTATACCAACTCTCCCCTATTAATCACTGCCCCAGTCTCCTTACATGAAACCAGAGCAAATGTTTCCCTTTTAAGGGTATTTGTAAGTGCCTGAAAGTCAGTTAGGATCTATGGAGTCCTTACTCTGCTCAGGGATGGGAAAATATAAACCAAGTAGAAGATATGCTTCCTGCTATTCAGCTGCCGACAGTCAAGTTCAGAGGTGAAAGCAGAAACATGGGAAGTAATAAGGAGTCACTGGGGAATGTTGTCAACAAGTACAAAATACTGTAAAATCTGAATTAAAGTAAAGACATGAACAGGCAAAGTGGGACAGGGAACAGAGAATGCATTCCTACCTATCAGAGGTTATAGACTGGACTGATTTCATTTCACCAACATGTTTTGTTTGGACAGGGCTTTTAAAAATGGGTCAACTTTTAGGAGTTTGGAGATTTCAGATAAATATTTGGAGTTCTGAAAGCTCTGGGAATATCCAGAGAGGTGGCCACCCTGGGCCCATATTCCTATGGGGCACCGAGCCCACTGGAGCTGGGCTGCCCACTTTAGATGGGACAGAAGCCCCCCCCACTCCCTATAACACCCAGATCTATAACTCCCTACTGCCTCCCTTTCACCAAACATAGGCCCTCCTCCTATTGTCTTCTTAAGGCAGAGAAATGTGTTTCTGAACTCATGTTACAGCAAAAGTGGGGTGATGGAAGATTACCTGAGAAAGTCATGGTTTGGGGGAGAATAGCAGGGCCTGGGTCCAGCCCCCTCCCTCCCACTTCAGTGACACACAGCTCCCTCCTGGACTCTGCAGGCTCATGAGTGTGCGAGCCCAGCCGGGGGCGCGGGGGAAGCTGATGTTCGTTGTAGAACCGGGGTCAGGGAGGCGAGGCAGCGCACCTCGGAAGCCCCTGCGGTTGTGAGTGGAGCTCGAACCCCAGGCCCTTGATCTGCTAGAGAAGTACTAGCACTGCTCTCACCGCGGCTGCCTGCCTCTTTTCCAGGTCTTCTACTCCGAGGTCGGCGTGGATAAATCCCTGCAGGAGCGGTCGCATCCTGTGCTGCTCAGCCAGGACTCTGCGGCCCCGGTGAGTAGCTCCATCGAGGCAGCCCCCTCAAAGCACACCTCTGGTTGGCGTTGCAGCGATATTCAGAAGGATTTCTAATTGCGTGCGTGCATGTGTGTGCGTAGCTGTGTATGTAATAATCATGTGTGTATAGTCCTCTGGAATTTACACACGTCTTTCATGCACATGCCCTCATCACACGCCTGGCCTCTGCATCTCCAGGACGGCAGGCGCGTGCAGAAAGGGTTCTGGGTAAGCACTTCCATCCTGGACTCAACCCACCCCATGCATCCTGTGAGAAAACAGCCACCTTACAGCTGTTCCCCCCCACCTTTTTTTTTTTTTTTTAAAGCATGATACGCTTTTAATCTCAGACTTTTGTACCAGCTGCCCTCATTTGCCCCAGAAGCCCTCAGCCCCAACCTCTATGGTTTACTTTATCCTCAAAGGGGAGATTGGCTTAGCCCACCTGGGAAGCCACTAGGTGAGGTTCCGTGTCACCTCAGCACTGGAACTTTCAACGAGCACCTGGACCCCACCAAGGAGCCAGCAGTGTCCTCGGCCACCAGCCTGCAGCACGGTCCAGAAAGCGAGGGCACAGTGCTGGTGACAGGTGTCTTGGAGTCTGGGCAGTGCCTCTGGAATCGAGATCCTGCCCTGAACACTGGCATCTCTGGGGAGGGCACTGCAGTGCAAAGGTGAAGCACGGGGCCAGGAGGGAAATAGGCACCCTGGGCTTCCAGACATCCTTCCTGCACTTACAGGTTGGCTAACTTTGGCCAGAGTCACCTCACCTGGCTAAGCCTTACCTTTCTCCCATGAAAGGGGTATAATAATTACGCTGTGGTGAGTTCCAAATAAAATGGCGTATGTAAAAGCCTTTGGTTTTTAAAACGTAAAGAAGCCAGATAGACGTTAGTGATCATTCCTGATGATCTTTGCCTTTATGTTAAATATATTCTGTCTGTTCATTACATCCCGGCATTAGAGTATGCTATCAAATTATACCTTGCCCAATTTCAGCACACTTTCATAGTTGCTGCCATACGCCCAGCATAGGATAACACAGAGTCCCTATTCTCGGGCAGCTTTCAGTCTTACTGGGAAAAGCCCATTCTCGCTGATAAACAATTGGAAGGCAACGTAAGATCAGATGTCATGAACAGGCTGCTTAACAGACTCAAGTTTCACAAGTGGTCCACCTAGGGGCTGAGAATTGAAGCAGGGGCAGTTTCTGGGAGGGCAGAGGGGAGGGAGGAGCACTGAAATCAAAAGGAATGGTGTGAGGGCGCCTGGGTGGCTCAGTTGGTTAAGCGACTGCCTTCGGCTCGGGTCATGATCCTGGAGTCCCGGGATCGAGTCCCGCATCGGGCTCCCTGCTCGGCGGGGAGTCTGCTTCTCCCTCGGACCCTCCTCCCTCTCATGCTCTCTGTCTCTCATTCTCTCTCTCTCAAATAAATAAATAAAATCTTTAAAAAAAAAAAAAAAAGGAATGGTGTGAACCAAGAGGACAAGCCATGCCTGTGTGTGTGCATGCCTGTGTGCTTGTGTGTTCCAGTGGGGAGGTGGGGGGAGGTGCAGAATATCCAGAATGGAGAGAGGAAATCATGCGGGAGTCAGGAGGAGGGGAGGGGTCCGGTGGAACAGAGTGGGTTCTGGACTTGAGTTCAGCGTGCGGTATTACAACAAGCCAACCTTACTGGACCTCAGTTCCCTCGTGGACAGAACAGGGGTCCAAATAGTATCTATGTCACAGGGAGCATATCTGGGGTTTCCAAACTGTGTGCCAGGGTTCTCTGGGGCTGTGCAGCAAACTCACAGGGGTGCTGCGGAAGGTTGCAGCTTTTCAAGAGAAAGAGCGACATCTGTGTGAACTACCACCACCGGGTTGTTTGGGTATAACTGTGGATAAACAGAACGCTTACTTAGGCATTTCTTTGGCCTTAGAGGTGCTGTAAAAATGTTCCTGAGACAGCAAAGGTGCCGTGAGCAGAGCAAGTTTGGGAACCTCCAGGCTGTGTCGTATCAGCCTATAGCATAAGGACGCTGCGATCACTAAATGGGGTCATGGCCGTGGAGCCCTCGGCCCCACAGCTGGCTGAACGAGAACTGAGCGAGCAGTCAACAGAATTCAGATGGAAGCTGTGTGTTTGCTGCCCATGGCTCTCTGTAGAAGCGGGGCTACTCTATGGGTTTATTTGCAACCTGTAGGTTTTCCTTTCCTTTCATGTTGTTTTGTTTTGTTTTGTTTTTTCTCCTCTGCAGGAACAGTCTGATCATCGGGTGATTTTTGTAAGTATGCTTCAGAAAAGTTAAACCCTTGCCCCAACCCAGGATTCAGGGGGTCTCTTTTCATCAAAATGTTGATTTTCCCACATCTCGCTCATACTGATTAAGGCCCCAGGGAGAGTGCTTAGTTCCGGTGTAAGCAGGGACTGGGGAGCATACCAGGTGAATTTTTAATCATTTAGAAAGAAGTCGCTTTTATTCTCCTCTGTGCTGCTTCATCTCACATGGCAGAGTAAGGTTAAGAGGAACATTTTTAAAGGTTGAAGTAATTTAAGCTCTGTTCCAAAACTAGGTGAAAAAGACTGAAAAGGAGAGAAGATATTTAAATGAGTGAGCACTGCTGGGGCGGGGGGGTTCCCCTCCCCTACTTTCCTTCTCCTTTCCTCACTTCCTCTAAGGATTTCAGTCCTTCCCAGTAAGCCAGGACCAGGTTACCTCAAACTGCTTGACTTGCTGGATTGAATGCCAAACAGAAGATCGGGTTGTATCCTTTGATGATCTGCCTGTATGGAGGCTTCTAATTCGGTTAACATTTGACACTTACCTTTTTCTTAGAAGAACAACCTGCAAGTTTCAACCTGGAAAATAAGTAGTAAAACAAAGCAGGGCAGTTTGGTCATTTTTTTAGAGTTGGAAATAGAAGTGAGTGTTTAAACTGGTGGGCTCCATGCTTTCTGATCATTCGTATCATCAGTAAAAAATATTTGAAAGTATTTATGTGTGTGTGTGTAATTATGAATTATACACATGCTACTCTACTAGTATATTACGTACATTAGAAAGTTCCACAGAATCTTCAAGGAGGAGATAAGACAGAAATAGAAAGTTCTTTTCTTCTGGCATCTCAGAAGATTGTCTTGCTCACCTAGGAGGATGATGTACCATCATCCTGCTTTGGAGTCCACTGATCTGGCTGACCCAGAACAGTGATGGCACTTGGGTCTTATCCAAGGTTAGAGAGAGAAGACATAGGCAGGAATCATGAGACTTGCATGGAGTCTCAGCTCTGTCATCACAGCAAGGGTGGGCAAGGTTACTGAACCCCTTTGAATCTCTCTTTGACAGTAAAATGAAGGGGTGACCCAGTAATGGTTTCCAGCTGGGGGTTCCTTTGTTCTCTCTGCAGCATATGGACAGAAGTGTGGACGTTTTTGTAGACAAGCTTCAGGGATGATTTTTCCCTGCAGTACACAGGACAGACCCATACAAGGAAGATTTGTACAGCCCCAAAGTCAATGCTGCCCTTCCTGTGAAACTCTGGAAGATACTTTCTAGCTTCTTGTGACCACGCAGGGAGTAGAATCTCCCCAACTCCCCCCTCCACTCTGGCCTGCATAGCCTTCCTCAGGGCCATTGAAAGAAGGATGTTTGGAAGATAACACTTTTCTGTTTCTCTGGTGCCTTCCATGTAATGATGCTAGATATTCACAACTAAGGCCCAGCCTCCACTTGTAGAGTCAACTGTGAAGTTGAATCCAAGGTTATTAACTATCAACAAGGTCATTGTAGAGCAACTGCAGAATTTTGGTGTTGCAACTTTGGCCCAGAGAAGTGAAGTGGCATCTCCAAGATCGCAAAGCTATTTGGCAGCAGAACCTGGGTCTCCTGGTTCCTGCTCCAGTGCTCTCCTGTTTCATGCTTTCTCTCAGCTCTGCTCACTGGATGCCCTTACAGTATAGTAGCTCCCTGTCTGGATTAGCAAACAAGACAACCTCTAGCTTCATTTCTGGAAACAAATGACCTGGGTTTCAAGCAGGAGGAGAAAAAGGGGGTGAAGGTGGAATCTGAAATCAGGGTCAGAGATTTAAGTTCAGAGTCATTCTACATGACTTTATCATTGTAAAGAGGTATTCAGTTAAGAGCAGTCCCATCTTTTTAGGGGCTCCTTGTACATAGCTATCCAGATTATTTTTGTACATTGGGTCATTAAGATAAAAGTCTAACAGTCCAAAATGCCAAGATAATAGTGATTCTAACAAAATGCATTCATGTTTCCTTCAGGATTATAACCTGTCTGGTTACAACCAGTTTTGGTGGCTTTTGTCTGTCAGAGACCCGGAATCCTTCTCTCTCTTTGCTCTGCCAATTCTTCTGGTCCTCCTTCCCATGGCCCAAATTGGCTCACTGGCACATCCACATTCTAGCCAATAGATGAGGAAAAGAGGGAAGGGAACACAGCCCTTCCTACTAAGGGATACCCAGAAGTTGCCCTCAGCATTTTAACTCAAATTCTATTGGACAGACTTTAGTCATATGGCCGCAGCTGGATGCAAGGAATGCTGGGAAATGTAGTCTTTGAGTGGTGATGGCCCAACTAATATACAGGGGTTCTATTATAAGAAAGGAGAGAATGGATATGAGGAGATGATCCATCATCCCTGTCACAGACTTTGTGAATGGAGGAAATGGGACTGGTACAGTAGATGTGGAAAAGGTAGCTGGACATCTGAAAAAGAAGGTGCTAGCCTGAAAATTTGATATGCTGTGTTTGAGAGTTGAGCAATTGGAAGCATATTAGGTTATGGTGTGTCTTATGAGGGAAACCAGACCCATTGTTGTCATTACTTATGTGGTTGAGCTTTCTTCCTGGACTCAGTGAACTAACTAGCCTTGCTTTTCTCTGATCACATGACAACCACTAGGGGTATTGGGAAGACAATGGGGGCAGCTTTTGGGGTTTTGCATTTTAGAAAAGGCTAGACAAACACAAAGCAGGGTTATTTTGCAGCAAAGCATCCAGCTTTGCCCCCTCATCCCCCAAAAAAGGTGTGGGAAGGGCCCCATGAAGACTGCTGAATTCACTCTGGACTGTACTCCAAGAAAGCAATTTCTCTCACTGTTTCCCACTCTCTTGTGTAGAAATAAAAGCTAAGAGAGATAAGCATTTTGACTTGTTCTCAAACTTCCACCAGGCAACAAAATAAAACGCTTAGTTTTTTAATTTCAAGGAGAGCATATACAGTATCTTATGTAGCTTGATGCAAGTAATTATAAAACACTTAAAGATGGAAATAGAAAGATTTGTGAAATTGTGTGGTATTTTAATAAAGAATCCAAGGGTTATCCCTAGTCACAATATAATGAGAGATTCCATTTGGGAGGATTGATGTCAGAGGAAGATGTGATGGTTAAATCATTGAGTCCAGCTACTCTTTCCATGGCCCCAGCTACCCAGTGCCCTTGACCCTCCCTCCCTTATTGCCACCTAACTAGCTGGTCAAAACAGGAAGACTGGGAATAGTTGGCTTCTGGGAGGGCCACTTTCTACCTGTTTACCTATCAGAATACACCTGGGCTCAAGGTAGTGCTAATTTTCCATATCTAATAAGGAGTTTGCTTTTTAACCTACATAAGCAACTTTGGCAAGTCTAATGTCTCTTGGCTTTCAGTGATAACTTTTTTCTTTTAATGGCCCACAAGTACCAGTCCTTTTCAGGTTTTCAGTGATAACTTTTAAATTTTCAGTACATAAACTTCCATGTTTATAAATAAAATAATAATCTGGTCTTCAGTGTTTATGATAAGTATTTTTTATTGATTTAAATATTATTTAATATTTTTTGTACATGTATTATCGAATTAGAACTTGGGCCTTGGAGTCAAACAAAACAGAGTTCAAATCCCCATTTTGCCACTTAATAAATTTATGTTCTTGAGCAAATCATTAACTTTTCAGGGATTCTATTTTCTCCTCTGTAAATGAAAGTAAGAGTGAGATCTACCTTATAGGACTGAAGAAAGAATTAAATCAGGCTATGTGTTCCTGGAACAGAGAAAACACACAATACGTGGTAATAGTAGCTGTATTTGGTATTGGCTCAGAGCTAATACCTATAATAATCTATAACCATTCAGCTCCTCCCATACACCATCCAGCATAAGGACTTCCAAGGGGAAGAGATCCTAAAGCAAAAGTCTGTGAGGGCATTGGTTTGAAAGTGTATCTGTTCTCCTGGGAAGAGCCTGGGCATGACTGATGAGAGAGAAGTGAGAAGCTTTATATCCACCTGCTACCTCTAGTCTCTTAATCTCCAACTTAACATGGAACCAGGGGACAGATAGTGGAACTGGGATGCGCAGATGCAGGGAGTTAGGACCGGAAGGGGGCTTGGAGTGAGGTCCATATGTTCAGCCAAGACCCCTCATGCAGCTGCATAGAGGATGGAGTGGGGCAGAGAGGAGAGGAGGGGTTATTGGAGACAGACACCCTCAGGGAGGCTGTAGAAATGGCCTAGGTAAGGATTCAGAGGAAGTGGAGGAAGGGAGCAGGTCTGAAAGGCATGTGGAGGTGGCTGGAGGGAGGTGGGTAAGAGAAAGTCAGCCTGTCTCTGGAGTTGCCAACTCCAGGGACAGGGGTACTGATGCTGTTAATCAAGATGGAGGGGTGAGTCGTAGAAGCTGGTTCTTGATGAGGTAATCTGCTTATATTGGACACCCACCTTGATTTGATTTCTTTCTTTCACTCATTCACTTTCCTTCCTTCATTTATTCATTCATCAAAAAAAGCATTGCTTAAGCATTTGCTACCTGTCTCTCCTAAGCTTTAGGTTGCCAGAGGAATAAGAACTTGCTCCTGCCCTCAAGTGGGTGGGGAGAAGGTGACAAATAAACAGATACTTACAATCTAAGGTGAGTGGTGCTAAGATGGAGGTACACCAGAGACGCCAGGGAAGCACAGAGGAGGGGCGCCTAACCAGACTGGAGGCTGGGGGTCAGAGAAATGAGGTAATGTCTCAGCTGAACTGAGTCATGAAGGATGAGCAGGGGTGAGCCAGGCAAGAGTGGGGAGAAGGGCATTTCACGTAGAAGCAGCAGCAGGTTCAAAGGCCCAGAGGCAAGGAATTGAATGGCATAAATTTGAGCCCTGCCAAGTTCTTAGGTATGACTGGAATGTAGCAAGGAAAGGAGGTGACATGAGATGATGCTGGAAGGATAAACAGGGGGACACAACTACGCCATTCTAAGGGGATTTTAAAATGGGAAGTGCCGTGCTCAGATTTGAGGTGTGGGAAGATAACTCTAGCAGGTGGAGTCTACACTGGTGGTGTAGGCAGCATGGGTGACAGGGAGAGTCAGAACCCATTGTCATAACTATGAGGACTTGGACTTAAGTCTATGAGGATGAGATGACCTAAACAGATTCAAGTGATGTGAACGAGTCCCGGTGACAGTATTTGTAACTGGCTGAATGGTGGTTAGAGAGGAGACGTGAACACAGAGAGGAAAGTGTTCAAGAATTTGTGGTGTGGGTAATGAGAGAGCGAACTCAAGAGGAGAAGCAATTTCTTATTTTGTTTTTGGTAGCAGGAAGAGAAATGATTAGTTGAGCTTTGGTTATGTTGAACCTTAGTGGCTTGGTAGTTGTTGGGTAGAGATGTTCTAGAGGCAGTTGCAAACCCACGTCTGGACATCAAGAGGTGGGTCAGAGCTGAGAGGCAGATTTGGGAGGGGTCAAGTGAAGGTGGTGCTCAAAGCTAAGGAAGTAGTAGATGAGCTTACCCAGGCAAGACGACAGAGTGAGAGGGCAAGATGACAAGGGATGACTCCCTGGGAAAAACCAACACCTATGGGGCAAGCAGAGAATGGGGAGTGGGTGGAGGATATTGAGAAGAAGCAATGAGAGAAGTAGAAGGAGACCAAGGAGGAGCAGAGTCATGGCTCCCAAGGGAACTAAGAAATTTCAGAAGCAAGTCTAGGTAACAGTATTGAAAGGTACAATAAGTCAAGTATGGAGAATCATCCCCATTGGATTTATTACAAGATTGTGTGGTGACCTTGCTTGGTAAGAACATCTCAGTAGGTTTGTAGTGCAGAGAGGCATGGTGAGGGACGAATAAGAGGTGAGGAAGGGGCACCTGGGGGGGCTCAGTCGGTTAAGCATTTGTCTTCAGCTCAGGTCAGGATCCCAGGGTCCTGGGATCGAGCCCCGCATCAGGCTCCTGCCTCAGCAGGGAGCCTGCTTCTCCCTCTGCCGCTCCCCCTGCTTCTGCTCTCTCTGTCAAATAAAAAACAGAAACAAAAGAGTCTCTTATAGTTTGTTTCCCTCTCTCTTTAGAAAAAAAAAAAAAGAGGTGAGGAAGTGGAGGCAGCTCCTTTAAGAAAGTTGCCCCCGTGGAGAGGAGGTGGGCGCATGTATGCTGGGGAATAGTTGGCCATTCTTGAGGTGGGAGAGACTTGAGCGCACTGAGTACTCACATAAGGACCGGGTAGGTAGGGGAGGGGATGGAGTCACAGGAGAAGGTGGGCTACAGATGGAATGCAGAACGCAGTGGGCGAGCCGAGCCTTGGCCCTGGGGTTCATACACCTGGCTGCCCATTAGCCTCAGCCCAGAGCTTTATACTGACACCCGGGGCCCTGCCTTCCACGGATTCTGATTTAAGTAATCTGGAGTGGAGTCCAGGCATTGGTATTTTTTTTAGAGATTCTAATGTGCACTCAGGGTTAAGGACTCCTGTAGTAAGTATTTGATAACTCTTGGTTGAGTCCTTTTAAAAAGTTTTGTTGATCAGCGGGTGAATTCTCCTTAGCAACGGTGGATATTTGATCATCTGCAGAGAAGGTTTTGAAGAAGTACAAGACAGGATCCCTGCTCTCAAGGGGCTTACAGTCCCATAGGAGAAGTAGTAATACATACTTTGTAATATATAAAAGTACTAAATTAGTGGCACAACCTTGGTAGGGTAAGATCAGGTCTCGGTGGTCAGGAGTCCTGGGGAAGGTTTGGGCCTCGGAGGAGTAGTGGAAACTAGGTAAGCAGGGAAGAGGAGGGGCCTCACCAAGACAGTAATCGTGACAACCCATTTCTTGAGTTCTTTACACACATTATCCCAAATATTACAGCTATGCAAGATAGTTCTATATCATCTCCATTTTACAGAGGAAGAAACCGAGACTCAGGGGATTTAATTTCAAGGCCACAGCTAGCAATAAGTGGCAGAATCAGGATTCAAGCCTATGACTAATTGATTCCAAAGCCTGTGTCCTTTCCACTGTAGTGTGCTGGGACCAGTGGGAGCCAGACCCCCACTTACTAGTTAGCACTGTATAGCCCCAGGGGCATACTGCTTTTCACAAAGCCTGAAGTGGAGCAAGTCTTCTTCAGCTGGGGCCTTCTGGTCAGCAATACTGTGCAGGTGAAGCTCATATACATCCTTCATCAATTTGGGGTCCCTAGACCAGCAGCAATACTTGGAAACTCTTAGAAATGCAAAATCTCGGGCCCCTTCCCAAATATACTGAATCAGCAACCCTGGGAGGCAGGCCCAGCAATTTAAGAAGCCCTCCTGGTGATTCTGATGCAGTTTAAAATTTGAGAACCAAATTTGAGTCCCTACTTTATTGGTACAACTCAAGACCTCAGTTTGCTGCTGTGGCTAGTCTCTGAGCATCTGTGACATGCAAACGGAGAGAAAAAACTGGTGGATTCCAGCCCTGGAAAAGATTATTACCTGAATTTTAGCAGTCCAGTACTCTGATCAAGGAACTCAAATGTTAAAAGCAAAATCTGATAGGGTGACTGAGTCTCAGTTCTAGAACAGTGTATAGATGCCAATAAAGGGTAATTCTCTAGTTGTGGGAAATATGTGATGGTGTTTTCCTCTTTGCAAATTTTAAAACTTGGCCAGTCCTAGAGAAAGCAAAATAATCTCTGTCCCAAGAAGTTTCACAGGGGCCTCGAGGTGCAACCCTTCTGGAAATTGTCTGGTTTGCTCAAAAAGAACTTCTGGTCATTGACACATTTCCGGTTTGGTCATTGACAGGAGGAAGTGATTGGAGATTTGAAACCAGGCACTGAATATCAAGTGAGCATAGCAGCTTACAGCCAGAGTGGCAAAGGGCGGCTTAGCTCCCCTCGGCATGTTACCACTTTGCCCCAAGGTAAGATGGGTTCAATTCATTAAGAGTGGGAAAGCAATGGGTGCTATTCATTTATCCCTTCATTCAGTATATATCAGTGAGGACCTACTATGTGCCAGGCACCGTGCAAGGCTCTGGTGGTGAACCAAAACAGGCACACCTTTGTCCTCTCAGAACTTAGTGGGGTGGGTCAAGACATTACCTAGTTAAGGTGTAGTCACGGATTATGGTAAATGCTATCTAGTGCTGTAAGAACATGTAAAGGGAGATCCCATGTAGGGGTGAGGTAAGAATTCCCTGGGGAGATGACTACTAAGTGAAGGTCTGACCAGTAAGTGGGAATCAGGAAGGGGAGGAAGGGGAGTGAGAGAGGAGATTTTATAGGCAAAGGGAACCCAACAAAGGCTCATTGAGGTGACACTGTGCTGGACACTGGGGGACAAAGGTGGCTCCATCATCATTGCTCACAAGCTCATTGTGGAGGGAGAAGCAAATAGTAGATGAGCAGCTCCAGGGCATCTGAGGTCTGTGCAGCAGGCTCTGGAGCACTCAGAAGGGAGCACTCCTCCATCCCAAGGTGCAGGGAAGGTTTTAGAAAGATCAATATTTTTGGCCTGAAGTTTGAAAACTACATAGGATTCCTCTAGGAGAGACAGCAAGAAAAATGTTTCTGGCATAAGCAATAGTATAAGTAAAGGCTGGGAGATGTGAAAGTCTGGATATGAAAATAGTAACAGCAGTTTCCTTGGGGTGATAGGATCGTGAGTGAGTCTTCCATCTTTACACATGAGGGCATGAGGGCATGTCCCAAACATCCTACCATTGGTATGTATTCTGATGGTTGGGGCAACACACACACACACACACATACACAAGCACAAACACACACACACATACACAAGAATTGAACATGAGTGACAGTAATGCTATGCATTTCATTTTCCTCGCAGGTGTCAATTCTAACATGCAAACAGATGAAAGGTTACTAGGAGGTGGGAGTGTAGTTGAGGGTTTTAAAGGGTATGCACCATTGTGTGTCCCAGGGCCAATGATGTCTTAATTTAGTTAGAGTTTCAGCCAGGGCATTGAGGGAAGGAAGGAAGACCAGCTCTCATTATCTCAAACCTTACATGGCAAATCCAGTTGTGATTATTTTTTTGTGTTTGTTTGGCTTGGATTTGGAGACTATTCTGAATAGAGATGTTTAGGCTGTAGGAAGCACACGTGCTTTCTATATATTAAACATCCCCAGCAACAAGACCACAGCCAACTCTAGGTGTTTGCTGTCCTGCCTAGATTCCTGCCTGCCTCCAACAGCGCCCCAGCAGCCTCACGTCACTGTGGTCTCTGATTCTGAGGTGGCCCTGTCTTGGAAACCTGGAAAGAGTGAAGGAAGCTCCCCCATTCAGTACTATTCTGTAGAATTCATCAGGTAAGTTTGTGTGTCACACTCAAAAGCCATATGTATCAACCTCAGGTATTCCAAGCATGACAGAATACTGCATTGAGTGTCGTCTCCTCTGCATGTGTGTTTAAGAGATGACAAAGGCTTAAAGACCTATATTTATACTCTGTCCCTGGGCCAGCACCTGCCTCCACACCTCTTCAGAGGCGGGTCATCTGGTAAACCTGACACTCACCTTACCTCTTCCTCATTTCCTCCACCATCAGGACTGTCCTAGGCTCTGAAAACTCCCGAGGCATCATTGCCAACAATCCTGCCCACATTTCAAGCTTGAAACTTGTCTCCCTGGCTTTGGAACATTATACTTGAAGTAAATATTTGATGGCGATTTTTCTTGAGGGAGGGGGAAAACAAATATAAGTCATTGTTTCCTCCGCATCCTTATTGCTGTGGGGCAGGTGTTTTGGTTTGGTTTCTGCTTTTTTTCTCTCATCTACCTCTCCAGTTCTCATTATTCAGCTTATCAGAGGGTAGAAGAGGGATGAGGAATTCTAACAAAAGCTTACAGATAGGAAAACATGGATTCTCAATGCCACTATGTAATTATAAGCAAAAATACACAAACAAAACAAAACAAAACAAAAACAATGCACACATCCCCCCCACACACAAACATTCACACACATACATGCACACACCAAGTAAAAGGAATTCCCAACCTAAGGCCTCTCCTCTGAACTCCAGCTGCAGTTGGAGTGAGAACCGAAGCACCAGGCTGATGCACACGACATCTGTGGAGTTAGTGTTCCCTCCATTAAACGTGGTGGCATTTGTCTAAGGCCTGCTGCTTCATGGATTCATAAAGAGACTAGTTCAGCACCCCATTCCTTAGGCTCTCTGAAGCTGGGACCAAATGATTCTGCCAGGATTTTGATTAGCCCTGCTCTGTGGCTTGACTTCCTTGCCTCCTCCTCCATGGTGGAAAATAGATACGTGTTTCTTCAGAGAAGTGCTACACTGAGTCCCTTTAATGCTCGAGGACAGGGCTCATTTCAGGCAGGATTTGTTGACTTGCAGGTGGCGGAAGGCTGGAAGATGAGGCAGTAATGTAGTGGCTCCTGGGACTCTCAAGTCCCAGGCAAATCTAGGTTCAGGGAAGAGCTCATCTGTGCCAAAGCAGCCATTTGTCTCCATCCATCTCTGTCCCCTGCTTTCCCCTTTATTGGCTACATTTTCAAGCAGGCTTCTCTGGTGTGGTGGCAAGATGGCCGCCAGGCACCGAAGACTTGCCATCTACTAGCATAACTCCCCACTGGAAAAGAGTGGATATTTCTCAGTGGACCCATTGGAGTCTCATTGTCCACTCTAATGGCCAGGCTTGGGTTCCTCGTCTCTGAGCCAATCACTGTGGCCAGGGAAGAGGCTACACTAATTGATCAGGCATTTGTTCATATTCTGAGCTCTGGAACTAAGGCCTGGTGGTTCATTTACCCCTGAAGTACATGGATTGAGGGAGTTCAGAAGGGTTGGTTCATCCAAGGAAAATTGTGGTGCTATTAAAGAAAAAGGGAAGAACAGATGCTGGGAAAATGAGGGGGAATAAAGATGCTCACTGCAAAGCTCCAGACCGATGCTCATCATTGAGGATAATCTACAAACCCGCCATTGAACAAATTTGGTAGGCAAAGCTGGAGTGTGCCTGGGATAGAAAAGATTCTAATCCTGCTTCCAGTAGTAGTTAAACATGAAACACTGCAAGTCCTAAAACTTCAGCTTGCTCATCCCTAAAACTCTGCGTGAAACTTGACATTTCTAATGCACTTGTCTAGCACCAGCAAAGCAAAATGTAATACTTTGAAATTTGGGGAAATGCAAAATTTTTCATGGTAGCCCAGCAGACTATCTGTGTAACCCCCAGCAAAGATGATGGTTATCATTTATTTTTAATTTTGTGCTAAAACATGTATTTTGAAAACTGGTTTTAAGCCTTGCATATTGGCAAAAGTTAGAAATTGCAGTTTCTTAACCTGTGTGCACCACTGAATGTGGATGATGAAAGGGATTCATTGAGTTTAGAACCAGAAGAATAGGAAGAAAACTCTGCCACCACCACCTGCTGGCTCTGGGCCTTGGCGCAAGTCACTTCCTGCCCTGAAACCTCAGTGCCTCTCAGAGTTTGGGGTCCCCCCACAGGCTGGCCTGAGACAAGGGCTTGAGTGCAAGTCGGTTATTTGATTTGGAAGCAGGAATGAGAAGGTGGGGAGAGGGAGACAGGGAAGGAGGATGTATGACTATGTCTCCAAAGTCACTTCTACAGTCACCAGGGTCTTCTATGGGGGTTTGATTTCACTGAGCTCTCCCTGAAGTATGCAGAATTCCTCTCAAATTTGCCTGTCCAAAGGACAGGAACCATTACTCATGGGCTCCTGTTCTCAGCTGATTGAGAGTATCCTTCAGGGGTCTAACTTCCCACACTTCTAGGCTCTGCTGGCATGTAGATTAAGGACGGGTCCCCGGGGCTAGAAGGAGGTATGATTGTGAGCACAGCATGTGATTGAGGTCGGATGCGGCTCTACAAGGCCAATCTGAGCTCACGTGAAACTTTCCACATAGCAGCTGCTGCTGAAACCAAAAGTGGAGCAAAGGGGGGTGATGTGGGCCCCACAGGCATTGACTGCCAGTCCTTATTTGCAATATATGGTGTGTGGTCAGGAGGATCAGCTGCAATCACACAGGAGAAAGAGCTTTGTAGATGTTAAAACCTACAAGAGTGTATGGTACACATGGGTGTTATGTACCTACATTTAATAATTATACTTCTTCACCAAGAAAAATGCACTTCTTTAGCATTCAGAACAGTCTCTAACATTTGAGGGCTCAGGTCCCAGATTTTTATGTATTGACATTTAAAAATTATATACCATTCTAAAAAACTTAATTTTTAAAAAAATCTGTTTATCTTGACAAATATAACTTTACAGTGTTCTGGAAAGCTAACTTTGAATTTAGAGTTCTTGGACATCTTGGAGTTCTATTTGGAACATGGTGGAATGGGGAGCTGCCCCCGTTTCCAGCCCCCATGCTAGGATCTCTGCCTCCATTATCTCTTCCAGAATATCTAACTCTGGTCAAATGATTTTACCTCAGAACCTCCATGTCCTCATCTGTAAGAGCAAGCTGCTATAACCCTCATTGCAGAATTGTTGGCTACAGTCTTTACAAAGTGTTTCTACATCATAGGCATTTAACGCCTGTTTGTTTTCTCCCCTCCACACCTCGTTTTCCCTTTTACAAAGAAAGCAATTGAGGCTCAATTGCTTAAGTTGCTTTGCCAAGGTAAAATGACAGGTTGGGGACAGAATCAAGATCAGAAGTCTCCTGACTTCCAGCCCAGTGCTCTTTTTGTGAAACCCTAACTCCCTTTCATGTCCGTGATCCACTCCTGAGATGGTAGAAGTGTAGACTCAGCCCCCGCCCAGAGCCCTGCTGGGAAGGAACCGTGAAGCCTCATCTTAGGCTGCTGTTTGCTCTTCCAGAATGAAAGCTTTCACAGCTTGTTGTGGTATTGAATGTTTGGCCGCAGAAAAAATCCCCACGTTCATCTGTAAACGTCTCAGAGCCTATCCCATTCCAGTGAGTACTCCAGGATATCTTTAGAGAGAGCTTTCTGAGCTCTAAATCAGAAACTGCAATCAGTGTGAAAAGCTTTTGGGGGTCTTTAGTCATTATTCTGTTCTCCCCGGAAAGGTCTGCTTAATGTTAATATTGAATTCCTTTTGCCCAGATACCTCCTGTGTGCACAAACACCAGGGACAGGTCTTTGTGTGAGCCCGAAGTTTCTAGTTATAGCCAAGAGACAGGCTGGCAAGCCAAGACTCTGAAACTGTAGAAATCAGGTTCCCGCCAGAAGTTATCCTCAGATTTCAACCCTCTTAATGGGAAGTTCTCCTGTAAGTCCTGTCTCTGGAAGATGAGCTTCTCCTCCCTCTCTCTGCCTTGGTAGGAGCTTATACATCAGTTGTTCTTCTTATTCAGTGAGGGTGATGGTATCAAAGGCATTGTTAAGAAATTGTCTAAAAAGCTTTTAAAGAGGTTTTTAACTGGCTGATAAAAGATTAACCAGAGAAATTATACTGGACCAGAGTATGGGGGTACTGACTGCGTATTTGCTAGTTTCATTGGTATTTCAGGTGGACATTATGTATTTATGGTGCTCTCTTGAGTCATGAGCTTAAGACCAAGCAAATTTTTTATTTCTCATCCAGCTTCTGCCTCCCCAAAATGGAGGACATCCATAGGGTGACCCCCCTGAAGGGGTGCTCTCAGTGACTTGGTCTCTGGCTTGGGGAGGATGAAGCTTTAGATGAACATAATCTGATCTCCCCCAGAGTTGGCCTGGGGGCTATTTATTCGCTTCCTCACTAAGAGTAGATTTTTTTATTTTTAATCAGTGTAGAAAAGATTTGAAGAGGCAGATTCTAAGTAAGCCTGTAGGCTGTAAGGTATTTTGCAGTGTTTTTAAAACTTTTACCTGCTTTTTTAAAACAGAAAAGCCCTGCATTTGAGGTGAAGGAGAATTTTTTTTTTTTTTTTTCTAAAGTGATACTGAAAATTTCTTTGGGGGCAGCAATACTTTCTGTTTATTAAAATAAGAACCAAGCATAAATATAGCTACCTATGATTTGAAATATTTTGGCTATAAATATCTGAGAAACTTTCCTCCTTCTGCCTAAGAATTTCCCCAGGGTAAGTGCCTTTCTCTTAAGCAAAAAATAAATACTATGGTGGCAATGAAAACCAAAGGCCTGGAAAAGTATTCCTTACCTCTGATGTTCCCATTGGAGTGCCATGCCCCACATGTGCTATCTATCAGGTTGGTTAAAGTTTTCATTTAACTTAAGTATAGTTTTTCTATAAGTGTGACCTGATGGGTTAAAATTGCTTGAGCTTTGCATTGGCAATTGCTGGAAAGGGTAGATTAAAGCTTTCAGTGGCTGTTTAAGTTTTTATTCAAATTCCAATTCATTAACATAAGTGTACTATTCATTTCAGGTGTACAATATAGTGATTCAACACTTCCTTACATCACCCGGTGCTCATCACAAGTGCCCTCCTTCATCCCTGTCACCCACCTAACCCAACCCCCCACCCACCACCCCTCTGGCAACTATCAGTTCTCTGTAGTTATGAGTCTGTTTCTTGGTCAGCCTCTCTCTCTCTTTTTTCCCCCTCTGCTCGTTTGTTTTGTTTCTTAAATTCCAGATACGAGTGATAGTGGCTCTTTTTAATAAAAAAGTCCACCACTGGTTTATTTGTAGTCCATGTGAAAGTTCAAAATATTTCTGTGTATGTATTAAGGACACTGGCCAAGAAATGTTGATCTCAGTCACAGTTATATTAATAAAGGAGAAAAAGCAGTGCGTCTCCTCTTTTCCCTTTCACACCCTTCTGCTTAAGTAACTCCCTGGTCCCTTGCAGATGCCTTCCATAATAAGACTTGCAAAATTCATCTTCACACAGGGCTGCTTCTAAGCTGATTGCAGTGCCTACCGATTGGTTTCACTTGAGAATCTTAAGGTCATACACACTTGGGCGGGTTTTTAAAATTATTTCACAAACTGATATTTTTGTCAAAGTCATCTGTCTTTCCATCCCATCAAAGACTCTTCCTTAATCTGCAAGTAACAAATGAATTTAATTAGTTTGCTCACAGGAAGTTACCTTGTAAAGACTGTTACTGAAATGAAGATGAAATCTGGGATTCAGAATAGAAGCTGAATGGATTATGGATCTTCCTTGAGTAGTTTTAAGGGATGATGTGATTTGACTCATGGTCAAGATCACAGCCTATGAAGGTTAAAGTTTCTCATTTAGAATTGAGACTTTAGAGAACAAACTGATGGTTACCAGAGGGGAGGTGGGGGGAAGATGGGTGAAATAAGTGATGGGGATTGAGGTGCGCACCTGTTGTAATGAGCACTGGCTGTTGTATGGAACTGTTGAATCACTATATTGTACACCTGAAACTAATAAAACACTGTATGGTAACTATACTGGAATTAAAATAAAAACTTAATAAAAAAAGAATTGAGACTTAGAGTCCAATTCTTGGTTTCATCTTTCAAGTTAGAATTTGTTCAAATGTAGAATCAGAAGACACAGCTCGGAGCTGGCCTCTAAACTTGAGCACAAATTGCTCAATTCCAATTCTTAGCTTCCTTATGTGTAAAATAAGGCTGGACCATCTGCCCTCTAAACCCCAGTGACTCTGACTGCTGTTCTCATGACAAAGGTGAGGCAGAATAGACTGGTCGTTTAATGCACCGGATCTGGAGCTAGCTCCCTGGTCCAACCCTTCCCCCCAGCACTTCTAAGCTGTGTCATCTTGGGTGAATTATTTAACTTCTCTTTGCCTCTGACAGAAGAATGGGGATAACAGTTCGTTTACCTCATGGAGTTGTTGTGAGATTAAATGAGTTGATGCACACGAAATGTACAGAATAGCTCCGGGCACACAAAAGTGCTCAATCAGTGTGAACCATTACTATTATGGCTTTGGGGATAGAGCTCTTCTGCTTTCGTATAGAGCCATGTCCTTTCCTGGTTAGAAGTCTTTATGTTTCCTGTTCTCTGCCAGGATAGTTCTTCTACCTCTTCACCTAGCTAACTCTTGTTCATCCTTCAGGACCCCTGCTGAGGAACCTCCTCCAGGAAGCCTTCCTTGAACCCCTGCCTCCTCCCCAGATGAGGTTAGGTGCACCTACAACATTTACTTGCGACACTCAGCACACCTGTAGTTAATTACTTGTCCGAGCTCGGTCCTCCTCACCAGAACATGAGGGCAACATCTTGACTTGCTCCCCTTTGTGGAACATAGCACCTAGCCTGGGGTGAACATACCACGCATCACATAGGTGCTGGTGAACATTTGGACATGGCAGTCATGGGATGGAATTTAGAGAATACCCAAACTAGCTGGAACCTTGCACAAGTTCCTCAAGCTCCCTGAGCCCTACTTTCGTCCACTGTAAAGTATGGATGATGAGAGTGGCTACCCGAGGAGGCTTGGGAAGACGAAAGCTTTCTGTACAGCACTTAGAGAGGTAGCTTATGGAAGTTTTTTTTTATGTTGGTTCTTTTCCTTACCGTGAGCCACATGGAAATGGAAATGTATTAGCACATGAATAGGGAGTAGGGGGAACAATGAACCACTAACCTCAGAGGCCACAACAATAACCAATCTACCTTGCCAACTGCAGAAATTAGAGCCAGGCAAAACCCAACATGGATCTGCATTTACATCTCCCTCTTCTCCCCTCCAATCCCAAGTTATTTATTGCTTTTATTTTTTTATAATAAAAGGAATATCGGTATATGGCAACGCTTCAAATAATACAAAATGTAAGATTAACTTGGAAGTTCCCCTTGTTATTTTATTTCATATTGAATTATAACTTGTGTTTTAGAGCTCTTCATAATATGTAAGTGAATTGCCATCTTTTTTCAGTGTTTTACTAGAATTTATAACAATAATTGGGCAAATAGCTGCAATATTTAACAGTGATGTAGCCCTGTTTTGGTTTTCCTGCCCCCAAAAGTATAGAGCTTCAAATATTTAAAGAATTGTTCTTGGGGCACCCGGGTGGCTCAGTCGGTTAATGGTCTGCCTTCGGCTCAGGTCATGATCCCAGGGTCCTGGGATCGAGCCCCACGTCAGGCTCCCTGCTCGGTGGGGAGTCTGCTTCTCCCTCTCCTCCCTGCTTGTGCTCTTTCTTGCTATCTCTGTCACTATCTGTCTCTCTCTCTCTCAAATAAATAAATAAAAAATAAAATCTAAAAAAAAAGAATTGTTCTTAAACAATTAATTAATTTAGGGAAGAATGGGAATGGGAAAAAGACCAAAAAATCTTCCTTTCCTTTCAAGGAAGTGTTTAGGAAGTTGCGCCATTTAAGTATAAGCCTTCCTTACCACCACCACCAGAATTAGAAATATGCAAGAATGGGCTCACTTGATGTCAGCTGAGATTTCATATTACAAGTGGCGCTTCACAAAAAAATTCCTTTTTCTTATCTTTAGTTTCCAAATCCAAGATCTTAGAACCACCATCCCGACTGGTGCCTGATCCCAGCCATTCTGGGAGCCAGCAAGTTCCTCCACATAGGCTCAAATGGAAGGGTGGTTCTGAATGTTTTTGCAGAAGTCTGACCTACAGTTCTACAAATCGATCCCTTAAAGCTTCCATCCTTCCTACCATGAGCTCCCCTGATGTAATCCCTGGTCAGATTGATGGGAGCTCCCATAAATTGAATTCTTGTGCAACAGAATTGGGAGCCACTTGTAAACTGTAAATGAAAGTGTGCTCTGCAGTTGTCCTGCCTGGACACGTTGCTGGCTGAGTTTATCATTACCCCATTCTGTCCATCTGTTTGTCATTTGGTTGGGTTGAACCAATTCATAAATAAAGAAGACTGAAAGCTGAAGGTCAAATAATACATCTTTTTTTTTTTTTTTCTTTTTTGACTGTGACTAGTGGTTTTGGACTTTCCTCTGCAATGCATTTTAGTGCAGAGCAAATCCTGCATAAAACCAGTCTGCAAAATTGACAGGGAATTAGAGGCTCTTCTCTGTGTGAGGTTTTCTCCTCCCCTTTTATGTTCGCCCTGGATAATCTATGGGATCATGTCTCTTCTCTTAGAGCAGGGTGTTTAACCTACAATCTGTAGATTCCCAAGGGGTCCATGGACAGAATTCAAGGGGTCCTTGGACTTCGGTTGGACAAAAATTACATTCTTAGCTTATCAACTAAAATTTAATGTTCTCTTCAAATATAGATGTAGTCAACAAACCACAGTAGTATTAGCAATTTCTGTGGCTTTGTCACTAATAGAATCACAGATATGTTCTTATCCCATTACAACTATTGTACATATCTCCAAGTACCAGTCATATGCTTATCACTACTTTGAAATAATTGTAGTTATTAAATCCATTGCTAGGTATTGTTACTTAATCTATTAATAAGGATGTGTCTCTGTTATCATAATTATAATTCTTTATTGTTTAGGTCATTGTTTTCAATGTAATTGGTGTCCTTTTTGATCCTAAGTATTTTGTTTGATGCGTTTGTTTTTTTATTTTTTTTTTTTATTTTATTTATTCATTTGAGAGAGAGAGAGCACGAGAGAGGGGAGGGTCAGAGGGAGAAGCAGATTCCCTGCTGAGAAAGGAGCCCGCTCGATCCCGGGACTCCAGGATCATGACCCGAGCTGAAGGCAGTTGCCCAACCAACTGAGCCACCCGGGTGCCCTGATGCATTTAAAAATATTCTTCTGAGAAGGCTCACAAGTGTTCCTCAGACGGTTGAAATGGCACAAAGGTAAAGACTGTTGTCTCTGATCGGGGTTGGCAAACTTTTTTCGCAGGGTCAGATGGTAAATATTTGGTGCTTTCCCAGCTCTGTGGGCCCTGTCTCAACTACTCAATCTGGCCGTTGTAGCAAGAAAGCAGTCATAGACATCACTTAAACAAATGGTCATGGCTGTGTCCCCAGAAAACTTTATTTACGAATAGGCAGCAGGCTGAAGTTTTCTACCTCCTGATTTAGGACATCATGTTATTCTTAAGGTCAAATTTTGAAGCTATTTCAATTCATCTTAGCCAACTGTTATCAGATACCTACTGTGTGTGTATGTTCATCCGAACATGTACATATTGAGTATCTTCTATGTGCAAAGCATGTACAAGAGATTTAGGGGTCAAACAGCTCTGCCCCTGCTTGGACAATCCAGTGGGGAAGGCAGAGGAGGGCATAGTCCCAAGTGGTGAGTGTTGCAGGTAGGGGTGGGGACCAGGGGCCTAGAGGAATACCAGCTTGACATCTGATGCAGTTTTGAAGGAGTCTGGGAAGGCTTCTTACAGGAGCTCAGAAGGACACATTGGTGATGACCAGGCAAAGGGGAGGGAAGACATAGCATGAAAAGGGTTAAGCCACAAGAAGCTACTTGAGTGATGGCTTGGAGGCGAGAAGAAAATGTTCCTGGGATTGCTTAGAAAGTCTGAAGCTTTGTGAGGCAAGAGATAAGGCTAGATGGGTGAATCGGGTTCAGAGCAAGAAAGGCATAATAACAGAGCTCAAGTTTGTCCTGAAGGGAATAGGGAGCTATGGAGACTGCTAAGCAGGAGAGAGACTGATAGTATTTGCATTTTGGAAAGATCACCCAGAGTTTCACAGGAACACAGAGATGAATAACACAATCAGCATGCTTAATGAGCTCACAGCCTCATAGGAAAGACAGAAATACAAAACAACATTACAAGGTGTTATATTAGAATCAGATTTAAGGCGTGCGCGAGTCCTGAGCAGAGTCTTCCTAGTTCTGTTTCTGAGATGATGCTTAGAAGAAATAACATGAAGGAAAATATTTGGGAAAGGAGCCTCCAAATAATCTAAGGTTCTCCCGAAAACATTAAACCGTGGAATGATAGGTCGGATACTGAGGGAAGGAGGCCACACATAGATCCAGCATACTATAATTAGGCTTTTGGTCCACTCCCTCTCAGACCAGTTAAGTGGCCTCTATTGTCAAGGCCATTCTGGATGTTCTGCTGAATCCCCTGGAGGACTGTTTTCTGCACCAACAAATTCCATTCTCAAAAGTATTTCCCTAACAGGATTTAACCATTCTTAGCCCAGTTTCCTAGTTAATGTCTGAAGCACGCTTAGCTTCACTCCTCAGCCCAGCTCCCACTTTCTAGAGAAAGGATTCTCAAACTGAGTAGTTACTCATTAGAAGGTAGTGAGACCAGTTGAGGGGTCCTGTAGGAGAGTTTTTTGAAAGTGAAACAGAACAGAAGAGAGAATATCAGAGGGTATCACACATAGTAAAACTAGGAGTTATTTTATGAGACGTATGTTTCAGTTGTGTGTGTGTGCGTATGCGTGGTGTGTCCTGGGTCACAATGTCCAATGTACGTCTTACTGTGGCTCATTCAAAGACTGAAAAACAGTGCTGGAGAGCATGACGTACTAGAGCATATTTGGAGTTGAACAGGCTTGTAGGACCCGGTAAGCCATAGATTTCTCGCCATGGCTGACAAAATCTGCTTTCTTTATTCTTAGAATTTTAGAGTTGAAAGTTCCAACTTAAGTATTCTAGGAAAAAAAAACAAAACAAACTTCCAGTCCAGTGTTTTTCAGATCATGGGTCACAACACTTCAGTGGGTGGTGAGATTGATTTAGTGGGTTCTTACCAGATTTAAAAAAAAAAAAAAAAAAGGAAAAGGAGAGAAAGAAAAGAGCAAAGTGAATAGAGTAAGGATAAATATTTTTCCTTGAAAGTTTTCTCAGTTTTGTACTCACACGTAAGCCCTATGCATACGTACATATATTATAGGTATACTGGGTTACTACGCATGAATGTATTTGTTACTGTGAGTCTAGGTCAGAGTTACTGAGCCAAGTCCAACCTGCTATCCTATTCAGAAATCCTCTGTTCCATCCCTGATAGCCATCCAACTTCTGCTTCAATATAGCCATTAATGCAGAGCTCTACTCTCCTGAGGCAGCTGGCTTCATTGTCAATCATTCCTAAGTGCCATTGAAGGTTTCCCTTAATGTTGAGGACCAGTGCTGCCATTGGCTTCCCTATAAGGAACCACTGGGTCTCCTAGTCCAATATGGACAACATGGAGGTGTCTTTGCCGTCTTCATCTGGAACACACGTAAAGACATTGTCCTAGGCTCACTCTCTGGAGCCAAGCAATACCAGCCCTTTGAACTCTGCCTCAAGTGGAGATGAGTCCAGAGCACCTCCTGCTGAACGATCAACCTAGAAAACTTACATCTCCCCAGGGTATGGGCATGGGGCTGTTCAATAGCAGCTAATCCAGAGAATTCATATTGAGTGTGTAACCAATTTTTAAAGTCCAGTTTTATGCCCCTGCCTTCCCCATAGATTTTTGCCATACCTGGTTTTCTCTGTCTTTATATCTGTGCCATTGGCTTAAAAAAAAAAAACAACAAAAAACCCTAATATAAGATTTTACATTTACCATTTGAGCTGGCTTTGCCCTGATGTTTCTGTATATGGAGATCATTTTGAATTTTTATTCTCTCATGCATCTTATTTGTAAGACCACTTCCCAGGCAACTATTTGCATTTCCTAAACTTCTGGTTATTTTAGATTTTCTTCTTACTTTTATTGAGGTATGATTGACAAATAAAAATTGTATATATTTAGGTTTTACAGTGTGATTTTTAAAAGTTGTATAATATGATTTAATATGTGTATGCATTTGTGTATGATAGATGCAATCAAGTTAATTAATACATCCATTATTTCACCTAGTTACCTTTGTGTGTGTGTGCATGCGTGTGTGGTGAAAACAGTTAAGATCTATTCTCTTGGCAAATTTCAAGAATATGATACAGTATTTTTAACTATAATCACCACACTGTACATTAGATCCCCAGAACTATTCATCTTAAAGCTGACAGTTTATACTCTTTGACCAACCTCTTATGATTTCCTACACTCTCCAGTCCTTGGCAACCAACATTCAACTCTGGTTCTTTGAGTTCAACTTTTCTAGATTCCATATATAAACGTGAAATCGTATGGTATTTGTCTTTCTCTGTCTGCCTGATTTCACTTACGTCCTCATTTTATCTGTGTTCCTGCAAATAGCAGGATTTTCTTCTTTCTAATGTCTGAATAATATTTCATTATATATAATTAAATATATATATGTATATATATATATACACACACACACCACATCAAAAGCAATTATGTTTTAGTGGTTCAGTTTTATCAAGTCTTTCAAAAACATTTAACATAGCTATCACTTCTCTTTTTTATTCATATTTCACGAGTTTATATAATATTACATTAAATAACAAAATTACAATAACAAACATAAAAGTCTTAAAAAGATTTGGGAATGAACACAACTGACTCTTGACCAGCTGGTAGCTGAATTAGTGGGAACAAATGAAGACATTGGTTAATTCGACAAGTTGGTTAAGTAGAGGTTGATAAGGAAAGCTTTGACTATGTGTGATATACACAGGGATGCCATATATTCATACCTACTTATGGCTAATGTTTTTATATGTTATACCCATTTTTTATATAGATTCATTGATCAACCATTTCTGGGACCCATATTGTCTTTGGCTAGTCCACACTATATTTTACATGTAGCTAGTGCTTAATGTGGCCAAATTATACAGAGAGCTGATGTTGCTCTTGTCTCTCCTCCCCCCACAGATACTCTATTCCTTTTCAGTTATCAAAACCCAAGTACATTTGAAATCTAACTCAAGTTCTTCCTGGTCTCCTAGACCTTCCCTAGAATTCTAGTTCACATTTACCTTTGAACAACATGGGTTTGAACTGCATAGGTCCACTTATACATGGAATCTTTTTTGATAAATACTGTACTGTAAATGCATCTTCCTTATAATTTTCTTAATTACATGATCTATTCTCTAACATACTTTATTGTAAAAATATAGAATATAGTACTATGTAACATACACAATATGTGTTAATTGACTTTATGCTATTGATAAGGTCAATAGTAGGCTGTTAAGTTTTGGGGGAGTCAAGAGTTATACATGGCTTTTTGGCTGCACAGGGGAGTCAGCACCCCTCACCCCCACATTGTTCAAGGGTCGGTTATATAACACTTGAAATATGCTATTTTGCACGGCTTCCTACTGATCCTTAGATATATTATCTCCCAATTACATTATAAACGCCCTAAGAATGGAACTGTGTTTATAGTTCCTTCAAGTCCTAGAATATAGCTTCTGTGATGGACACCCTGTTGATAATCAGTGACATCCCAATTGAGTTGTCCAAGGCAGCCACCTACTGGGTTTGATGGTACCAAGAAAAAGAATATCCACATAAAACTGAAGCTGGCAATAGGCGAGGTAGTCAAAATGCCTCAAGAAAGGGAGTAAAACAGAAAAATATACCACCCAGTGGTTCTATGACTTTGGATAAATTACTTTTTTTCACTGTTCACGTGGGTAGAATGAGAGACTGGACCAGATTAGTGACTCTTAAAGCTTTTGGGGTCATGATTATCTTCGAGAACCTGATAAAAAGCTAAGGACACTTAGGAAACTGAAATGATGCTCACACATAAAACCTTGCATGTGATTTCTGAGAGCCCTCAGACATCTGGACCAGTTGATCTGTCAGATATCTGATAACCAGGCTGGACGCTAACATTGCTGGTGGTGCTGCTGCTTCCCGTCGAAAGGAACCAGTGAGTCTCGATTACTTGAGTCAGCTAATGGGGTTTTGAGTAGCCACTGCTGACTGCATTGTACCTGCCCCATCAGACCCTCCCCCTGCAGCCGAAACACCTTCCGAAGGCATTTGATCTCCTGGGATGCAGGATGCCCAACCCAACCCAATCCCATTATGTGGAAAAGTGTTTAAAGTGCCCCCCAGGCTGGTGGCTGCCTATTTTTACCTGGGATGGCAGCACGTTCCTGGTTTACTTCTCCCCACACCCCATGCCTTTTTGATCATGGGGAAATTGGCAGGCCGGTGTTACTAGGAGGATTTGACTGACTGTGTAATAAGAACAGAATGATTTTCTTCAGTGGAGAAAGATAAAGCTATTGTTTGAGAGTGATCTAAGACAATCCTTTTGCCTAGTTATCTCTCGCTCAACCTCACCTTTGCACTTTTGTACCTCAAGAGACTCTAAAAGCATTTAAATGCGAAACCCATGACAAAATCAGAGGCAAAATGTCAAAGGTTTTGGACTGGTGTTCAATCCGCATGAGTTTTGCTCTCTCACTTGTTATCATGAATTAAATATTAATGATTTCACTTTCTTATTCGCTGAAAATATAGCTTTCTTTCCTGCATTAGATGAGCAAATACAATATAGTCTCCTTTTTTTGTGTGTGGAGGAGGGGGCTGTCATTTCTACATGAAGATTGTTGCAGATATTTGCAGGTAGTCCTGGGTAAACAATGGCACATTCTGAGAGCAGGTACATGTCATTTCCTCTATAAATGCCACAGGAAAGCTAAGCAAAGAACAGGAGCGTTTTATCTAAAGATCACATCTTTTCTGTCAACTTTTAGGTGTCCCTGGTGGCTTTCTTGTGACATGATTTTGTTCTAATTTGAGTTTGTAAATGTGTTTCCGTCCACTCACTGAGGTTTTCTCTTTGATGACAAAGTTAGTTTACACGAGAAGTCCATCTTTAGGGAAAGGATATCAAGACAGAGAAATGAGCCCTACTTCCTCCAGTGAGCATGCCCCGTGATCGCTGCATCTCCAACCAGATGAATTCTTATGGAATATGGGCCCCACAGACTCCTTGTCTGCATGGTGAGCTTGAGAAAGCCTCTTTGACGGGGCTTAAGGACTCCATTTGGCTTTGAATTCCTGCCAGTGAGAAATGAAGCAAGCTCATATCCAAGAAATCCATGGATCATCCAGGCATCTCCTTTCAGCAAAATAAGCCTCTATTTCCTTGCCTGATAAGTTGTTCATAAAGGATTAAACATCACTGTTTTTTGCTTTCTACCTTCCTCTAAATACCTGTAAGTAGAGACGTTTAACAATCGAACAACTGAGAAGTGGTCAGGAAGCAAGCTAAAGGACCCCAACCACGATCACCCCAAGTTTTCATCCAGTATCAAGGATTTTCTTAATCCAGCCTTTCCTCATCCACCCAATTGGCCTCACCATTTACCAGCTGTGTGAACTTGGGCAAGTTACTTATTCGTTTAATGCGTCAATTTCCTCTGTAAAAATAAAGGAGAGAGGTGTTTAACATTAATATCTCCTGCATAGATACTATGAACAAGATTGGTTCTTTCCAAGCACTTGATAAATGGTAACTATTATTAGCTATGAACACAAAACATCCACTCGATTAGGCCCTTCAGACCATCCTGCAGCTATGCACCACCATTTCCAAGTTTCCTTTTTTTTTTTTTTTGAAAGATTTTATTTACTTATTTGACAGAGTGAGTGAGAGAGAGAGAGTGCACAAGAAGGGGGACCGGCAGGCAGAGGGAGAGGGAGAAGGAGGCTTCCCACTGATCAGGGGCCCTGATGCGGGACTCGATCCCAGGACCCTGGGATCATGACCTGAGTCAAAAGCAGAAGCTTAACCGACTGAGCCATCCAGCGCCCCCCAAGTTTCATTCTGCAGTTCTTATTACCTGGGGCGCTCTTCTCCCTGCTGGGACTCTGCCCTATAGAACAGCACTGTCCAACAGATATATAATACGAGCCCTATGTGAAATTTGACGTTTTCTAATAGTGGCATTAAAGAGGCAATAAGAGGGGCGCCTGGGTGGCTCAGTCGTTAAGTGTCTGCCTTTGGCTCAGGCCAGGATCTTAGGGTCCTGGGATCGAGCCCCCCATCGGGCTCCCTGCTCAGTGGGGAGCCTGCTTCTCCCTCTCCCTCTTCCTCTGTGTTCTCGCTGTCTCTCTAAAATAAATAAAGTCTTAAAAAAAAAGAGGCAATAAGAAAAATGTGAAATTAATTTTAATAACATATTTTAACCCTCTGAATCCAAAATGTTATCATCTCAACATGCGATGCGTAAGGTATTTTACATTCGTTTTCTTCCCTTTGAAATCCAGCGTATGCTTTACCCTCGTGGCACATCTCGGTTCTGATGAGCCGTGTGTCAAGGGCTGACTCGCCCCAGGGGCTATGGTACCGCACTGCAGCACGCGGGTATAGAGTAGTAAGCAGGGGCCCCGGGGTCATCTACCAGCTCTGTGATGTGGGCAAGTCCCTTAAATAATGGCCAAAATACGCTGAGTCTTTACAATATGGTGCCAGGCACTATGCTGAGGATATAGATTCATTTAGTCTTCACGACAGTCCTCTTAGATAGGTACTTTTGTGACTTAAAGAAGTTCAGTAGCCGCTAGTAAGTAGGAGAGGCAAGATTTGAGCGGCTCTGTCCAACCCCAGAGTTTGTAACCCTTACCCTCCGCTTATTGCCTCCCAGCTGGGAGTTCTAAGTGAGGGTCTGCATTCTCTATAGGGTTCTTAGAAGAACGTATGAAAATTCAGCAAGTTGGCACCGTTGTACAATTTTGTTAAGAGCGAGAATGACCATTAACAGAGCCTTCTTGGGTTTTCCCATGGCAGTTCATGCAGTTAGTCACCCTGTACAACTTATTATTTGTTTACTTTGTGAACAGATTGTGAATAGATGGAATCTGTGCCTTCCTGACCTCTGGGAATGGGGACAGTTAGGGGAAGGCTTGTTTGTGAAACATCTGGAAGGCAAAGTCCTTGAAAATGAACTCCTGTGTGGGGATCTTTTCACTATAGTCAAGCCCATGCCGAGGCAAAGTGGATGATCTTGAAACAGTGCTTAAAACTGACCCTACAAATGATCTACTTGCTTTTATTGGCAGTGACCTAATAACGATGACCTATGATTTAAAATCAAGATGACTTTTAGAAGGAAGAGTTAACTCATTTTTATAAGCATTGCTGCTGGAGTCCGAACGAGGTCAGTTTACATAGCCAGCAAGCTTCCCTTCCCTCTTGCTCCTCCTGAATTACTGCTTCTTGTTTTGTTTTTTTAATCAATAAAGACCAGATTTGGACATGAGTTGGACCTTAATCCAAGAGCAGATCCAGATGGACTCCATGGTTATCAAGGGCCTGGATCCAGATACCAACTACCAGTTTGCGGTGAGGGCCGTGAATCGCCACGGCCACAGCCCCCACAGCCCGCCCAGCGACACCATCAGGACCTTCTGTGAGTACCTCGGCCCTTCAGAAGGACAGACGTAGCTGCTTTGCTGGGGTTGCCTGGCGGGGACCCGGCTGACTGGGGTTTCTTAGTGCCCTGCAGAGGGACAGCCTGCACTGAGGTTATCCTCAGCTTTTCCTGCTGTGCTTTTCCCAGCACTTTGGAAGTTCGAGGCTCTCCGCAGGGACACAGGCTGTTTCTATGTACAGGAGGTCAGCAGAAGGTTTATTTCTGCATCGTCCTTGGGGAGTCCGAGGTCAGTGTTCTTTCACAATTACAGAACAAACCACATACCAAGATGATGTGCAGCCTCCCCTCACCTCCTGGCCTTTGCATCTTTTGAGAAAATGGGTTCATCTGAGAATGCTAGGAGAAACAAATAATGCTCCCAGACTCTTCGGGGTTAAGCGTTCATCTCCATAATCAAGGACACTCAAGGAAAATCAGTCCCGCGGAATGATGGTCAGGGAGAATCAAAGTCATTGGTGTGCTGACGTGTAGCTGGGGGTCATCGATGGCAAAGTTCCTGTTTGTCACAGTGCCTCCCTGGGGGGCTTGGGGAAACTTGGGCCACCGGCTATCACATCACCCAGGGATTTTGTGAAAAGTCAGATTCTGATTATGGTCTGGGGTTTAAGAGGTTCCCGCAGGATTCAGGCAAGAACCACACTTAGATTACTTAGACCACCTTGCCAACCCTGGCTTAGAAATCTTTGTCTTTTGGAAATGGGGGGCACATTGACATAAACTTAGAACACTATAGAGAGGAGATCTCAGAACTGGAATGTTGGCACTTTTTTGTTTGAAAACTCTGTAATCTTTTCAGTTTTAACAACAAATTCCTCCGGGTTCCTGTGTCTAAAGTCCCTGCTTCTACCCCGGGTCCTCTTTACTTAGAGAGGACCTCTCAGAAAAGAAGCCTGCCTTATCTTGTTTTTCTTTCCCTTCCCCTATGTTCATCTGTTTTGTTTCTTAAATTCCACATATGAGTGGAATCATATGGTATTTGTCTCTCTCTGACTGATGTATTTCACTTAGCATAATACTCTCTAGATCCATTCATGTCATTGCAAATGGCAAGATTTCATTCCTTTTGATGGCTGCATAATATTCCATTGTATATATATACCACTTCTTCTTTATCCATTCATCTGTTGATGGACATCTGGGCTCTTTCCACAGTTTGGCTATTGTGGACATTGCTGCTATAAACATTGGGGTGCACGTACCCCTTCGGATCCCTACATTTGTATCTTTGGGGTAAATACCCAGTAGTGCAATTGCTGGGTCATAGGGTAGCCCTATTTTTAACTTTTTGAGGCATCTCCATACTGTTTTCCACAGTGACTGCACCAGTTTACAATCCTACCCACTGTGTAAGAGGGTTCCCTTCCCTGCATCCTCGCCAACATCTGCTGTTTCATGACATGAAATCAGAGAGGGAGGCAAACCATAAGAGACTCTTAATTGAGGGTTGCTGGAGGGGAGGGGCATGGGGGTTGGGGTAAATGGGTGATGGGCATTAAGGAGGGCACGTGATGTAATGAGCACTAGGCATTATATGCAACTGATGAATCACTAAATTCTACCTTTGAAAATAGTAATACACTATTTGTTAATTAAATTGATTTTAAATAAAAAAAAAAAAAGAAAAGAAGCCTACCTAACACTTCCAGTTGCTTTCTATTGGCCAGCACAGAGCCCTATTTATATTGGTTAGTCAGTCCAAGGAAGCTCCTCACGCAGCATCCGTGCGGCTGACAGCCAAGGCCACAAGGCCATGGCTCTTTCCAGGGTGTGGATTCACCACATTCCCCAAATCCTGGGAATTTTGGCTTTTCTGAAAACAACCCTCACCCTAACCTTGACTTTCAGGGCTTCTTCCTTCAAATTGAATTGTTGGGGGTTATGGGGCTATGGTGAGGCCACACGTGTGTGTGCGTGTGTGTACGTCCCCTACACACACACGCATGCACACACACACACACTCACTCATACATACACAGTAACAATCATCACCCAGCAATTGTTTCATTCTCCTTCTTCTTTAGGATTTAGAAGCTAAAACTCCCCAGTCATATGACAAGGGATGAAGCTCCTTCTTTCCAGAAGAAATGTTAACGATTCGATTTCAAATCCAGGCAGGGTCTCCTTCCACTCTTGCTGGATGAGATCCGTGCTATAATCTTTGGTTAAGCTTTGGGGTGTAGGACCCAAATGGGGGCAACAGTGGCTGGGACAGGCCCCGGGATCTGCCTGTGTTTTGACACATGAGGTTGTCTTTTTGCGTCCTGGGCTAAGTAGGTGCTCTGTATGGCGGACGTGCCCCTGCCCACCCACTTCCCCAGCGTCCAACTCCTCTGCTCATGTCTTGTGAGCTGTCCCATGCTCTTTTCCTCCATGCCTTCCTATAGCTCCTTCTCCACATAGACAAGGAAGTAGAACCCTTGCGCCCACCCTGGGTGTGGGTGTGGGTGTGGAGATTGCAGTCCCAGGAGGGGGCAGAGGTTGGGACGTCTCCTAAACTTTTTTTTTTTAAATGGAAATACTGGTCTGTGCTTGCAGTTTCTGATGATGATTTGTGAATGAAATGGGATAAGGCACGTGAAATTGCCTCATAGATATGTAACGTTAGGTTACGATTGGTCTCCTGTGTGAACTAAGACTGCATCATTGCAAAGTAATTTTGGGTAAAGGAGGTGGCTGATTCAGTGGGAACTCTCAACCATGAAATATTCTGAAATAAGTAAAATTTAACTGTGTTTTACATATATACAGATACTCAAATCAGGAAAACAGAAATAGAATTGATTAGAGGGCTGGTTTCATGAATGCATGAGAATGTGCTGTAATTGGGATTTCAGTTGGGAGTTTTTTCCTCATGATTGCTTCAGATATTTTAGAAAACCCTGTATTCTGCCACATTCACACTTCTTATTTTGCTATTAGTTTAGTTATTAGTTTCCCAAACCCATTTTTCCATATATGAAATAACCTAATTACCAATTAGCACTTATCTGAATTATAATAAATTCTCAATATCAGAGCTACAATTGCAAAAACCTCATTTGAGTCAGGCACTGTGCTGAGCACATTACCTAGGAAATTCCATGTTAATTCTTTTTGTTTTTTAAATTTATTTATTTATTTGAGAGAGAGAGAGAGAGCACGCAGAGGGGATGGGCAGAGAGAGAGGGAGAGAGAAACCCAAGCAGACTCTGCACTGAGCTCAGAGCCCGACATGGGGCTTGATCTCACAACCTGGAGATCATCACCTGAGCCCAAACAAAGAGTTGGTGCTTAACCGACTGAGCCACCCAGGCACCCTTCCATGTTAATTCCCACAGAAACCCTGGCTGGAGGAATAGTATCCCTTTTTAGGGATTTTTAAAAATTCAGTCTTCGAAAGGTTACATATTTTGCCAAGAATAGTCATTGCAAAGGCAGGATTTGAACTCAAGCTTAGCTGACTGCAAAGCCACTTCTTGAGCCAGATTCAAATGAAAGGAGGTTCTTATGCTTCTAATGCAAAGTAGCATGAGCACAGCAGGGTCAGCAATTAAATAAAGTACAGGAAATAGTTCTGGTGGAATCTAGGGACTAAGGAAATTAGCCAGCACAAAAAAAAAAAACCTATGTGAGGTATATGGTACATACAAAAATGGGAATAAAACACCCATGCAGGCCTGAAATTCAGCTGGCAATCATCAGCATTGACAGCCAGCAGCCCTTCTGATTGGTTAGACCCCAAGCCAGTTGTTAAATACTTTGCAGGCCACCCTGAAGGGATTTGTGAGACCAGCATTTGTGCCTGCTGGGCGCTCCCCAGTCCTCACTGCTCCTCCTCCTCACCTCCAGGTCCGTCCCACAGGGATGTTTTCTTGGGGTAGTACCTTCTTTTGCTTCCTGAACGGTGCACTTCAGAACAGAACGTTCACATTGACCACCAAGGTGGAGAGTGCCCAATGGGAAGCCTTGAGACCCCACCTAGTCACCACCACGGGCTTATTTTAGACCTCCACCCACCTCCTTTCCTAAGGAGAGAGAACATCTAAGCTTCCCCTGACCTGTTAATGCCAGACCCTGTTAGCAGCTTCACTGCTCAATGGGGCCCTTGGTGGAGCTCAGGCGCTAGTGTGTGTGGTTAATGAAAGCCGGGGGCCCAGTGTTCTCCTTCCTTGGTGCTCACCTGGAGTGAGGAAGGGCATTCACACTTCTTATTTTGCTATTAGTTTAGTTATTACTTTCCCAAACCCATTTTTCCGTAATAAAATAACCTAATTCTTCTCTGGTGGGGCGCCCAGTGTGCCCAACTTCCACACCTTACCTCAGCTCCACCGAGTTACAAGTAGAGAGGGAAGAAAATATGAAGAGGTTTCAGGGTCCAGGTCCTCTAACAAAAATAGAATCATTTTGGTGACCTTGAGTAACACTGATGCTACCCTGTATTTACGTCTGTTCTCTCGTTGGTGACTTTCCACACATAAAGGGCCTATTCTGTTCCCCTGAGACAATACAAAGACAAAGGTCACGGTCTGCCACTCCTTACCCCATCCTGCTCATTTTTTTTTTTTTTCCTTCGAGAAAGAAATACCAACAGCATTATAATTTGCCTTACTGCTCTGTGGCATGCTTTTTTCCCTGCAGTCGATCTCAGAAATTAGCCGGTCAGAGCAGGGGGCTCTATGGAGCCCCAAGGACACAGGCACACATGTGTGGCTTTGTAGGACACGTGTTCGCCCCATCTGGTGGCCACTTATTGGCTGGGATCCAAACTTCGCTTGGTTTACGAGGATGGAAAGAGTGTAAGAGGGCACAAACTGGAATTAATAGAAATGGTAGAAGTAAAAAGCCAAATTTTTCTTTCATTTTCCCAAAGACAAATGAAATGGGATGAAAAAGAACTCACATGTTTAGCCAACTGTAGGGTTACATGACCTTTGGTCTGACCACCCTCAGCCACTTAATTTCTCATGTTCTATTGTCGTTATTTAGGCAGAGAAAGAACCAGTAAGTTCTTCACTGCAGTGCACTTAGTATTGGCAGGGCCGTCCCAGCAGAAGGTGCTGTTTTGTTCCTCACAAAAGCCATTTTGTTCTTTCCTGCCTCGGGGCTTTTGCGCCCACTGTTTCTTCTGCCTGGAACTCTCCTTCCCAGATTCCATGACCGCTGCTTGCACCCCCCCAGCTCAGATGTCCCTTCCTCAGGCAGCCTTCACTGAACTTCACCCTCCTTTACCCCAGCCCCATTCCTGCTGTAATTTCCTCCGAGCACTGTCACTGCCTGAGACCATTGTAGTATCTGGATCCCTCCTCCCGGATAAGCTTCGTAGTAGAGTTGGAATGACTTGCTCGAGGTTGTGTCCCCAACACCCTGTACCAAGTCGGTGCTCCATAAATAATTATTGAGTATGTGAATGACTAAACATGACTTCAGACAAGAGCCCATGACTACGTTGGAGGCTGGAAACTTTCTAATGCCACTGTCTGGAGAATTCAAAGAGAAGATGGAAGGAGAAAGGGAGTCTAGAAACCCACCAGTTTTCCCCACTGGCAAGGGTCACAGGAAAAGTCCAACTCCAGAATTGCAATATGTCACAAAAAAAGAAAAAGTAGAGTAAAAGAGGGAGGGAGGGAGGAGGAGGGAAGGAAGAGAGCAAAACCTGGGGGTTTAGGTTCAAGACAATAAGGATGGAAAAGAGGCCTTCGAGAGAGAGTCCAGTGATCAAAAGAGCACAAGTTGCTAATAAGGGGTGAGGAAGGGAGAGACATTTTCTGACCAAGCCCGTGTTTACTCCTGTGTTCTCTCTTGATCATTAGAATAAGCTTTAACATTTCTATGCTAAATTCGAGGGCATTTTTCCTTTGCTTCTAGTCTAATTATGGTCTTCGACCTTCAGAGATTGCTAGGGAGGTGTCAGATGTCCGGTGTGGGTTTGGTTTTCACCACATGCTCCCCCCTCCCCCAGGTCCATTTACTACAGTAGTTGGAGAAACACTCTCTTCTACTGAACTGAGAAAACCCACCCTAGCCCAAATCAATCAAATTTCTACAGTAGACCTGATTTCATGATGTTCCCTGTTCCCCCTGCCCCCCTTTTTCTGGTCTCTACCTTCCTGCTTACTGGGACATTGCAGCTGGTATTGGTTGTGTATCTCTTTATACCCTCATCATGTGAATGTCTGTGAGTGGATCTGGTTTTTCCCAGTTTTGCTCTGAGATTTGGACCCTTGTCTTTAATTGCCTGTCTCCCCAGAGACATGCTTAGCGTGCTAGGGTTCTTCGGTACATGTTGTCACATACCTAGCCACAAAATAGATTTTCTTTATCCCCAATCACTAGTAAGGGTTCCTATTTGGTAGCAATGCCTTGAATTAGCTGCAACAGTGAGCAGAGGGAAATTGAGTGGGGACCAAAGGTAGTGGCGGGCACCAGGGATGGGTAAGAGGCAGACAGGAAAGGACTAGAAGCAGCTTCTCCCCAAATCCCCGTGATTTCTATATACAACCTACTGCTTCTTTTGGTCAGTGCCTATGAAAAATCCTCACCAACCCTTGAAAGTTCCTCACTGCCCCCAAAGACTGTACCTTTAGATGGAGCAGAATCTGTTAGGCATGTCTGGGTCTGAGTGCCAGGAGAACTGTTCTCTTACTGCCTTGCTGTAAGAACTCAGGAAAGTCACTGAAATTCTGTGGGCCTCAGTGTCCTCATCTCTAAAATGGGTATGATAATATCTGAGGTAGATAATATTTTCTACTTGTAAAGATCATTTTGAGGAAACACATGTGAAACAGAGATTATGACATCTACCCACTTTTCAAGATGAAGGCGATGTTGACATGTGTTTCCTCCATGCATAATTACTGAAGGATGCTGTAGTTGGTGTAACTGACCAGGTGATCGCCAAGTGGTCTGTCACTTTTCCTTTATGACTGTATGCCCTGAGCTCTGCTCCTGGGACTTGAGGGCATTAGAATGTCAGAATTCAGAAACAAAGGTTCAGGGAAAAACTGTCCCAACAGAAGTGGAAGCATAGAAGAGATTACAAGAGTTAAGTCAAATAGAATCATTAAGATGGATTTGGTTGGTTGGTTGGTTTGAAAAGATTGCAGATTTAAAAGACATCAGATAATTAAAACTGCAAGGCACAATGAACTTTGCTAACAAAATTTCATCTCTCTCACCACCCAAGCACATCCTGAATTCAGGCAAAAAAGAGAGAGAGAGAAAAAAAAAAGACCTCATAGTTTAATACTGTACCTCTAATTTTTAACCTCCCCAAAGTTAGCCATTTACTTAGACAGGGGTCAGCAGATTTTTCTGTAAAGGGCAAGGTAGTAAATATTTTGGGATTTCTGAGTTCACTTCTGTTGTAGCGTGAAAGCAGCCATAGACAATAAAAAATGTGTGTGATTATGTTCCAATAAAACTTCATCAATGGGCATGGGAAATTGAATTTCATGTAATTTTCCTGTTCACAAAATATGTTTGAAACTTTTTTTTCAACCATTTAAGAAAGGAAAAACCACTTGTGTACTATTAAAAGGATTAAAGAAGATAATTTAGGTGATACACACAAACTTTATTTAACACTTCATGAATTGAGCAATCTTCATTCTCAAGGCTCCAGAGAGCTGCAAAATGGGGTGGGAGGCAGAAGCTTCTGCAGGATAAAGAATGAACAGCAGGAAGAGAAAAATAGAAAATGAATCAGGAAGAAGGAGATAAGTATAGAGCTCAGAGTTGGCTTGGGCATTTGGGATTGGCTGGCTGGATATACTGCGTTTCTAGTCAAGAGGGGCATTTACAGGGACTTGAAAGATACCTAGTTTTCTTTTCTTTCTCTTCTTTTAAAGATTTTTATTTATTTATTTGTCAGACAGAGAGAGAGAGAGAGAGCACAAGCAGGGGGAGCATCAGGCAGAGGGAAAAGCAGGCTCCCCACTGAGCAAGGGCCCTGATGAGGGGCTCCATCCCAGAACCCTGGGATCATGGCCTGAGCCAAAGGCAGATATGCTTAACTGACTGAGCCACCCAGGTGACCCGATACCTAGGTTTCTCTTTGCTGATGTGGCACCCCTGGCAGAAACAGCTCCATCTTGGGCCTAGAAATTTCTTTCATTAGTATAAAAACCGGCAGCTGGACCAGATTTGGCCTGAGGGCCATAGTTTGCTGACCTCTGTGCTATGTATTACTGGGGTTCCCCCCCCCCGAATATTAGAAGACTGTCCAGGAAATTTGGGGAACTTACTCGGTAGTATTTTGTCAAACTTGGAAAGAATCAATTAGTGCGTACTAATGAAGTTGTCTCCTTGATGGAAATTGAACTTCCACATGGAATTTAATTTTAATTTTCACATAAAAATGCTGAAACAAATAAGAGCCCCAGAGGGCCTGCAACCTAGGTGCATTTGGACAGGTTTACACTGCTGTCCAGGGAGAGTGAGAAAGCTGAAGAAGATTGTTCCGCTGGGCGTTATTCCCTGAGCTTGGGTTCGGCCTATAAATTGGCGAGCTTCATGGATTTGTAAATCTTTAGAATGTAAGAGGGAAAACGGGAGCAGGGGGAAGAACAGATCATTTGTTTCCCTCATAGCCTAAATAAATCTGCATTTTAAGTGTGCAGTTTGTGCATAAACATAACTTGGAAAGTGATTTTACATTCAGGTGCCCTCCCTGGTAATCGCGCCATTGATTTGCTAATGCCTCGACGCACGTAAATCTGAGGAGCGCTCATTTGCACAACTTTATTGGTTCTAAAGAGAATGATTCACTTTGCTGTTTAAATACCTGCTACCTATTAATTGTTCTTCTGAGGCCTCTGTACCTCTTACAGTACCATACATTTGCTTATAATCACTACCCGGATATTTTACCCCCTCTGGCTCTCTAAGGAAGAAAGACTAAAACAAATGTTAAGAAATATACTTTTCCAAAGAAGAGTCAATCGTGATGCTCTAGTTCCAGCTGAAGCCTCTGTTGAACCGGTCAGCTGCTCTTTCGGCCACACTGTGAGCAACCGGATAGTGTGTATTGTGCTCCGTCTCAATGGATTTTGAAACATTCATATATTGAAGTAATACGCAGATGTTCTTCACCATTTTTCCTTTTGTTTCCTTCTATTTCCTTATGACGCGTTTTGTTCTTTTATATTCCTTATTTCATGGTTAGTCTTTCTGTTATTTCCTTTGGAGCACCTCTTGCTTCCGCACAATTCTCCACTGGGATCGTCTCTTAGCTTCTAAATCCTTGAATCACTGAGGCTCTTCGATGAGAGAGGAGGACCGCGGTGGTGTAGCACAGAGAGGAGGCCTGTGAAATCCGCTGGACGGAGGGACAGACACGGAGGAGGGACACAGTACACACCAGCTGGGTCTGATGGATCTCGTCTGATTGTGCAACCAAATGTGAAACAAATGTGCAAGTAAGAAGGGACCACAGGAGAAAAGATGACTTTTCTAGTGATCTCGGGTGTCAGCAGGCTCCAGCAGGAAACAGAGACACATACATTTGGTTCATTTGAACAGTGAGTTCAGTGAAGGAATCTTTTGCGAAATTTGGGTCGATGGAAGGAAAGCAAAAGAAAGCAATTGCCAGCACCTGGACACAGGGAGAGCCATCGGGCAAGAGCTGTGACCTTCAGACGTGTGTCCCGTGGCAACCTGCTAGAATGGAAGCTGGAGAACGGAGACGCTGACTCCTCGCCTCCCTCCTCGCACTCTCCTGCTGACATCCCAGATGGTCAGATCCCAGCTGGCCGCCCCACAGGTCAGCTTCCCAGGGCCCAGGGCAGAGTGGGGAGGAGGAGAGGAAGAAGCTGGGGGACAGAAGAATGGAATCCACCGAAAGAAGTAGTAGTAGTATCATCTCGTATAATAAGAGATTGGTGCCTTCTACATGGATTCCAAGAATATGGATTATGTTTTTGCCCTTCACTCTTACTGAGAGCAGGAACCTTATCTCATTCATCTTTGCCTTTTTAGCATTTGCCTCCAACAAAGGAGATAGTCGGGTCTCACAGCCAAACTTTTGTTGACTCAAAGTTTATAAACTCAGAGTGGGCAAGGACTGATTCCTTGTCTTGCAGATGAGGAAACTGAGGCCCAGAATGACTCAACAGTCTTCTCAAGGTCATAGCTGCAGAGCCTGGATAAAAGTGCAGTTTAGTGATAACCTTGTTTTCAACTTGATTCCTAAAGTTCATGGGATTTCTTTTTCCTGAAGAGTCAGATCCCCCAAGTTATTTTACGATGTACCGATTTGCTCTTTCAAACAAATACTTAGTGCCCACAGTGGCCAGGCACTGTTTCAGATGCTGGGGATTCAGCAGTGAACAAAACAGGCAAAAAGAATCCCTGACCTTACAGAGTTAACATTTTAGTGATGGCAGACAGACAATGAACAGAACAATTTAAAAATGTAGAGAGTATGTCAGATAGGATAAGGGCTATGGTGAAATGCAAAACAGACAAGGGGATGGGCAGTCAGAGAAAGCCTCCTGAGAAGGTGATATTTGAGTAAGAAAGATGGGATGAGTTTTCTGGATATGTGTACCCGGGTCAGTAGATCAATTGATTGATCTATCAATTGATCTATCTATGTATCATCTCTCTAATCTATCCATCGATCCACCTGGGAGAAGAGTGTTCTAGGCAAATTCAGAAGCGCTGATGCAAGAGCATCCTGGGATGTTCAGGGAAGAACGAGGAGGCCTGTGTGGCCGGATTAGGGGTGTTTGGGGGAGAGGCCTGTAAGGACATGAGGTAACAGGGAAAGGGAAGTCATGGTTATGGTTGATTAGGACCTTGGTGGCCATTGGAGGCCATTGGACGTTGCTTTCACCAGAAGGAAGGTGGGAAGACTGGGAGAATTGGGGGCTTGACCAGAGGAATGGAAAGACCTTACGTTTCAGTGAAAGCATTTGTACTGGTATGTGAAGGGGCCAGAGTGTGAGCAGTGAGACCAACCAGGGAAACCATTTCAATCATGTCAAAGCCAAAATAGCTTTTTTTGTTGTCTTTAAATAGAAAAAGTAACCCATACTTATTATTAGAAAAAACATTCAAACAACATTAAAAATGTAAAAAAATTCCAAATGAAAATTATATCTACTCTCAGCATCCGGGCATAGCAGCTCTTCACATAGCAGTATATAATCTTGCAGGACTTTTTTAATCCAATGCTGATATCATAGTCTGTATAATTTTTCTGTGTAACAAAATGCTATGCACATCTTTAAATATCAACAAATATAGATCTATATCATTAATTTTAATAACCATAGTGTATTCCATTGGAAAGCTCTATGACGTTATTCAGTTCTTTGTTGATGGACACTTAGATTGTTTCACTATTATATATAAAGCTGGGCCTCCCAATAATGCCCTTACTTAGCTTTCAGCTTGTCCGTGTTTATATTTCCCCTTCTGACATCTCTGTACAGCAGAGTGGGTCAGGACTGTTACCCTTTCCTTATATTTATTGGTGGATAGACTCACGTGTGCAGCCAGTTGGTAATATGGATAGCCTCTGAACTGTAAGACTCTCACCTGTTTTTCTATTAGTGAGTAGCTTGATAGGTAATGTACAGAGTAAAGCACATTGTTCATACATACTTTTAAGACAAAACCATTTTTCAAAAGAAAAAAAAAATCATCTGCCTTAAAGCTCAGGTCTCATACTGGAATTTTTGTTTCCAGCTTCTCATTCCCACCTGTGTGGTGAGCTAGAGATCTGTCAGGGAACATAGATTAGCGCTACCATCTTACTCGAACCCCATTATCTACTATATTTTAAAAAGTAAATGTATGTCTCTTCTGGACCAATGGAATGTTGCTTCCATCAGTAGTCCTGGTCATCTGGTCATAAAGGAATTCCAAAGGCCAGACGTCCAAAGGATCAGACACTGGGGAATGACAAACAATTGCTCCTCAGGAGAAAGTAGGCCGACTCTCCCAGCAGATGGCGGTAGTTCCCAAGTCATCCACAGACTTTCAGAGCTGGAAGAGCCTTTGGGATCAGTTTGCAGTCACCTGAGGTGGTCGAGACCCAGAACAGAGATGTTCCCTTCCCTTGCCTCACATGATTGACTTCTTCCATAGTTAACTAGTCCCAACCAACCAACATGGGAGAGGACAGCTAAGTTTAAATTTGCGTTTCTGCAATCAAAAGAAAAGTTTGCAAACACAAACTAAAATCTCTGCAGAGATCTGAGGGCTTTATAACATCCTGTTTATAACCGATGCTGAGTCCTCATGGTACCAAGAACTGATAGAATGAATTTCTAAAATAAGATGAAATAAAGAGCCGTCAAATTCAGAAAGAATTGGAACGACGAAAATTACAAGCACGAGAGGTAAAAAGGGCTATGAACAACTTGAAGTCAGGCCTTTTTTGTTGTTGTTGTTTTTTGGTTTTTTGCTTCATACATCGCCACTGGTAATTACGTTAAGCTGGAAAATGTCTTGAGGATTCTTGAGAAAGTAAAGAACTTAGTTTCTGAATCTACAGTGATTCTTTCACTTGTTTAAGCGTTCTTTTGCCAATTCATGTTTAAAAGTGGATAT
The DNA here is from genome assembly GCF_011800145.1 of Mirounga leonina. Lineage (NCBI taxonomy): Eukaryota > Metazoa > Chordata > Mammalia > Carnivora > Phocidae > Mirounga > Mirounga leonina. The sequence goes on from NW_023270889.1 coordinate 3,798,215, forward strand.
GTAACGCCTATAATATACCAGGCAAATTTCGGGTGCTGGGAGGCTAGCAGTCCACAGGATAGACGATCCCTTCCCTATATGGAGCCTATATGTGGGAGAGTCAGTCTCAGAGAGTAAGTAGATAATAAACTAAGTCTTTATTACATTATAATACATAAAGAATATGTCCGTAATGATGAGTCTTAAGAAGAAAAGAGAAAGAGTAAGAGGGCATAGAGGATGGTGGGAAGTGCTGTTTGGGATGGGCTATCGAAAGAGGGATTTGAGCTGAGTCCCTCCGTGTGGAGGGAGCAGCAAGTTTGCAGATCTTGGGGTGAGAGCAGGCTCGGGGTATTCCCGGACCAGTAAGGACGTTCCTGTGGCAGGGACACGGTAAGTGAGAAGAAGGAGAGGAAGTGAGATCAGAAAGATTGCCAGAGGCCAGGGGTCAAACATTGTAGGTCCTGGTGAAGGCTTTGGGTTTTGAGCAGCAGAATAATAGGATCTGACCTACAGCAGCAGAATAATAGGAT